>NW_017306545.1:954038-988582 GCF_000935625.1 Nanorana parkeri
TTTTTTACTTTTTAATTACCTTTTTATTTTTTTATTTAATTATTTCATATTATTTTTTTATTTTTTATTTATTTATATTTTTAAATCAATTTAATATTTTTTTTCCAACCAACTTTATTGCTATCACACAGGAGAAAACAATCCCCTGTGTGATAGCAATTGGAGGTGACAGGTTCTCTTTATTGGCCCTGTCACCTCCAATACAGGAGTTTTAGCACAGCACTGTGCTGGAGCTCCTATGACAGGTGAGAGAGGAAGAGCACAGCTCTCACAGTCTACACGGAGCGGCAGGGTTACTTTTAACCCTGCCGCTCTGCTCACTGCAGTCAGAGACTCGGGACTCGGCGGCGAAGGACGGAACCAGAGGAGAGAGGTAAGTGCAGGGGGGAGGAGGCTGCACACTGTTTACATGTGATCTCGGCGACATCGCCGATTTCACATGTAAACGAACAATCGGCTGCCTCACTCTACATTCAGTCCTGCTTGTACAAAGCAGGACTGAATGTAGAGAGAGCAACTTCCCCACAAGGACACTGCTGCCGCCCCTCTGCGTCCTGCCAACCCGAGGCCGGGCCTCGGTGGCCTTGTGGGGAATCCGGGCCTGTGTGCAAGTATCTTGTGCATACTTGCACATAATGTGAAAAGTCCACCCTTCATATAGCGGTTTACTACTGCCTTGAAATCTTATTAAATCAATAAAAAAATGATTTATAATGTTGTAGCCTCACTTACTGGTTTCTACATACAATACGTGTTTCCCTTCTCAGGTCTGTCATTAGTACACAATATGTTCTTGAACATTTTCTATAATAAACCTCCAGTTATGTGGTGGTTTCGCTGCCTTGTCGGTACTCCCTCAAGCCCCTGTGTAGCCACCCTGATGTATGCACTTCTGACCAGGACTACATATGTATGAAAAGGCACAGAAGGGCTGCACATTAACAGGATGGCTTCTCCGCTTTAGACTGACAGCTGATCTTGTCATGGAGTTTCCGAGGTCCCTATGTGTGTGCTATTACTAAAATAAATGGCATAGTGGTGTTACAAAAACATATGTACAGCCGGCATTTTCTTTGCAGGTTCTGTGCTAGTAATGGGGGTAAAGGTGGATTCGTTAAACCCCCAATTCTGAAACTCAAGTTATATGAAAAGCAGACACACCATATCAAGAAACTCTTAGTCAGAAAATGAATAGTAGATATATTGAAGAACAAAGCATAATTTCTATCACTTACCATTTGAACTCCATGACTCTCTGTATCAGGGTTGCCATACCTTTTTTTACTAACAGCAAAAAAGACAACCCGAAATATGGAAGAAGCTCCTATTAAAAACCAAAACAATCAATATTATAACTGCATAAATAATATGTAGATGTTAACGGTACCCAAAACAAGTAATCCGCCTTTCTTGCAAAAGTAAAAGGTCAGATAGTAACTGTGGGAAAAAATGAGCTCAAATCTGCATAGCTCCCAACATCATAACTTGGGAAGCTGAGACACATGGAGAATAAAGGAAAGAATGTGGTATGACCAACGCACTGCAGCAAAAGAGGTCCATGGCTACATTGCACTAAATATTTGGCCTGACTTTAATTATAGTATGAACTGTACACAGTCCACAATCTTTGTACCCACAAAATACCCCTGTAATAATAATGTGCTATGAGCTAGAGTGTCAATTATAAAAGTTATAAAAAACACACAAACAACAATACAGACAGTGAGATAACACTTTGTCCGAGCTTACCTTGAAGAAGACCTTCATTTAAATAGTTACAAAGCAAGGAGCAACTTTAGTTGTGATCATGTAACACACCTCATAGCATGTAGAGATCTGGTCTATGTAGCATTTTAAACAGTACATAGTGTGCACCAATCAGGACTATGCAATGTACTGTACATCATACTGCACAGAGTGCAGCAAAAAATGCCCTGGAGTCGTTGGCAGAAAAAATGCCCCACATTGGTCAAAAGTGGTAGAAAAAATGCCCTAGTTTCACCGGTCAAAAAAAAACCATAAGGATAATTCTGCACTGACTACAAATGTAAGGACTATTCTACCCTGACCACCAATGTAAGAGGGGATTCAACACTGACCACCAATGTACAAGCAATTTTACACTGACCACAAACATACAGAGGGTTCGACACTGACCACCAATATAAAGGCAATTCTACACCGACCACAAATGTGCCAGGGGGATTCGACACTGACCACCAAGGTAACAGGAGCATTCAGTGACCACCTATGTAATGTGGCCTTTACCCTGACTACCATTGTAACAAGGGTATTTACTGTGCCCATTAGTATAGCGGGCGATTTGACACTGACCACCAATGTAATGGAAAAATTTCCACTGACCTCTAATGTACCAGATTTATTTATTTAGACCACTAATGTAACAACGGGATTCTACATTGACCACCAATATAATATGGTAATTTACACTGACCACCAAGGTAATAGGAAGACTTACACTGACCACTACAATAAGAAGGGGTGTTTACAGGTACCACCAATGTAACCCAGACATTTACACTAACCACCAGTTTAACAGGGACATTTACGCTGACCATCAATGTAATGGGAAGTTTTACACTGACCACCAATGCCCCCAATATGATGGTGGTCAGTGTAAATGCCCCTGTTACACTGGGGGGGAAAATCACTTTAATACATGTGTAAAAAAGTCACTTCATTGAAAGCGTATGGTCTTGTTAGAGTGCCTGAAACCAGTTATACAGCCTGCGCTCTTTACAACCCTATTTGACCCTTCAATCACCCCTTACCTCTGCACCCCTACTTCCACTACTGTTTACTTCTGCACACCTTTTTAAACACTGGTCTCTGTGCACTCATTCTCTATCTGCTGTTCACCTCTGAACCCCCTTCCTCCATGTACCCCCTTCCTTACACTGGTCAGCTCTGCACCCCCCACTACATCCACTGGTCACCTTAACATTACTTTATGCACAATTACTGTGCTAAGTGAACAGTCTCCACTACTTTAAGAATAATCAGCTCCAGCATTTTGCATCAATACGCCTTTTCAGCTAATTTAGATGTGGTGTACATTTTTGCTAGGCAGGCATAAAACAAATTACATTTTAGAAGCATGTTTTATTACTTCACAGCAGATCAGACACCAACAGTAGTTTTTAAACAGTACAGAACAGTATAGAATTGAACATAAAATGCTAAAAAGTTCCTGTAAACACAGATACTATGCACCAACTTAAAAGTAAAACCAACAGTTCACAACTATAATTCAGTAATAACAGTAATTAAACTATAATACTACATCAATGCCTGGAAGAAATATTGATGTACTGAGCAGTAGTGATGGGCCAAACATGCCAGAGTTTGGTTCGAATTCAAACTTTAGAACATCCAAAAGGTTCGAATTCAAACTCAATGGAAGTCTATAGGGGTAGAACTTTCAAAAACAATTGTCCCCGTTAAGAGAGCTTCTATGCAAGTTATTGGCCAGAAAAGGTGTATGGGGATCCGGGTACTGCACTAGGGGACAGGAATCAATGAAAAAAAAACTTACATTTTTTTTTTTAAAGGAGCAGTAATTGTAACATTGCTTAAAGGCAGGGGCTGACTGGCAACTTTTAGCCCAGGGGGCAAGTACAACCCAGAGGCCCATGGTGCAGCAACTTGACCCCCCCTCCCGCTTTTCCTCTTCCCCCGCCACTTAACGAGAAACCCCACCCCCAAAAATGGGGGGGGGGAAATGTGGGGTCCTCTCTAAAATTCCCAATCAGACCTTTGATCCGAGCATAGGCCTGACAGGGTCGGAAAGGGGAGGAGGACAAGCCAACGCCCCTCCCCCTCCCCTCCCATACTAGGCCACATGCCCTCGGCACTGGGAGGTTGCTTTTCCAGGGTCACGTCTGGAAAAGCACCTTGTCCCAGTGCCGATGGGGACAAGGGCCTCTTCCCCACAAGCCCTGGGGCGTTGGTTGTGGGGGTGTGGGCAGGGGGCTTATTCACATCAGGGTACCCCTTTAATAAAGGGGCACCCATATGCGGCCCCCCCACCTTGTGAATAGGTAAGGGGTACCCCTACCCATTTACTAAAGGGTTAAATACATTTTTTACAAAGGAGGCCACACTTTTGAAAAAATCCTTTATTTGAAAAAAACAAAACAAAAGACATTTAAAAAAACATTATTTAAAAAAACAAAAAATGGATCCACTGATGTAACTCAGTGTCAATCACGACGTCCAGCGTTGTCCACGACGACTCGATGAAATACAAAAATAAAAAAAATAAATAGAAATCATTTTTAAAAAAGCCTGACGCCTGCCGTCCCTCGCGATGAACACCCGCCGCAGAATAGCATTTTGACAGATGCCGGTAACATATAAACATTTAGGCGGAGCTATTAGTGACATAAAAAAACACCAACCCCCCAATCCACACCCCCTGAAGCAACCGCCAAAAAATAAAGTTGGAAAAATAGAAAAAAATAGCATTGCTGTATAAAGTACTGCTGAGATTTGTAGTTCTCTATAGAGGCTGCAATGCAGAATGGCACCTGCTATAGAGCACTACTAACTCCAGCAGCAGTTTATATAACATGTCCATCAGTTGGGCTACAAATAATAATGATTTTAGTTAATTACTTACCTTCACCTCTTGTGGTTGTTCTTCAACTGTTTTCTGGTGGGGGAGGCTGCAGAAAAACAGTGTGTGGAGACAGCACGCCTGTGTGCTCAGGTGGCTGTTGGCTGGGTCCTCACGGCCGAGGCCCAGGGTTACCCCATGATATGTGCCTGCAGGCTTTTTTATCTCTGTCAAAATCATCATCACCATCTCTGCACTGGAAGTGTCAGATCATCCGATACTCACGGCGCAGAGATGGGGGGCCCACCGGATACTGATCTGATCATCTGACACTCTCTGTGCCGCGGCTGTGTTAGATCGGATACTGGGCCCCCCATGCTCTGGCCCCTGGTGCAGCTGCACCGGCTGCATCGGCGGTAGGTCCGCCCCTGATTGTGCATATATACTGGAGCGTGCCTTTAAATGAGTGAGAACTGAAGAATGTAAGTAAATAAGCTTGTTTGCTAATACAATTTTGAAAAGCACAATGACAGAATTAATTGACATACAATATATTTTAGGCAAAATAAAGTAGATGTAAACCATAAGTGAACACTATTTAGAATGTTAAAGCGTTGTGTACCATAAACAATTTCCTTTTTCAAATAAAATACTTATTTTCACAGTTTTTCCCTCCTTTGCATCTCAATGTTGCTGATCTCTGGCAGACACTTCCTGTCTACATGCATGCACTCCAGCAATAGCTGCATGGCCTTTCTCAGGACGGACTTTCTGACAACAGTGGACCATGCTTGCATAATGTGTATTGAAATAGCTATTTGTAGTATCAATTGGACAGAGTGTAGTTAACCTATTGCAGGAAGGGCATAAACTAGGACTTCCATGGCAGGATCAACAGGTATTATTTTGATAATAATAGCTTCATTATAAAAAAGATTGAAAACTACTTTTGAATTTTTGTTGTTGTCATGTTAAAGCTTATATGACATTTTAGTGACTGGAAATACTTTTAGTTAGTTTACAATGCTACAATAATTTGGTACACTTATTTTGAAAAAAAAAATTTTTTTTTGCCTTAGTCATGGTCTCTTCTCAGTTTGGGCCTAAACACCTGAAAAAGAAATATCACATATTTCAAGAAACATGGTCTATACAATATAGGCAAGCTAACATCTTTCCTTCTTCATTTCTGAGTAGGTAAATATCAGAAGGCATAAGTGTTTAAAGCAGGGACGTGCGGTCAGGGGAGGCAGGTGAGGCAGGGTCTCACTAGTATTAAGAAGAAAAAAGCTGTCAGCTTCAAGTCTGAAGCTGACAGCTTTTTCTCCATTCAGAGTGGCTTGTTACAGGTTACACAGGAGGGAAAGCCTCCCCGCTGTGTAACCTGTCATTGACGGAGCGCTGCCTGTTAATTACAGACAGCGCTGCATCCAGCTTTCGACAGGTAGTTAGGTTAACCACACAGCAGCGGGCTTCCCCACTAACCTAACTTGGTGAGGCAAGAGCTGTCAGAGCCTCTATTCTGTGTTAGAGGCATGAGCTCTGTGGATGGTTTGGACCAATGGCAAAGCACCATTGGTCTAAGCTGTCCAATAAAAAAACAAAACACTGAGACCATCGATTTCCATGCCTCAGCAGTGACTCACCAGTGACGAGCAAGTGCGGGACAGGGAGGGTCTCCTCCCTGTCTCCTCCCTTCCTTCTCCCCACACAGCTTGATTACCGAGCTGGGGGCGGGGCTTCGGCAGGAAGGGGATGGAGCTTCGGCTGAACGGGGTGGAGCTTTGGCAGGCTGGGGGATGTCTCACCCAGCCCAGAAGGCACGGCACGTCACTGGTGTCAAGATCACATCAAATGCCAAATCAAGTTTTTAAAATAATCTATTTGTTTCCCCTAACGGTTGAATTTTAGAAATGGGCATAGGATCAATGTATGAATACCAAACATCTGCCTGTTTAAAATTACCAACAGAAACATTTGGATTTAAAGTGACCAAACTCCTGGAGTTAAATCTGCATTGAAGTGATTTAACTATTAACAAAACTGTAACTTATTTGTGTATCACTCGGCTGTAGATCCTCAAATCCTCTCTGAATTGGTGCCTGGAGGAGGAAGGCTACTTTTGTTCCCCATTTTCCCTGTGTGTGCTGTAAAGTAGCCACCGCTCCGAACCCGCTTGAGTGATGGACTACAATTCAAAGTTTTGTCTCATCCCTCCTTCTGCTCAGTATGTTATACCTTGCATGTTTGCCTTTCTTCCTGTGCTTCACCATGACAATGCAGTGGTAGAGGTTGACAAAACATGATCACTACCAATTCCACTTGTGTTAAAGTAGGGTGAGCACAGACTACAAATTATTCTGGTTTGGGAAATTAGCTAATTTGTTTAGCAGCCACCGTAGCGCTAGAAATTGGGACAAAATTGTTAATCAGTTATATTTTGAGATTTAAACAGCTTGGCCTATAGAAACTCTTGTTTTCGTAGAAAATAATCAAATGTGTGACCTCCTACTTTTTATTTTTCCTTTTACTTAAATCAATTTACATCAAACATTTGTTCTATGTATAAACTAACCCAGATGTACATTTTTTGACGTGCAAATCTTTGATGCCCAAATAAAAATTTCTAGAATTATCTATACCTCTGACATGCCCACACATGAGTTTCCCCAGTTATGATGAAGTCCGCAACCTCATATTTTTTAGTTGGAAATAAACTTGTGCTGACCATAAAAAGGACCCTCTAATGATGCGCCCATTTCATGGGATATTACACCATAATGATAATAACCCTCCCATTTGCATCCGATCTTCCAAAAGACTTAAGGAAATTAGCTTCCGCGCCACTTAGAAGGGCTAATTTATGGCAGGAGAGAGAGAGGAACCACTGAAAGGTAACATAATGAGTATTTGCTGGATCACCATAGTCATCTTATCATGGTGTGAGGGCTGAGAGCATTTGTTGCCAAAAATATATATGCAGTCCTGATGCAGTATGAAAAAAACTTGTATGTTTGCACTGAGTATAAAGTGAGACAGCTTTTATGGTCCTGTACTATGAATTTCTTTCTGCCAACCTGAGCTGAAAGGAGCTAGAAAACTCTGCGTATTTTACTTTCAGAGTTAATGGGAATAAAATACCTCAGTGGATGAGTGCAGATGTGTTTGATACAAATAGTCATTTTCCTATTTGCTGCCTCATTGAGCATGATGAATGATTGGAGTCAGAGAAGCGGTGTGATAAATGGCAGCACCTTGGCTCCATTGCATGGCCTATTGATTCTCCTTCTTTATTACTCCTACAACCCAGCTGCTTGCTTTGCCCTCCCCACAGCCATGGGGGGAGCGATCTCTTCCTAGAAACTCAATTTATGAATAAGGGGAGATGTGAAATTTTAGCTAAGCCCCGTTTTTTTTTTATTTGTCTCATATGTTTTTATTACCACTTAAAAACAAGGGCTATAATTAATGATTACTAGCAAACAATGTACCCGTTTGTTGAAAGGAAAAGTAATTTAAAGGAATAGAAGATGGTATCGTTTAGTATTGCTAACCAATTTAATTTAAACATTAGCAACAACAAATGCCCAGCATTGCTTAAAGGGTTAACTCCAGCTTTGTTAACAAATCGACATAGCAAATATAATTGCTACACAAGCCTTTTTGTAATTTAGTGTTAATAGACATTAACACTAAATTACAAATATTAGTGTTAGAAATTAAACATGCTGCTGGCCATAATATTCTAAATTTGGCAAGAAAATGTACGTATGGCTTTCTTGTTTCGAGGGATTTCTGAATATTGTTGGTGTACAGAATTCTCACATCAATTTAATTTCCTGCTAATGGTGACTCACTTCAATGCTAAGCTGTTTTCCTTTGAGTACATCACTAGGGACTGATCATGTGACTATTGTGGGAAGACCCTCCTACCCAGCATTCAGGAAGTAGGAAGTGGCTGCAGGAAGTAGGTAGTAAGTGGAAGGTAGGACTGTGCAAGCAAGGACATCACTAACGCCTACAGGAAGCAGCTGGAGTCCTAGATATTTTTTCCTCTTTTAATGTTATTAGTTGTTATGATATGGATGACTTAGATTTGCCTATTTTCTCTCGTTTTAGAATAAAACTTTCCTAAAGCACAAGTTTCAAAAATTATAGGCAGGACTCCTCTCCATGACACCCCCATGAAATTCTACCACAGCACTCTATTACAAGGGATTTTTCCATATAATTATAGTGCCTCTTAGAATCTCTTTAAAACAGTTGTCACCTGGCTGGCCACACCTATCCTGAACATCTGGCATGAGATGTTGACAGCATTTTGTAATGGCCATTTCCCAATAACCTCTGGTGCTAATTCTGATGGTTCTGCTGAGACCAGACCAATTGTGCACCTAATTTTAGAAGTCTGTCTAAGTTTTGTATCAGTAACATGCTGTTCACCATGTTGGCATCAGTGGTAGGAATCCATTAAGCTTTTTATAACATGACCTGATTGGCTTCCTTACTGGTGTTTGGGGGTAAAGGGGAGTAAATCAATCAAAGATGAGAGGTCACAGGAAAAAAAGCAATATTAACGTGACACTAAACTCAGGAGTTAAAACTTAAAAATGTATTCAAGTACCTTAACTATTACCAAAAATGTAACGTATTTGGGCATCACTCGGCTGTATATCCTCAAATCATCTCTGAATTGGTGCCGACACTGTCCTTCCTTCTGGAGGGGGCTACTTTTGTTCCCTAGGGTCCCTGAGTGTGTTTTAAAGTAGCCACCGCTCCAAGCTCTTTACCGTGATGGACTACAATCTCACGTTTACTTTACTACTTAGTATTGAGATTGTAGTCCATCAAGGGAGCGAGCTTGGAGCATTGGCTACTTTACAACACACACAGGGACCATAGAGAACAAAAGTAGCCATACCCTATCACAGTCCAGTTAGAACTACCACTCAGGCCTGGTTCACACCTGTACGTTTTGTAGCGCGTTCAACGCTCTACGAACGCCCTACAAAACGCTGAAAATCACATTGTTTTCTATGGGTATGGTTCACACCTTGCCGTATTTCAGCCTGTCTGAACGCGCTACATAACGGCCTACGCCTGAAAAGGTACATGAGCTTCTTTGCAGCGTTTTTGTCGCGCGTTTCCATTGGGATAAAGCCAAGTAGCCCTCGGAAACGCGCATTTGTCGCATTTTTTTTTACCGCGAATCGCGGTAGAAACGTGCGACAAACGCGCATATTCGATACGCCTACGTGTGAACAGAGCCTTAGTCTGTGTCCAAACTGCAGGCCAGGGGGCCCAGGGCCTTAAAATGCCCAGGTCTCGGTCAGACCCTCTGTCAAGTTTGTTTGTGTCCCCACTGGGGTGATCCACCCTGATATTTGTATTTCTGAATAGTGTCATTGAGACAGAAATTAGGGGACATTCATAAAATTGAGGTTGTCATCAGAGCAAAAAGCTATGGTAACTCATCCAGTGGGGAAAATGCCCTGATGACAACTGTCTAGCATAGGAATTTTCTTCTCTTCACTAATGAGATTTCTTCTCATTTGCTATTGTGTCACCAGCACAGAAAGTGAAGCACAATCGCCTCAGCAAGACACAGTTAGCAAAAATAAACTAATAGGGGTTTTATTCTTTCCCTACCCTTTCTACAACCAGGGTCTCATTCAACCAGACATGCACAGCCATACAGTGTGCAGAAACCTGCATTCAGGAGGGCTAGCCGCCTGTTCAGGACGCGGCTGCACACAACTACATACTGAGCCAAATTTGCACATTCATAAAGACTGTCTGCGTCCAAGAGCGTGCCCCAATGTTCAAGTTTAATTTCAGGTCGGCATGTAGCCGCTTGCAGCAAAGTTTCATTGCATTGAGTTGAGCAGGTGGCTGCTTGCGGCTACATGCACCAGCTGTCCCTGCTTGGTGCAGGTTTGTGCATGGACATGCACAGCCATAGAGTGTGCATGTCCATGCAGAAACCTGCACCCAGGAGGGACAGCCGGTGTGGGTAGTTACATGCAGCTGCCGGTTCAACTCAATGCAATGCAACTTTGCTGCAAGTTTTACAGTTACGCAGGCCCATGTCAATGAGGCCTAAAACAAACTAAAAGTTGAGTTATACAAACACTTCAAGTCAAAGGTTTTAGTGATACATAATTTATCCTAAGCTCCTGACGCTATCACATTCGCAAATATCTTATTTGTTTTCTATGTCAAGTTGCAGTTAAGTATTTCTTGCCCTTTAAAGGTTCAAAGCTTTATTTATTAAAACAAAACTCTTGTAATAAAAGTAGGATACAGGCACAGCCAGTATAAAATTAATGCAAAAGTGTCACTTTAAATATACGCTAAAACATTTCGTACCATTATTACCTGTGTTATACAGGAGACAACTCGCAGGCAAGGTCTAATGCTTGTTTGATTGGGTACGGAGATAGTCCGGAGAATTTAGTGTCATATTAACTCTCATCCCTGCATAAAATACAGCCAGACGCCAGCAGAGTTATGTGGTACACCGTCTTGTAATAGTTTTTCTGATATTGAGAATAAGTATATTTTAGCTGCATCTCAATTTCAGCCCTTTCTTCATATATTCTAATAACTGTGTAGTCAGTGTTTCACAGCTGCACATATATCAGCAGCGCACAGTCTAAGTGGCTGTGATATGGAGTTAGGCCATGCTGCAGTACTCCTAAAAAGAACGTTATTGAATAAAATTCAACTTAAATAAATTCCAGTACGATCGCTAGCGTGGTATTTGCTTAAAGCGTCCCCCGGTCGCTTCAAAATTGACATGCATGTTGCAATATAAAAACAAACTGACTATGACCATGCACATCCGACCATTTAAAGCTTCATTTCCATAGAGAACAGCTGCACACCAGAAAATAAAATGGGAACTTTCAGGGACAACATTGGAGCCGATTGGCTGAGGGAAGCGCGTTCAGCCTGACATTGCGGATGGAGCTTTGGCTAGGGCACATTAACACATGCTGATGGGTTTTAGTTATAGATGCCGTGACACTGAGATGACGTTTGGAGACTGCAATAGAGCACTGACAGCTTGTTTTGATATTGTGCAACAGCACATTGTAACCTTGTGTAGCTAGTTCCCACTTTACCAGCACATATTTAAAAAGCTCATCAAGATTTAAAAAAAGCATTAGTAAGCTGATATATTTTCCTGTTATTTTTGTTTGAACGCAGATTAAATTCAAATGTTTATTAAGCTATTTAAATAGCTGATTAAATCACTTACAATTCTGCTCCTTGATGTATAATATGTTTTGTTTCCTGCAGAGTCAGCAGGTTATCTGATCACTGGCCTTGAGATCCTGTGTTAGGTTGGATCCTTTCCCTTGCTGGGTTCTATGGAGCCACCCTTGTGTGTGTGTTCTAGTAAGCTGCATGTATCTCCATAAACACACAGACACATCAAGGCAAGCCAATCCCTCACTCCCCACTCTTCCCTCTCCCCTTCTCCAATCTAATAGATGGATGGCTGATGGAGACCGCTCTGCCCTCTGTGAGCTTGTACTGGACAGGAAGTTAAGGGAAGTGGAGCTGAGAGAGTTGGAGGCAGCTGTTCAGAAACATGATGCCTGTAAGTGCTTGGGCAAAACATTTTAAGAAATACTTAGCTGGGCAATTTATATTTGTTTGATCTGGATTCATTATTACACAGTTACATAGTATTTGAGGTTGAATAAAGACATAAGTCCATCAAGTCCAACCTATTGCGTGTATGCATTTATGTTTGAGCTGGTGTGTGCGTGTCTATGAGTCCATGTATGATTTTGCTCTTAGCAATACCTGTACCCCTGTATGTTAAGGTCTCCAAGGAAATCGTCCAAGAGTTTCTAGGAGACTGCCTGTGGCAGTGAGTTCCAGACCTTAACTGCTCTAACTGAGAAGAACCCCCTGCGCCCCGTGTGCTGACATTTTTTCTCCACCAATATTTGGTGGTGGCCTCTAGTCTTTGTTATGGGGTTAGCCGTAAAGAGTTTGTTAATAATGTTGCTATCACCATTAAACAGTTCATACAAGAAAATCATGTCCCCCCCTTAATCTCCTTACTTCCAAAGAAAACATATTTAATTTTAACAGCCTTGTTTCATAGTTCAGGTCCTCCAACCCCTTAATGAGCTTGGTTGCCCTCTGCTGGACTTTTTCCAGCTCAAGGACATCTTTTCTGAGTACTGGTGACCAAAAACTGGACCGCATACTCCAGATGAGGCCGAACTAGTGATCTGTAAAGTGTCAAAATTATAGACTTGTCCCTGCAATTCCCTTCTTAATACAAGACAGGACTCTACTTGCTCGGTTTACAGCAGCCTGGCACTGTGAGCTATTCTTCAATCTGTGGTCTTCAATGACCCCCAAATCTTTCTCCATTACTGACTTTCCTAGTGGCACACCCATAATTGTATAGCCCATTTGCCTATTTTTAACTTCAAAGTGCATTACTTTGCATTTATCGACATTGAACTTCATCTGTCACACAGTTGCCCACTCCCCTATTTTATCCAGGTCCTCCTGTAATGTCATAATGTCTAAGCCCGTGTCTATTACCCTCCCAATTTTGGTATCATCAGCAAACACTGAAACATGGCTATTTACTCCCTCCCCGATATCATTATTAAAAAGGTTGAAAAGCATGGGGCCCAGCACAGAACCCTGGGGCACGCCACTCATGACCTCAGCCAAGTCTGAAAAGGTGCCATTAACCGATACTCTTTTTACACGTTCCTGTAGCCAGTTTTCTAACCACCTGCACACTCTTTCATCTATGCCCATAGACCTTAGCTTGTATAACAAGCGTTTATGTGTCACCGTATCAAATGCTTTGGAAAAGTCCAGATACACTACGTCCACCGGCCTCCCTCCATCCAGATCTCTACTTACCCCTTCGTAAAAGGTTAGCAGGTTGGTCTGGCAAGAACAATCCTTCCTAAATCCATGCTGGTTATCAGTTATTATGCCATTATCCTGAACAAATTCCACTAAGTAGTCCTTAATCATTCCCTCTAATATTTTGCATACTATGGATGTCAGGCTAACTGGTCTGTAGTTCCTGGGTTGGCATCTTGACCTTTTTTAAATATTAGTACAACATTAGCCCTCCGCCAGTTGCTTGGCACCCTACCAGTCATTATGGATTCCTTACAAATGAGGAATAATGGTCTCGTTATTACCTGGCTGAGTTCCTTGAGTACCTTGGGGTGTAGATTATCAGGTCCTAATGCTTTATTTGCATTAAGTAGTTTAAGCCTATGTTGTATCCCGGTTTCCGTCAACCACTGAGGTATATTTTCTGTTAAACTATGTGTTTTATCATGTACATTAAACCCGCCTTCTTCCTCTGTGACTACTGACGAGGAAAAAGTATTCAGCGCCTCTGCCCTCTCCCTGTCGTTTGTGACTAACCTCCCGTTTTTGTCCTTTATTGGGCCTATCTGCTCCTTTCTTGCCTTTTTACTATTTATGTATTGATCGAATTTTGGGTCTTTTACTAACTGAGGCGATGTGCTTCTCACATTCAATTTTAGCTGCCCGTATTTCATGTTTACACCTTTTATTACATTCTTTGTAGTTATTGGAACGCCAATGCTGTCCCCTCCTTCTTATATTACTAAATGCCACTTTCTTTTCCTTAATGCGTTGTTTTACTGATTTATTTAGCCATATAGGCTTAGTTTTAGATCTTTATATTTTTCGAAGTTAGCCTTTCTGAAGTTTAGGCTTCTCGTCTGACCGGTCCAATTCCCTTTCTTGTACCCAATATTAAAAGTAACCACTTTGTGATCACTATTACACAGTGACTCCCCGATTACAATATCCTCTATTACCTCCGCATTATTGCAAATGATCAAGTCTAGGATGGCATTATTCCTAGTTGGATACTCAACCATCTGTTCCATGAAATTGTCTCGCAACATGTTCAGAAAATGGGCTGCCTTTGCCGAATGCGAAGTTCCATCAGCCCAATTGATGCTTGGGTAATTGAAGTCGCCCATTACCACTGCATTACACTTTTTCCCCGCTATTTCTATTTGGGAGTGTAGATGTGCCTCCTCCTCCTCCCCTATATTTGGAGGTTTATAACAGACACCCACAACAAGTTTACGGCTAGGGTCCGTTCTATCTAGTTCTAGTCATAAGGATTCCACAACATCTCCACCATTTGACGTGATATCGAGAAAAAAGGTTTGAGCGTTTAATGTTACTTTTACTTGCAGCAGTACCTGTTACTGACATTCTCTGTTTATAAATCAGCTGACGTTACAGATGTCCAAGCAAAACGTTTATCTTTAGCTTTGGATACAGTAGGGCAGGACTAAAACATCTGTTAGGTTTCCACTGTTATCTGGGGCTCCATTAGTGGCTTTGTCAATGGCCTTAAATGGGCAGTGTTTTTAGCATCTGTTTTAGAGGCTTCTGAGATCATTCAGAATTCATTGCAGGTGCATTTGACCTGCTTCAGCTGCTTTTGCAAAACCATTGACTTGTATGGCGAGAAAAGCAGTTCTGAAGAGAATAAAAACCTTCCAACTGAGTTGAGCTTGGGCTTAATCATTGACCAAATATGGTCATGTTGCAATACAAGGTCAATGATGTCACCAGCATCCCGCTTCTTTGTTTAAGCGCATCTGCAGGACGGGAATGCCCCGGCTGCAGCTGATGGGCCAACACTGAAAGCTTCTTTATGTGTTCAGAAGAACTCGATTTCAGACTAAACTCAAGCTCATACCTACCTGTGAAGACAGGCCCTAAGAGAGAATTGCCCTTACCATCACAGTGACAACAGTTTTACCAGACAGGAAAGTTAGGTCACAATGTTTGTTCTGATAAATGGACCCTGCGTGGTTCCGAAAGTTGGCTATGTTACACATGTGACATTGTTTTACAATGAATAGATTGTCTGGATTTATTCTCATCCTGCGAGTGCTGGTGATCTTCATTGTTGTTACTTCTGGATATGCACGGTGCTATCCGTCGGTGGACATCACTACAAGCACCACAGCTATTTCAAACACTGGACTGAATTGTTGTATGGTGTGCAGGGGACATCTTTGTTTATAGACAGGAAGTGAGGGCGATTCTGTAACAGGGGCAGAGACAGCAATATAAAACGTTGACTGGGTTATTAGCCTTACTCTACTCTACTGAAAAATAACAGCATTTTAATTTCTGTCTGTGTTGCTGTTGGAAATTTAGACTTTCTTGGTTTCTGGTGATACCACTGTTACCAGGACAGTAAGACAATTAAATCTTTCCCAGATAGCAGTTAAAACCCAACATGAGTTATAACCCTTGTACACTCTATCCAAAATGAAAAAAAAAATATTGCTGGCTGGACATACCCTTCAACTTTCAAATTGTTGACGGAGAAAATATTATGGGTCTAAACAGATCCCTGATATTTCCCTTTTAAAATAGAAAAAGAAATTGAGGACACAGAGTCCTCAATCTTTTTTTCTGCATCATCTGATGTAAATCAATGGAAAGTACAGAGGCATCCCATTAATTCAGAAAATATTTACTATCATCCAGTTTCTGAAGCCTCCGTACTGAGTGCTCCTACCCATTGAGAAACTCATGAATGAACAGGAAGTGATGTACTGTAGAGCACTTCCTGTTCATTCATAACTGGGGACACATAGTACTATGTAAAGCAAAACAAACGACAAACGCACTCAACAATTTGTTACCAGTTATACAGTAAGGTGCACACGAAATGGGCTTTGAACAGTAGAACAGTAGAAAGGCATCATGGCACACTCACAAACCAGCATGTAAAACAACTTGTCTCACCACTAAGGACAATGACAGAGGTTTGGATACACGTCTTCTGCAAAGGATGTGTAAGCCGCACTGCCGCACCAAGGCACCTCTTATAGTGCGGTCCTAACTCTAAACTATGAGAGTCTCCATCTTGGAGCACAGGGGGGCAGAAGATATCAAATTGGGTGCAAATTGAGACAAGTTGTTTTACATGCTGGTTTGTGAGTGTGCCATGATGCCTTTCTACTGTTCTACATAGTACTATGTGTCACCCGTTATTTACAAAAACTCGAGTGATCAGCTGATCACTCCAGTGTTTGCTCTGCACACAGAGGATCGGTACATATCACTGATATGTACTGATCCTCCGCCACACAGCCACGCACAGAGCTCAGCCTGCAGCATTTCCTCTGGATCCCCGCTGCTCTCCCCATCTGTATGTAGCGGGGATCCGAGGAGAAGTGAAGCACTTCAGCCGGCAGGAGGGAAGGGGGGACGGAGGATGGAGCCGCTGTCACAGCAGCATGGCCAAGCGGTGAGGAGAGAGAGAGCCGCCGCCTGTCCTGGCCGAGCGGCTCTCTCTCTCTCCTCACCGCTCGGCTACAGAGGATGATATGTACCGATCCTCTGTGCAGAGCTGTGCTGCCCCACCCTCCCTAATGGCTGCACCACCCTGCGCTCGAGGTGAGAGCCTCAGTTGCCTCGCCCTCGCTACAACCCTGAGCTGTTTTTATGAATTGTCAAAATACAGCATTACCAAGGCAGTGTTAACTTATTTTTTGCAACACTTAAAAATGCCAGTGCAGATGACTACAGTGATAACAAAAGTTACATTTATCCATGCCATGCCTCATTAAAATGTGAAATATTTCACATTTGATTGATATTTATTTTGTAGCTAAATGAAGCATGATGATTTGTGATATCGTTACCCGTCTCTAGCATACAGTGTCTTTCAATGGATTTACAGGCACGAGCCTTAGCCAGTTGCAGGAAACTCCTGTCACACTTTACCATTACTTTGTCACAAATATATTGGTTCTAATAATCTCTCAAAATTTGACATATATTTTGGTACCTTTAATAGCTGATTAAAATATGACTATATTTTCTGAAAGTAGAGGCACCGTAGAACATAAAGATCATAGTTGCAATTTTATTCTATTGCCCAATATTTGAACAACTGCAAATACCGTATTTTTCCGTCTATAAGACACCCCCATGTATAGGACGCCCCCCACTTTTCCTACCCAAAATTCAGAAATCAATATTTTCCATGCTTTTTTGCATAACTGATTACATCCAGTTTAAATTTTGCAGAGTAAGACAGCCGCTTACTGGTACCGGTATTTACCGGTATTTTTTTCTGACATCTTTATGGGCTCCCTGTTGCATCTGGGCACTGGCTACACACTCTCTGCAGCATCAGCTGACATCGGGTACATAAGGCTCATGATTGGAGGAAACCTGCTAGCTTGTCTCTGCAATCGGAAGTTTCACTCGGGAGGCTAGTTTGCAGAGGTATCGGCAGTTTTGCAACCGCGGTTCTCCTCTCTGCCCCCCGTGTATAAGACGCCCCTCCATTTTTAGGTAAATATTTTAAAGAAAAAGTATAGTCTTATACACGGAAAAATACAGTAAAAAATACACTAAAATTAATTTTAGTGCACACAAACACATATTCCCTATTTTTTTGTGCAAAAGATGAGATTGTGTCAAATAAACAGATACCAAATATGTCAGGTCTTGTGTACGGCTGAAAAATGGCTAAAAACTAAGGGAGGTTATTCACTAAGCTGCCGAAGGTAACCGAGTGAATAACCTACCCAAAGTGAAGGGAGCCAATGCCTGTTTGGCTATTCACTTTAGCTATATATGGCTATTTTTAGCCGTTCATCGGCTGGCTTTAGCTCCCTTCACTTCCCTTTGGTTCAGCCGGATAGACTCAGCACGTTTGGCTGAATCAAAAGGGAAGAACCCATTCGCCTCAGCTGATCTAACATCTGCATCTGCTGAGGGGAACGTTCGGCAGGTCACTCACTGCTGTTCACCCCTATACTTACAGGGGCCGAACAGCACGGCATCATATGGCTCAGTCATTCTGTTTGCTACCTCAGAGGTTATGTGAACGTTTAGAAAAATTTTAAAAAATTATGTGGGGTCCCCCTCCCAAGTCATACCAGACCCTTTAAGTGTGGTAGGTATGTTAGGAGGGACCCTGGAGTTAAAAAAAATGCGTTGGGGTTTCCTCCAAAAAATATACTAGACTCTTTAGGTTTGGTAGGAATTTAAAGGGGGAACCTGAACACCCAAGAATGGGAAAAAAGTGGGGTCTCACCTAAAATTCCATACCAGACCCTTAATCCGGGCACTGGCATGGCAGGGCAGAAAAGAGTGGGGGCAAGCGAGTGCCCCCCCCCCTCCGTGCACCATACCAGGCCACATGCCCTCGGCATTGTGAGGGTGCCAAATGGGAGAAGGGCCTCTTCCCCATAACCCTGGCCCAGTGGTTGTGGGGTTCTGCAGGCACCCAGATTCCACCCCCCCCCCTGCCCTTGTGAATGAGTAAGGGGTAGTTGTACCCCTACTTATTTACTAAAGAGTTCAATAAAAATAAATAAACAGATCAGGTCAATCACGTCGTCAAGCGATGTAATCCAAGGTCAATCACAATAAATGACGCCGCCGATTCACCAAAATAAAAAAAATCCTGCCGCCCACCAGACCCGACTGCTCCTGACGAATGGCCCCTACAAAATGAGAGATTTGACAGGATCCAGCCGAATGTAAACAGATGGGCAGAGCCAGTGGTAACGTTACCTTTCGCTCTGCCCATTTGTTTTCATGCCATGACTGTGAGCTGTTTATATTCGGCCGATACCTGTCACATTGCTCCTTCTGCAGCAGCAGTTCGTCTGGAGCGGTCGGCAGGATTTTTTTTATTTCGGTGAGTTGGCGCCGTTGTTCATTGTGCTTGACCTTGGATTACATCGCTGGATGACGTGATTGATGTTGGATCTACATCGATGGATAATTTTTTACAAAAACATTAAATAAAGGAATTGTCAAAAACCATCTGTTTGTTTTTTGTTTAATTAAAGGAATTTTTCAAAAGTCTGGTGAGTTTATTTACTTTTTATTTAACTCTTTAGTGAACGAGTAGGGGTACAATTACCCCTTGCTTATTCACATGGGGGGCGGCATCTGGGTGCCCCCTTTATGAAAGGGGGAAAGGGGGTACCCAGATGCAGAAGACCCCCCCCTGCCCGCAGACCCCAACAACCCCCGGGCCAGGGCTGAAGGGAAGAGGCCCTTGTCCCTATCGGCATGGGGACAAGGTGCTTTTCCAGGAGGTCCCTGGTATTGTGCAGGGAGGGGGGCAGCTCGGTGCCACCCCCCTTTCCTGCCAGTGCCCGATTAAGGGTCTGGTTGGGAATTTTAGGGGGGACCCCATGTTTTGTTTATTTTTATAAGTTTTTGGGCTTTGGGGTTCTTCCTTAAAATTCCTACCAGACCTAAAGGGTCTGGTATGAATTGGGAGGTGGACCACACACCGGTTTTCTTTTGTTATTCTATTTTTTTACTATTTGATGGGAGAATGGTCCGCTTCAGCAGACCATTCTCCCCTCTTCGGCTGTATGTTCAGCTCAGCCGAGCCGAACAAATATGCTTCAGCACGGCTGAGTTCTTGGGCTGCCTTCGGGTGCTGTACAGGCTATTGTGAAAAACCTGTACAGCAGCCCTTCGGTTCAGCTGAACCAAAGGCTTCCCGCAGCCGAAGTGCACCGAAGGTTTAGACGAAGGTTCGGCTTAATCTTTCAGCAGCTTAGTAAATAACCCCTAAGGTACCCACAATTCTTAATTTGAATGCCTTTAAAATGAAGGACCTATAATTATTTCTCTCACTTCAGTGTGCGGTGATAGCCAATATGTGTTGCGTAATCGTCGTTTACATACACATGCACGCCCTACAAACATGTTTGCATGCGTATGTGTGTGCATTAGGCAGCAGATGTACGTTTACATTTTTTTGTTAGTTTTATTTTCATTTTTTTTAACACTTTTTAATTTTTCTTTCTCACTTTACTTTATTACTATGACAAGATGGTTATCAAGCCCCCTATGTGATTGCATTGGGAAGGTAACAGGCACTCTATATGGAAAGGTCAGGTGTCTATTATTGACCTATTGCCTCTACTGAAGACACTTGGTTACAGGCTGTGCTTAATCCACTGTTTACCCAGCTTTGCAGCAGGGATTTTGACAGCCCTGAACCCGGAAGTGCTCAGAGCTGAGCACTTCTGGGTTCACACTGCAAAAGAGGAATGTGCACTTCTGACCAGACTTCTCAGACTGTAAATGGGTGGAGCAGTGTCCCACTTATTTCCAGCCAAGTCTGAGCCCATGGTGCTACCGGACATCTTCCAATTGCCAAGGTAAGTTTTTCACGTATCCTATTTCATCGTCTCCACTAACTTTCCTTGGCCAACCATTGTGTTTTCGGTCCCAAACAATGTCTGTTTCTCTGTGCCTCTGCAGAATATCTGGAAACACCTGTCTTTCTTGAAACTTCTGATGGTGGGAGCCCTTATGGATGCAGTTGCTGTGCTCAGTCTTACCATTATGTAAGACTTTTTACATTGAAATATCTTCAGCAACCTAAATTGTTAGTACAGCATGGCTTTTACTTGCCCAATATGATGCCTCTTACACAGCTGATTCTGTTTAATTAATTAATTGCATTTTAAGTTACATGCTATGCAATGTTATGTTACATGCAATGATACAGCGCAAAGGGTTGACACACTATAATCTTAAATTGATTTGATTTAGGTGTTTTTATGTTTATGCACTTTGTAGGGTGTTATTTTATACTACTTCCAATCTCCAGTACAATGCCCAGGTTATGCACATTCAATTATTTACAGGATCTGAACCCCCCCACCCCCCCATCAAATTAGCTTTAATCAAGCCCTTGCAGACCTATGCAGCTGCAGGCACTGTGGAATGATTCATCCTTAAAGTTTACAGCAGTAGCAATTAATTTGTTCATTAAAGTAAGTCATTCTCTGAGCAGTTTGGCCTCCCCTCCTCTCCCCCAGCAGTGACTCCAACCTTCTACTCTTTAATGTAAACAAAGAGCAAAAGCCCTGAAAGGGGGAGCCAACATAGCCAAACAATTAAACACATTTTATTGAAGTTCTCCATACTCAGAGTCATCTCTTGTCATGAGGTTTTTCCAAACTGAACAAATATAGCATCAGTGCATTCCCTTTAACTGAAATGACTAATATTTATACAGCAACCTCATTTAAACTGGGTATACACATACACCTACTAGCTGAATAAAGAAAATATAACAGATTCCTCCATCCACGCTTGCCAGCATGGATGGAGGAATCCCCTGCTGTTTTAATCATATTATGACAGTGGCCGACCGCTGTCAGAATACCTGACTGGAGTTTGTACATGATTGGCTGCAAGCTCCGTTCAGCCGATAATTTTCCAAGCTGCCACTTTGAACAGTTGATTGAACAATCGATCCTTTGGCAGCCACTGTTCGAATTCCGGCAGGTTCATCCCTAACCGGACGGAATGCAATATGTGTGCACCCAACTTTATTCACTGACTTCAACAATACATATAGATGATTTACCACTGACCAAATTTGATACATTCCGTATATTTCAACATAATATTGTCAAATGATATTCAGTGAATGTTCACCTAAATCTTCAAGTGGTTACATCTTCTCAGTACTTTCATTTATTCCACCCCCCACCACCACAGCCAATGTCAGTAGCCCCCTCAATCTTTCATTATGTTTCTGTTTTGAGAGTTCTAGCATGCTTGGTCAAATCACCTTACTGCAATCTACTTCAATATCAACATATCCATAAGAGAAAATGAGAATCAATTAACTTTTTTCCTTCCTCTGGTGTATGTTTGCCATTACATTTCTTAATTATACAATGCTAATTATATAATTATTGTAGACCTGCTGGGTTGCATGAACACGTGGCCTAATTTGTATGTCTGTTTGGTATGCATTCAGTGACAATTTCATGCTGTGAATTTTGATGGTTGCAGGACAACACAGAAATGATTTTCTCAAGAAAGACATTATAATGTACAGTAGATGGCATAGATCTCAGCTCATGTTCTTTTATGACTTTTAGTAGAAGTGTATTTACCTTATAACCTCTTGCAGTGAACAGATACTCCAATCTCAATATAAAACAATCTTAACAGTCTTTTTAAACACATGTAGAGACAAATAACTGATAAGTATCTACTGTATATATTCAAGAGAAAGATCCTAATGTATGCATTTATGTATGTGCTTTTCATTTTTTTTAGTTGTTTTTTTTTTAACCCAGCCGAAGTGAAGTGAGCCAAACGCTGTTCGGCTATTCACCTCTGGCTTGTACAGCTGATTTCAGCCGTACATTGGATAAAATCAGCCGGATATCGGTTGCCTGCGCCGGCCTTGAGTTAGTACCTCTGAGGTACCGAGCAGAATAGAAAATAAGTGAAATACATTTTTTTTTAAAGAAAAAAAAGTTGTAAAATTGTTTTAAAATGTAGGAAAATTAAATAAAAATTACAATAGTTTAAAGAAAAGAAAAAAGAGAAAATTAAATATCATTTTTTTAAAAGGCCGGCCAAGGTGCTGGCAAAAGAAAAACAATTGGGCGGAGCTAGCAGTGACAGCTAGCTCCGCCCAACTGTTTCCTATTGGCCGTCACCTGCCAGAGTCTTCTAGCAGGTCCCGGCCAATGAATAACAACTGGGCGGAGATGGCCATTATGTCACGGCCAGCTACGCCCAGTTGTGATTGTTTAATAAAAAATCAGCATCCCCAGGTCATTTGGGGGTGCTGATCTGTCATTACAACTGGGCGGAGCGAGCCGTGAGATAATAGCTGGCTCAGCCCGGCTGTCATTTGCATGGAGATCAGTCGGCTTCGGCCAACCTTCCTCCATGCTTCGGGTGTCACTTCGGATCAGTTGAGCCGAAGCATATGCCTTCGGCTCGACAGAGCCGCTCGGCTGCCTTTGGCTGCTATAGGGGCTATTGTGAATAGCCCGTACAGCAGCCCTTCGCTCCAGCGGCCAAAGAGAGACGAAGGATCAGCCGAAGCTACGGCAGTGTATCCTTCGGCTCCATAGTGAATAACCCCCTTAGTGTTTTAAAGCATCCCTCGACAATTTTGGGTACCAAAGTTTGTCACTGGTGCATGTAATTTGTTGTTTCAATTGTATCATGGGTGCACACAATTTTCAAAGCTTGTCATGTTGGGTATCTTTTTACTCAACACCACCTCAGCTATAATATTTTACCAAAAATTACTTATTGTATTGTGCTTACTAAAATTAATTTAAATGCATCTTTTACAAAAATGTGGGTTTGATAAACAGTTGGCACCTGGAACTAGACTCTATCACATTTACAAGATTTAGTTGTATGTATGCTTTAGGGGCCATTCACACTTATCCACTGTCGTGCATCATTTGTAACAGCACCACAGAGCAACAGCAGCGCACCACAATGCACAGTAACCCCCAACTATGCATTGTGGTGCTATGTCAGAAAAATGCTGCTTGTCCGATATTTGATCTGTTTGCGTTAGCAGCTCATTTGTCATCACAATGGACTGTCTAGCTGTGAATGGGCTTTCAGGGGTTAATTTGCTCATAATGAATTAACATTCATGTATATATGTTAAAAAAACATTTGTCATGTACACAAAGTGAACCTGTGCAAGGCTAAGGCCTTTAACCACCTCGCGTCCATGGCCGTACCTGAACATCCGGACGGGAGCCTTGTAGGAGCGGGAGGGTGTTATAAGATGTCCTACCCCTCCCTCCACTCGTGCGTGGCACTCAGCGCGCACATGAGTGGGGAAATGTTAGCGATGGCTGTTTACATTTAAGTGATCGGGCATTTCTAGAGATGCCCAATCGCTTTCAGGACCTGCAAGCCCCCTGCCCCCCAACATATACACGCAAAGATGTGTCAGGTGCGCCAACGTGCGAAAACGACGATTCCGCCTATTGTGCCGCACATGTTACATATCGCCGCAAACGTCGGAATGAGAGCAATAATTATAGGGCCATTAATTACTGATAACATTAAACTGATGAGCGGTAAAAGCTTTTAAAGCGTCGCCTATGGCCAATTTAGGGTGCAATTTTCTGCGATTTCGTGTTTCGTTTTAAAGATTTGCATGTTTGGTGTTTATTTACCCGACGTGACCCCGTCTTTTATATTTTAACAAAAAATTGGGGTTATAATAAATCTTTCATAACATTTCATAGGGAAACCGTTTTTTTTACAAAATTTCGGGTACTTTTTTGTTATATAGTAAAAAATAAAACCCCCAGTGGTGATTAAATACCACCAAAAGAAAGCTCTATGTGACCCCAAAAAATGGTATAAAATTCATTTCAGTACAGCGTTGCATGACAGAATAAATGTCAGCGCTGAATATTGAAAAATGGCCTGGCCATGAAGGGGGTGTAACACTGCGGTATTCAAGTGGTTAAGTATGTACATATTCCTAATAATTGGTAAATGAGGGCTTTAAAACAAGCCCTCACTGACCTCTGAAGCTTCAAGTACTGTTGAATAATTCATCCTAAAAAAAATCACAACAGTGGAGATAAACTGTGATTTCAGTATCTGTGTTGTGAACTGTGAGAATGTGTATTTGCAGCTATAGAGGTCAGTGAGGTCTTGTTTTAAATCTCATTTACTGCTTTCTAAAATAGGTAACTATTTTAATGTTTATAGCCATGCTAAAGATTCACTTTAACAAAGCAGTTGTCTGCAGGTTGCACAGCGATAACCATAACAGCCCACGCAGCGGCTATGGGGCCTGGGGGTACAAGGGGCCCCCATTAGGGAGGGAGGGCTATTGAGCTAAATTAAACATAGAAAATCTGTGTGCATGCAGATTTAGCATATATCCAGTACTGTGAAATTAAGAATTGCAGCGTTTGCTTTTGACACTGACCTTATACCCACATGACATTTCCAATCAAGAACATCTGATGTCAAACGCACTGCAGGTGACTTCAGAATCCTAGTCACAGATACCCACTTTCCAAGCTATGCAATAAAAATAATCTGTTAAGCTGTCATAGTAGTGTAGATTTATTAGCTTCAGTGCTTCTGTTCATCCCAGCCAGCACTCAAATTAACCCTGTATGCCTAATGCTGTTTTTCTCAGGCTGCAAATGTAAATAGTGTAAGAGTGTAAAAAAAACAGTTTAAAGACATTTGTGTCATGCAGGAGTACTAACAATGACGTCATAATATAAAATAGTGTGTAGCTTATGTCATAATATAAAAGGTGTAGCTTATTATGTTAACTTCATAACTTTGTATGCATGTCTGGTTTGCTTTAAGTTATTGCTGTGCCACATGTCTATATGCGTATGCATCACAACAGGTGTAAGAAAAAAAAAATTTCAGAGAAAAGAAAAAAAAACAGTATTTCTTTCAGGCCTCATCTGAGATAACAAGAATGCTCAATATTCTACACAATGAACCGGCTAGGGAAAAAGCAAAGCTTGCTTGTAAGAGTATAAAAAGTAAATGCATTTATTGATCAGAAAATCCAACCTATTATCCACAAGTAAATTGAGATGATAGCCCTGCAAAGGATTAGTATATGTTATCACTTTTAAAGAGTGGCTGCATTCTCATACTCTCTGGAATAAATTGAAATCTACCTGGCTCCATTGGAAATGTTGCACTATTATGGTACTGCAGAGAATAATGAGCTGATGCACCCCAGTGAAATGTAATTACAAAGCACTCTTGATCTTAGACCCATAAGGTGAAAGAAAGATGAATAGTAAAAGTGAAATGCGCTGACCCTTCAAAGTTTAATTTACGTTATGCATTCCCTCTGACTCCTCATGCACTCTGCAAAGGTCATAATTTAGGGTATTTTGCGGGTGATGAATGGTCTGTATGGTCTTGTTATCACACACACCAATTGATTTGTTGTAGCCAAAATATTGTTTCTATAGAAGTGTTTAAGTACATCCCTACACTAGGAGGCAGTTTATCAAAGCTGTGCAAGCTTCTTCTGCAGTATGGAAATATAAGCAGGTACCTGATCCCTAAAACCCAAAAGATGACCTGAGATAAGGTGATCACTATTGAAAATGCAGAACATTTTAAAGAATAAGTGCACATTTAAACCAAGTGCAAACGACCCCACCCTCCTCAGATGCATGTTCACCTCGTTCCACTGGAGCATAGCCTTTGGCATTTGTTTGCATCATGCCCTGAACATGTACTGTGCATTGGTTGAACCTGTACAGTAGCTTTCCATAGTCCATAAGGAGCTACTGCAAAGGCATGGTCAGAACACTGAAGATGTTCAGGTCAGGCTGCAAACATAGCCTTTTCAGCTCGCAAAATAAGTGACCATGACCATACTGACACAAGATTTATAACCAATAAAACTATAATATTACAGCTCCTCCCCATGGCCATGCTAACTTTAATCAAGATTTCCATCTCACAAAAGCTTGAGGGGTTTTGATCAATCAAAAAGCAGTGTAAAACAAATTATATTTATATATTTGAAATGTTCCAGTATTTGAGGGAAGTCATTTAATCCTTACCTACCAGCAATCTATATATTAACATTCCTTAACATGATGTCCCATGCTGGGAGATATGTTAATAAGTATCCTCCATTTGAGAGCCACCAGCCAACCTTTTTGTTGCTGGTGGTTCCCAATCCCCCAATCTGCTAGTAGCATTGGTAAGGCTGGATTAACATAGTGGGGTTTGGAGCACCAGCTCCAGGCCCACCACTGAAAATAGGCCCGGCTGTTAGATTTACATACTGTATGGGTGGATTGCGGTATTTACATGATTCATTCATATGTAAATGACATGGTCAATTTATATGCAAATTATGATGCATGAAACCCCCACCCCCGCAATTATAGAAGGTGGTACAGTCTGGGATTCTGGCAGTGTCTCTTCGATATAAAAGGTATTTCACTTCAGCTCTTCTTTATCCAGTGTCTGCTTTATCTGTGTGGTGTCTCTGTAGTAACATGTCAGTGATCAGGGTCTGTCATATTTGGGAAAGAAGAATATGAAGAGAGATTGTGTGTACTATTGATGTACAGCAACTGCAATGCACTTGTGGTCTAGTACAGCAATACAAAACCCTTTCACAATCTGACTGTAAGCAGACAAAGCCAGAAATACTGCCTGAAAGTTGGGTTTAGTTTTGACATTGTCAGCATGCCTTTAAAGGGTAATGTTGGTCTCCCATCAATTGCTTGAAATGTCTGTGATAACATGCAAACAATAAAAAAGTATCCTGTGGTAGTAGGAGAAGGGGGATATCACCCCGGCTGCCATCCAGAAGGTGAGATACACAAGAGGGACGATTGTATGCAGACACAGCAGAGGGTTGATGAGGGGGAGAGTGGGAGCAGAGAGGTGATGAGGGCGAGAGTGGGAGCAGAGGGGTGATAAGGGCGAGAGTGTAGGCAGAGGGGTGATGAGTGTGAACAGAGGGGTGATGAGGGGGAGAATGGGAGCAGAGGGGTGATGAGGGGGAGACTGGAAGCAGAGGGGTGATGAGGATGAGAGAGGGAACAAACGGGTGGTGGAAGTAGAGGGGTGATGAGGGGGAGACTGGAAGTAGAGGGGTGATGAGGGGTGATGAGGGGGAGACTGGAAGAAGAGGGGTGATGAGGGGGAGACTGGAAGCAGAGGGGTGATGAGGAAGAGACTAGGAGCAGAGGGGTGATGAGGATGAGAGAGGGAACAAACGGGTGATGAGGGGGAGAGTGGAAGTAGAGGGGTGATGAGGGGGAGACTGGGAGAAGAGGGGTGATGAGGGGGAGACTGGAAGCAGAGGGGTGAGGAGGAGGAGAGAGGGAACAAAGGGGTGATGAGGGGGGAGAGTGGAAGTAGAGGGGTGATGAGGGTGAGACTGAAAGCAGTGGGGTGAGAAGGTGGAGACTGGAAGCTGAGGGGTGATGAGGGGGAGACTAGAAGCAGAGGGGTGATGAGGGGGAGACTAGAAGCAGAGGGGTGATGAGGGGGAGACTGGAAGCAGAGAGGTGATGAGGGTGAAAGTGGGAGCAGAGGGGTGATGAGGGGGAGAGTGGGAGCAGAGGGGTGATGAGGGTGAGAGTGGAAGTAGAGGGGTGATGAGGGTGAGATTGGACGAAGAGGGGTGATGAGGTGGAGACTGAAAGCAGTGGGGTGATGAGGTGGAGACTGGAAGCAGAGGGGTGATGAGGGGGAGACTGGAAGAAGAGGGGTGATGAGGGTGAGACTGGAAGCAGAGGGGTGATGAGGAGGAGAGAGGGAACAAAGGGGTGATGAAGGGGAGAGTTGGAGCAGAGGGGTGATGAGGATGAGAGAGGGAACAAACGGGTGATGAGGGGGAGACTAGGAGCAGAGGGGTGATGAGGATGAGAGAGGGAACAAACGGGTGGTGGAAGTAGAGGGGTGATGAGGGGGAGACTGGAAGTAGAGGGGTGATGAGGGGTGATGAGGGGGAGACTGGAAGAAGAGGGGTGATGAGGGGGAGACTGGAAGCAGAGGGGTGAGGAGGAGAAGAGAGGGAACAAAGGGGTGATGAGGGCGAGAGAGGAAGTAGAGGGGTGATGAGGGTGAGACTGAAAGCAGTGGGGTGAGAAGGTGGAGACTGGAAGCTGAGGGGTGATAAGGGGGAGACTAGAAGCAGAGGGGGGAGGAGGAGAGAGGGAACAAAGGGGTGATGAAGGGGAGAGTTGGAGCAGAGAGGTGATGAGGGGGAGACTGGAAGCAGATGGGTGATGAGGGTGAGAGTGGAAGCAGAGGGGTGAGACTGGAAGCAGACGGGTGATGAGGGTGAGAGTGGAAGCAGAGGGGTGATGGGGTTGAGACTGGAAGCAGAGAGGATGTTGGGAACAGTGGGAGCAGAGGGGATGTGGGGGGTGAGTGGGACCAGAGGTAATATGGGGGAGAGTGGGAGCAGAAGGGAGATGTGGGAGTAGAGGGGATGTGGGGGAGAGTGGGAGCAGAGGGGATGTGAGGGAAAGTGGGACCAGAGGGAAGATGTGGGAGCAGAGGGGAGGTGGGGCACTGTGGGAGCAGAGGGGAGATGTGGGAGTAGTGGGGATGTGGTGGAGAGTGGGACCAGAGGGAATAAGGGGGAGAGTGGGAGCAGTGTGAATACCTCCGTTACATTGGTGGTCAGTGTGCATACCTCTGTTATATTGCTGGTCAGTATATATACCTCTGTTACATTGGTGGTCAGTGTGAATACCTCCGATACATTGGTGGTCTGTGTGTTAATACCCCCGTGACATTGCTGGTCAGTATATATATACCTCTGTTACATTGGTGGTCAGTGTGAATACCTCTGTTACATTGGTGGTAAGTGTAAGGCCTCCTAACTAATTTTATTACACAAGATTTTTGCCACCTTCAACCCATCAGCAGCCACAGATGTCGCAGGACTCAGCAGAACGCTCCGTGTCACATGATGTTTTCTATATTATATATAAAATGTAGGGAGACTGGAAGAAGAGGGGTGATGAGGATGAGACTGGAAGCAGAGGGGTGATGAGGAGAGAGGGAACAAAGGGGTGATGAAGGGGAGAGTTGGAGCAGAGAGGTGATGAGGGGGAGACTGGAAGCAGATGGGTGATGAGGAAGATGTCGCAGGACTCAGCAGAACGCTCCGTGTCACATGATGTTTTCTATATTATATATAAAATGTGCTTGCAGTGTAATTGGTCCATTCTACAATTGATTTATTTGCAAGCAAAAATGCATGAAAACTGAATGTGTAGTTTAATTTGAATCTACCATTTTGCCTTATTTAGGTAATTTGGGGTTCAGTGAAAAAGCTTGTTTATTCTGTGTGTTTAAGATATCCAATGTTTGGTCAATGCAACTTTAATGGTAATTAAAATGTTTTTGTTTTTATGTATTTCCATAAAAAGTCCCATTAAAATCCTCAGCACCAGGCCCATGAGAGCCTTAATCCGGCCCTGTGCATTGGTACCCACAAACGAACAGAAAACAATCTGACTGGTTTGCAATCATTCAAGCCTGAGGCTTTTTTTTTTAGATTCATGTAGAGTTTATAGCACTAATGTTGCTATATGTCAAATTCCAAATCAGGATGTTGTTGAAATTCTGCTAAACACTGTTTTAATACAGTGAAATGGAAATCGTTCCTGCAGTAATACTATTGCTTTTTCAATGCACAACAAGCTCCATGAATAACATAGGAACCTTGTTAAGCATACATTTTAAAATATTCACAAGGAACATTGAGAATATTTCTAGAGACTCTAGTATTTGGAGGAGGTTCTTAGTATTTATTAATATTATAGGTATTTATATAGCATCAACAAGTTATGCAGCGCTTTACATACTGCACATTCACACCAGTCCCTGTCCTCAAGGAGCTTACAATCTAAGGTCCCTATTGCACAAAGGGCCAATTTAGACAGGAGCCAATTAACCTTCCAACATATCTTTGGAGTGAGGGAGGAAGCCGGAGTGCCCGGAGGAAACCCACACATGCACAGGGAGAACATGCAAACTCTTTGCAGATAGCATTCTGACCAGAATCCGAAGCAGGGATCCCAGAGCTGCAAGGCAGAAGTGCAAAACACTAAGCCACTGTCCTCCATATTTATATATTTTTTTAACATGAAATCAACTACAGGCCTAAAACCTAAATAAAACACACTGCAATAATTAAATAGGAGGAAGACCTTGATAAACACTAGATGAACACTAACAATCATAATATTTCAAGAAGGTATGTAAGCATGGTCTTCACATTTGTCCATTGTTCATTCTTCAATGGAAATGCAATATTAGTTCCATGATCACAAGTTTTAAAATACCCAAAAGCAAGTCCCCATGAGGTTAAAGAATATATTTTACAGACTCCAATAAAAGGACCATAATTAGATGTTTGAAGTATTTATTTATTTTGCGGTTTAGACCTGAAACATACTGCAGGCTTAAAACGCTCTAGAGGCTCCTTTGAAAATATGGAAACCTTGTTAAACACCAAGCTTTAAAAAAAACCCCAGGAGGCAGAGCCTGATATACTGATTACCCTTGAAAATACAGAACATCTTTTAAAGATTCCAATATTGGGGGAGGTAATCAATTTAAGAAGGTCTCAGTAGATCATCTGTTTTTGCTGCGGCGTGGTATTGCTTTTTCAACCTTTCCAAACCTCTGTGACTCTTGTGACAAGTAAACGTCGCTTCAACAGATGACAAGTCTTGAAACTTTATCTCCCTTGATAAAAAAAAAAAAAAGAAACCGTCGGGGTTGTTAGGGCAATTTTCCCGCCTTTCCAGTGCTGAATCAGGCACCGGTTAGCGGGCGCAGTTTATGCATTATGCATTAGGCCTGCCTTCAACTGACAGCCCCTCAGCCAACTTGGACTTGAAAAGCAATGGTACTAATCAAAGTAGACACATTTGAATGTCCAGACACACACACAGAGAAATTTACTAATCAAAAAGTGTATTTCCTAGGGCTGTCTCCAGAGAAATCCACTGCAAGAAATTGGAATAATTTATTAGCTTACAAGTTTTCGTTGACAGTTGGCTCGAGGCTATTTATCTCTGTAATAGAGAACGTCTCCAATGTGGCAAAATTGACCAAATCAAACAGCTTTGATCAGAAAATGAATCTGGCAAGCCTGTCTGTCTCAGCCTCCCAGGAGAATGGCGGGAAACAAACAAAAAGATTTAACAAGTGGTCAATATGAGAGGGAAAGAGAGAGCAAATTTGTGACTTAGGAAAGGCACAAGGAGGAAATATCATCACACACACACACAAAATAAAATGCCGGAGAAACGCATTCTCTTGCTAATATGATAATACTTATTGCGTTCCCTAATCTTCTGCTAAAACCGTGCGGACTGGAATAGAATTATTGTCCTTTAGTCTCTGGAAGTCATCCAAGTGCAATACGAAATAAAGCGAAGGGCTTATCGCTTGCGAGTACATTGTTCAGGGTTAAAGGAGTCCCGCACTGACAGAATTATTAAGCCTGCCGTTGCTGAGCTCCATTTGAAAATGCTAGCTACCTGGCTTAAATATTAACCAAGTGCTTGTATTTCTTTTTGTGCCACTGAGCCAAAAACAATTCTGGGGTTAATTTACTAAAGGCAAATGGGCTGTTCACCTTGCAAGGGAATTTTCCCCTAGCTTAGTGAATGAGGCGAAGCCCTGCTGACTGCCATTATCCAATAATGTACTAGTAAATATACAGGTGCGCTTGATTATATATTCTTTGCAAAGTGAATTTTCACCATATTCACTATGCAATAGCCATGTAACACCGCACAAAATTGGTTTCAGATCCATTCGGATTTTTATTCTTTTGGTTTTCAAACCTGTCACTTCTTTTGCTATCACATAAGGGGGTTTCGTAGCCCCCTATCTGATAGCAATAAAGTTAAGTGGAAAAAATGTAAGTTTCCCCCCAAAAATGTAAAGTTACACATAAAAAAGAATTACATTTTTTTTTTAAAGTTCCCACCCATACATACACGCATGCAAACATGCGTCAGGGGCACATGTCTGCGAAAACGACGATTGCGCCCATTACCCGGCACATGTTACATGTCGCAGTGAGAGCAATAATTCTAGGGCCATCAATCACTGATAACACTAAACTGATGAGCTGTAAAAGCTTTTAAAGCATCGCCTATGGTCAATTTTGAGTATGGTAGTTTTTTGCGATTTCGCGGGTGCGCGCAATTTCTAAGCTTTACATGTTTGGTGTCTATTTACCCGACGTGACCACGTCTTTTATATTTTACCAAAATAATTGGGTAATCATAATTGTTTCCTAACATAATGTAAAAAAATGTTTTCAAAATTTTCAGTAATTTTCCCGAAATAAAGTAAAAAATAAAACCCCCAGTGATGATTAAATACCACCAAAAGAAAGCTCTATCTGTCCCCAAAAAAATGGTATAAAATTAATTTCAGTACAGCGTTGCATGACGGAATAAAGGTCAGTCAAAGTACCCCAGCGCTGAAAAATGGCCTGGCCAGGAAGGGGGTCTAAACACCTGGTCACCAAGTGGTTAAAGGATTTGCATTGGTATCCATTTAGACCTGATATTTACAAAGTCCTGCCACACAGCACAGGCTGGCAGATGACACCAATTTCTCTGTTACAGTTATGGAATACTCTGCTGAAACCACCCTGCCCCCAGTCTGTGATTGGGCAGTGAAGGACATATCTTTGCGTGCTCTGCTTTCTCCTCCTGTCAGCTACCTCCTTTTCAGCAAAGCTAAATGCAGCTAACCTAACTGGCAGCCCCTTCATCTCCTATTCTGAGTGCTGCTATGTGGAAAATTGCAAAAGGCTGTTACAAAGTCATATTCCGGTACTTATAATGTGAAATCCGTGGAACTTCCGTCATCCATTTGTTTTGTAACTTTGTTTTGTAATTCTCCCTTTCATTCTGCTGCAGCAGGTAATACATTTCCATCTATTCTTTGTCATGCTGATTGGTGATTACAGCATTTTACATTTCATCTAATATTTTTCAGTCCATAATATTTTTTCATATGCATTCTGACACATTTCATTTTCCTTAACATAAATTTCTAGCAGAAAGAAGGCTTGCCTTTCAGAGCGCAGCAAACGCCATACTTTAGCACCAGATGCAGCTTTGACATATTTTTACAATGTCTTTAAAATGGGATTTCTTTTTTATCGCTCGGTGTAACATGCATGTATGTATATCAAAAGTCAAAAAGTGAAGAGTTGACGCAGCTTCAAGTCTACAACAAATACTTGAAGAAGAAGCTGACATACAGTATGGGTGCTGCCGGGCAGTCGGGCACGGACCGAGGGCCCGCGGCCATCAGGGGGGCTGGTCACTGACCGTCCCCTCGCCGCTACCTCTCTGCCATCTGCACGCGGTCAGGCCGCCCGCGTCAGATGCAGCTCTGTAATAGCCGGCTGCTCGCTCCTCAAGTGGGTCATCGGCAGGTCCCCAGCGGGCTGCCCTCTACAATGCCTGATTACCGGCCCGGATCGCATACAAGGCAATCCGGGCTGGCTGGATCAGGCATTGTAGAGGGCAGCCCGCTGGGGACCTGCCGAGGACCCCCTTGAGGAGCGAGC
>NW_017306545.1:994765-1003785 GCF_000935625.1 Nanorana parkeri
TATCAACTTCATTAATATGCTCACACTTGGAGACTCGGATACATAGAGTTAGGACCACACTTTGCAGAGGTGCCTTGGCGCGGCAGTGTGGCTTCTACATATTTTTGGCCAAAAGTTTGTGCAACTAAAACCTCTGATTTTAATGCATACTGTTGACAGGGCTACTTGTTTGGTTGCAGGCTGGCTGGCAGGTTGAGGCTGGGGAATTTGTGTGTTTTGTATTGAGATTTGTAGTCCCTCTACAGCTTGGAGTTAGTGGCAGAACTACCAGGGTGGCAGCAGTTGTACACGCGCACAGCACTGACAAGGCATCCCTACACTACCAGTGTGCTATAATTTTCCTCAACCGATAAATTTCTCTACCGCGTCTCTTCCAGGTGCGCATGTCAGGAAAACAGCTGATTCGGATGACTCTGCCCCACTGGAAGTGACACAGTGGAGAAAATGTATAGGATCGAGAAAAATTATAGAACACTGACTTTGACACTGTCCGGCCCCTCCCATTAACCTCCCACAGCTCACAGCCCAGAAGCATGGACAGCCAGTTCCCCGGCAATTCATCTTAGTGAATTGGTCCACTATTTGAAAAATAATGTGGAGAAAACAATTTCTGTGACACAAGAATGTCTATGCAGGCGGGGCGTGTGGGAGGGACTTGTATATGGGCGGAGCACAAGGGGGCCCCATAATCTTGTATTGCCCGGGGGCCCCATGTGTTGTCAGTCCGCCCCTGGATGGGATATGTGGTCTTGAGAAACCAAGACTGCATTATATTAGGCAGCAGGGGAAAAAATCCAAAGCACACTGGGAATCCAGGAAGTTGATGGAAGTGATGGGCAGACAGAAGGCAGCGCTCACTACATAAAAGGGATTTGTTCAAGTAAGCTTTGATTGGATTATCAAAAACAACTCTAGTATGTATTCCTATTACAATGCTGATGTTATAACAGGATAGGATATGCTGGGACTTTACAACTCCTTTAACAATGTTCAGAGTGGGTGGGACTGTGACCTCTTGTCATACAATTCTTTGCTTTGCAGTACCCATTTCTTGCACGTGTGTGTATAGGGAGGATGCATTTTGCAGGCTGTATGTGTTTAGAGACATTAAGAAATAGAGCTCATCCTCAGGTTCTAAGGAATTTTTTTTTTTTAATTTCCTTAAACCTGTAAAAAGATGGAGCTTTTGCTACAATACTTACCTTCTCTCCGGCTTTGTCCCTTGCAGAACCCCTTAAGCCCTGCTTCCGGGCTGAATGACACCCAGTGTCACTTAACCCAGAAGTCATCGTACAGACAGTCATGGCTCCACCCCCTGTAGCAATCATGATGCCAGTCTGCCGGCACTGGAGGCACATATATGTGACCGATGTGTACGCTGTTCTACTGCGACCACTGAACGAACCAGGAGGAGGTCTAAATTCAAATGAAAAATGATTTTCAGGTATTTATAAAAAAAAAAAAATATTAACCCCTTCGTGACTGACGACGTACAGTGTACGTCGCCAGCATCGGGGCTGTTTAAACAGACTCCCGGCGACTTTTGCCGCCGGGACTCTGTTTAAACTTGTACAATATATAGATGGAACAGGAGGGAAAGGGTTCATCTTTTTTTAATTTATAGGTGGAATTGGTCCCTAAGGTTGCTGGCATCTAAAGGGTTTTAGCTAGTAAGGCAGACAGTTGCAAAAAAAATGCAAGGCAAAACATTAGAACTGCTGAGCTGTGTCATTTCCAATTAAAAAAAACATCCATTTATGAATGGAATGCATCGTTAAAATGTGACACTAAACTCAGGAGTTAAATCTTAAAAATGCATTCATGTACCTCAACTATTGACAACACTGTATCTTATTTGTGTATCACTCGGCTGTAGAGCCTCGAATCACCTCTGAATTGGTGCTGACACTGTCCTTCCTTTTGGAGGGTGGCTACTTTTGTTCCCCATGGTCCCTGTGTGTGTTGTGAAGTAGCCACAGCTCCAAACTCACTCCTGTGATGGACTACAATCTCAATACAAATTAGTAAACTAAAAATGAGATTGTAGTCCATCACGAGAGCAAGTTTAGAGCTGTGACTACTTTACATCACACACAGAGACCATGAGGAACAAAAGTAGCCACCCTCCAGAAGGAAGGACAGTGTCAGCACCAATTCAGCGATGATTTGAGGATCGACAGCCGAGTGATACACAAATAAGATACACTATTGTTAATAGTTTGGGTACTTGAATGCATTTTTAAGATTTAACTACTGAATGCACTTATAACAACACAATTAAAAGCACTTAAAAAACATGTATAAAATGCTTAAAAAATGCTTTAAAAAATACGCCTGAAAAAAGACTAAAAATGCTAACACTGACAGGGCTATTCACAAAAGGGTGAAGAGTTTGGAGAAGGCAGGAGAAGTGAACAATCTAGGACAACATAGCTGATTTGGAAAGTGAGCTTAATTGGAAAATGTTTCCACATCAGCTATGTTGTCCTAGATTGTTCACTTCTCCTGTCTTCTCCAAACTCTTCACCCGTTTGTAAATAACCCTGTGAGATGTGAACAAAACCGTATAATGGAGTCTGGCTGCATTTTGAGGGGGTGAGAATACTAGTACAGGTGCAGAGGCAGTCCCCTAGGTTCTTTTTCGGGCAGCACCAAGCCTTGAAGTCTCCAAACATTAAAAAAGCACCCCTCTATGTTAATAATAAACAAATTATGTTATATTAAAAACAGTCTAAAGAATTTGAAAACAATACTGTTAATTTTCAGCAGTAAACTATAAGAAGTGGGCTCATAACTCAGTTGGGTTAATATACTAAAGGCAAATAGGTTGTTAACTTTGCAGTTTCTGCTTAGTTTAGTGAATGAATTAAAGCTCTGCTGACTTCCATCATCCAATCATGTGCAAGTAATAATACTATTTTTATTTTCCTTGCATGTGATTTGGTATTCTTTTCAAAGCGAAATTTCACCACATTCACTAAGTTAAGGAACAATTCAACCACATTGAGGCAAGAGTTTTAACACGTTGAACTCTTTTGTGGCTCTTCAGTATGTACAAAATCTAACTTTACATGTCATCGATCCCACACTGCTTCATAATGGCGGGCGACAGCTACTGTAATGTGTCTACACATCTTGGCATATCCAATGTTACCTCACCCAGACATATGCATAATACAAGTGTAGAAACTGGCTTTGCTTCTTTCTGCTGGAGGAATGTCAGTATATCATTGTGCCCCTGTACTTGATGAGAGATTAGATAGGTGATCCTTTCAATAAAGCAACATTAGAACCATCTCAAGAATCCCATTGTGCCACTAGACTAGCGTTTTTCCACCAGGGTGTTGTGCCTTCTCAGGGGGGCCTCAAAATGTTGTGTTAGTGGGACTGTGATGTGAAGGGGGAATGAAGACTGATGTGAAGGGGGTTACTCAAGCATACAGTGATGTGAAGGGGAGGAAAATCTTGTTTTAAAGTGGGCACTTCGATGTGAAGGGTGGCAAATCTTGATTTGAAGGAGGCACTTGGATGTGAAGGAGGGGGCATCTTGACTTGAAGGGGGCACTTCGATGTAAAGGGTGGAAAATCATGATTTGAAGGGGGTACTTCGATGTGAAGGGGGAAACCCATTTTTTGTATTTGAGTGGGATTCCCCTTTAACGTGTATTACTTTTTAGACTGGGGTGCCTCAAAATTTAGCAAGTTTTTAAAAGGGTGCCATTGCTAAAAAAAAAAAAAGGTTGAGAAACATTGCAGTAGACTGTCATGTTTTTTTTTTACTGACCCTGTATGAAAAAAATCTGGATGAAAGTATTTGAAAGAACAATTCTTTTGCCTATTGTCACCAACCACACTCTCCCTTACAAGTATATCAAAACCCAAAAACAAAAATCTAATACAACCCCAATTCCAACGCAACGTTGTGTAAAATCTACATAAAAACAGAATGCAATGATTTGAAATTCTCATAAAACACATTTTATTCACAATAGAAATGGAAAACATATTCAATGTTTAAATTGAGAAAATGTTCAATTTTAAGACAAAAATAAGGTAATTTTGAAATTAATGGCAGCAACATGTCTCAAAAAAAGTTGGGACAGGGCAACAACAAGCTGGCAAAGTAAGTGGTACTAACAAGGAAGAGCTGGAAGAACATTTTGCAGCCAATTAGGTTAATTGGCAACAGGTCAATAATAATATGATTGGGTATAAAAAAAGCATCTTAGAGAGTCAGAGTGTCTCAGAAGTAAAGATGGGCAGAAGTTCACCAATCTGTGAAGAGCTGTGTCTAAAAATTGTCAAACAATTTTAGAATAATGTTCCTCAACATAAAATTGCAAAGACTTTATATATATAATCATCTACAGTACATAATATCATCAAAAGATTCAGAGTCTGGAGAAATCTCTGTGCGCAAGGGACAAGGCCGAAACGCAATATTGGATGCCGGTGATCTTTGACACTACATTTAAAACAGCGATGATTCTGTGATGGACATCACTGCATGGGCTCAGGAATACTTCGAAAAATTCCTGCCATGCCTTGCAAAAATGCAAGTTAAAGCTCTATCATCCAAAGAAGATGCCATATCTGAACATGATCCAGAAATGCCGCCGTCTTCTCTGGACCAAAGCTCATTTAAAATGGTCTGTCACAAAGTAGAAAAATGTTCAGACGAATTGAAATTTGACTTTTGTTTTGGTAACAATGGATGTCACATCCGGAATAAAGAGAAGCAGGACCTTCCGGCTTGTTATCAGTGCTCAATTCAAAAGCCTGCATCTCTGATGGTATGGAGGTGCATTATTGAGTATCGAATGTGCAGCTTGCACGTCTGGAAGTCACCATCAATGCTGAAAAATATATATTTTTTAGAGCAGCATATGCTCCCATCCAGACAATGGGGTAAAAACTAAAAATATGACAAAGAAGACCCAGAACTGTTTGCAAAAAGAATCATATATCAGGCAAGAATGTCACAACTTTTTGGAGATGTGTTGCTGCCATCAATTTTGAGATTACCTTATTTTTAATTTTAAAATAGTACTTTTTCTCAGATAAACATTTGATATGTTTTCTATTTTCTATAGTGAATAAAATACGGGTTTATGAGATTTGCAAATCATTGCATTCTGTTTTTATGTAGATTTTACACAGCGTCCCAACTTTTTTGGAATTGGGGTTGTATATTGCTAGTCCTAAGATGTGGTGGCTGCAATTATTTTCTTGCATCAAGCTTTTTTCAGTTTATTTTCACTTGGAGATTTAGCCAGTAAGACACTTTCAGTCCTAGCATGATAACACTCATTCACCGCACTGTATAAGGACAACAGAAGCAATTTAGGATTACAGAACCCCGCCCCTCTCCTATTCTCCATAACCAATAGATGGGTGGTTTCAAAGTCCTCAGAGATACCAGAGAACAATAGCATTGATATAGAATTTTATTGATTTACAAAAATTCTGGTGGGACCAACAGGCACTTTTTGAACTTATGAAACAGATATAACACAACACTTTCAATTGTATATTTAGGAGACCAATAGGGAGCAAATATTGTATTTTTGTTTTTGTTTTTCCGGCTAGAAAATGTAAGGGCAAAGATGTCTGGTCAGCAGCAGGCACAAATATTTTAAAGACAACTGCAGATGCAATGCAGACGTAGTATAGATTTGTCTCTACATTAAACTTCCAGCAAAGATAACATGGTGATGTTAGTATTTTTAAGTGACATGGTTACTGCATTTTGTTCATTAAACATGATCACAATCCATTTCAAGTAATTTTAATGGTCAGACAATAGAATGCATTTACTGAACTCTCTAGCTTCATTACATTGCAACTGCTTAAAAGAGTTTTCATGCAACTGTTGTCAATCATGCTCTTATTGAAGCTGATCTGTTGAATGTCATGGTACGGTATGTTTTTGTAAAGTGGTTTGGGAAATCTCTTGGCAAGTATCTTTTATCTAACATCAAAGAGGAGCGTCAGCCATTACCAGTTGTATACTGTGCCTTTGAAGAATTTCTCTTCACGGTTCCATTGTCAATTTTAGTCATTTAAATTGATTGCACAACATTTTCTGTCCCTTACAGAAGTAGTCTATGTAATAATATAATATTATAAGCATGCTTTTCTCTTGCCTGTGCAGATCTTTTCACTAAAACAACAAAAACCATAAAAGCCAAAATCATGATGTTGTAAATAATAATATAATAAACACTGAGAATTAGGGCATTGAGCGCTACTGTAAATGGTTAACACTGATGAAAATGGCGTTCGGAAAATTATTCAGATAGCACGTCATAACGCAATTCAAACAGATCATTACTTTCCTCAAAATCAATTCAAAATAAGTGATAAAATGTTCAGAACATTTCCAACTGGATCTTTAATGGTGGAACTGCAATGGCTTTCAGTCAGAATCCCTTGTATTGAGTTCGCAGGACTTTTTTTGTCCTGGTCCGCACATCTGCCGTGACTATTATAAAATGTTCTCACCCTTTCTGCTTGTCACTTTTACTACGTATTTTACATACAGGTAATGCGTGTGAGGAAAGTGTGAGTTCATGACAAGAGTACCATTAAACATCAGGGCGATTTCAAAGCTAGAAGTCATTATTTTAATAAAAGGAGTCAAATTAATCTGACATAAAAAAACTTTGAAGAAGGAGGGAGCTCCCCCAAAACACATCAGCACTTTGATTATCTGTGGGAATCTGTTTGCCAATGACTCCCCCAGCATTCAGAAGAAGACAGAAGTCCACCTCCATTAGGACCTGATCCACCTTCCATACTCCGCCATGCTGCCGCATCCATACTATGTTGATAATAAGGTAGGAGTCTGATGGGCTCCTGATGGAATGGGGTGGACTTCTGATGTAAAAGAGGGACTGATGTGAGAAGGGCAGGGAACTCCACATAATTTGTTATTGTTTGTTTTTTTGCGTGGCGTATCTTCTTAAAATCCATACCAGAGCCCTATCTAGGATAAGGGTCTGATAAAGATTTTGAGGGGTGGAACACATGCCATTTTTACATTAATGTTTTTTTACATTTTAGACTGGGGTGCCTCGAGATTTTGCATACCATTAAAGGGTGCCATGACTGAAAAAAGCTTCAGAAACACTGTTCTATAGCACCATCCAAACTAGTTGAGTGTATGTATTGACATAGGGCTCTATTCAGCACAGTATGGTATTCTGCTGCTGACTTTGAACTGTGATCATACACAAAACCACTAGTCTGTAATGAACCTGCATAGCATTTTCTGCAAGGTGCTGTTTTTTAAGGTAATGCACCAGTATGGTTCACTAGTACAAACCTTAACACTGCTTCAAATGATGTCATTGAATAATAGTTATATATGAAAAGGTAATATTAATATTTACCCTGCTAACAGTCTATTCCTGCAACAATGCAGAACTACATTTGAGTTGTGGTTTTTTTGAACATCCCTGCAAATTTCATCGTTCAGCAGTATTTCAGCAGAACAATGGCTAATAGTCCCATACATTTAATACTTATGAGTATGTTGTGCCTTCTGCTATAATATAAAATCCATCTATTCTGGTTGATGGATTTTAACCTCACACAGAATACTTTAAACTCCATTTGGACTTGTGCCTACAATCACCTTAGCAAAGTCTCTTAAGTAACTGCGCTCAGCCTAATTAGTATGCATTATCAATTAACAAACTTAATAGCCGGCAGATTGATTAGATCCTCTGTTGCAGGGGCAGAGCTGAAGCGAAACAAAATGAAAAATCTTTCCATGTATACACTGCAGCATTGTTATTTTCTGAGTTCCCCTCCTCCCTCAAATTCATTTAATTAATGCATACATATGGTTTTAAATGTCTTGTAAACTAGTGCCTACTCTGTTTTCTTATTAATACTGTTCTAAATTAAGGGGGGGGGGGGGCTTGCTTTCTGCTCACAGTGCTTAGCCTTCCTAATGGAATAAAAGGAAAACTGCATTTACCTTGACATAGAAAAGGGTTATTTTTAATACCTGCATTCTATTTGTTATGGTCAAAAATTTAACCCTTTGCTACCAGGAGCCAGCTCCTACTTTGTGGCTTACATGGGCAGGACAATTTTTCCATTCATCATGTGCTAAAAACACATTAAAGACTTGAAGGTTCACTAAATACCCCCAAACTATATATTATTTGAAAATTGAGAACCTAATTAAAAGTAGAATTCTGGGTCATCTCACAATATTTGCAATTAATTAATAAAGCTATACATTCAATACAAACATTTGTGTCACTGCACACAAGCACAACATATGCTACACAATTACTGGCAAAAATTAATAACCCAGCTGTGCGGGTGAAGCCACACACAAACATTGCTGAATTTAAAAAATCATAACAAGCTACATCAAGAAGCACCACATAAACCAGGTAAGGTGGGGGTGGGTATCAGTTTAGGGGGGTAACTTCCTGTTATACCATACACATGGTCTGGAGTTAGCCTTTAGGATGCAAATGTGTTAGGAATCAGGATATAAAAACTATAAACTATGAGTGGAAGGTAGAGAACATTGATTGATATTATGAATTATATATGGGCTGGATGTGGCAAGTGATCTTTCAGCCTTTGGGTACAGGTCATACAGAATCCTCATCTTCACCCGGTGAGTTATAACTGGTACAATCTATGTAGTAGCTTAACATTGGTCTAGTTCACATTATGTGAAATAAGTAAGAAAGGTTTGGAGTTTAGCCCAGTGAACTTGGGAAGAAGTTGTACTTTTATTGTATTAGTGTAAATTCTAGACAAGTAAGATTTGTTTTGTTCTGAATTGAAATTCAGCTGAATAGCAGCATATTCGGACATTCGATGCATACGAATTTCCAAATGAAATAATGAATCAGAGCTTATCTGAATTTTTGATAACAAAAATGCTGATGCATCCGAAATTTTTTTCGAATGTCATTCGAAATGAACTGATGTTGCTAACATTAAAATAAAAAAAGAAATGTGTAGTTACCCACCCCCCCCCCCCC
>NW_017306545.1:1004433-1005137 GCF_000935625.1 Nanorana parkeri
AAAGTCCCCCCCCCCCCCCCCCCATCTCATACCAGACCCTTGAGGTCTGGTAGGTATTTTAAGGGGGACCCCAACGCCATGAAAATATAAAAAAAAGTGGGGCCCCCTCTAAAATCCCTTATTATACTCTTGATCCAAGCAGCACCCGGGCAGGGCAGGGAAGGGGGAGGGGTTGTGCGGCTTCTGAATGAGTATGGGTAGTTGTTACCCCTACTTATTCACCAAATAACAGTAAAATAAGTAAATAAACACACAGCATTGTAAAAATAAGGCCTTTAGTTGAAAAAACACATAACACAATTTTTGATAAGTCTTTTTATCCAAAAACACCCCCTAAATGTCCATTGTTGTAATCCACAGGTCAATCACATAGTCCAGCAATGTAGATATTTGCCAATCACAAGGGACGATGGCCAATGACTCGCCGAAAGAAAAAAATCCCCGCCACCACGTTCGATTCAGATGAACTCTCGAAGCCAATGACAGCTCTGCTCCCGACTGTAAACAAAGGGGCGGGGTAGGTCATGGCATAATGGGACATGATCCGCCCCTTTGATTACATTCCATTATGGGACAGAGAGCTGCCACCGAATGTAAACAAAGGGGCGGATCAAGTCTCCATGACGTCATGAGTCTCTCCACCCCTTTGTCGACATTCAGGAGCACACCTGTCATTAGTGTTGAGTTTATTGGGATTGGTCGTG
>NW_017306545.1:1005196-1006518 GCF_000935625.1 Nanorana parkeri
ATATACAGTTGAAGTACACACATCATATAAGAGTTGTGTTACCTGCCAAAAGATTTTTATATCTGTCCATTCATTCCTTAGATTTACATAGCTAGCCTAGAGACCTGACTTTACTGCAGTTGTGCATACAACCTTGTCCTCCTGGGCTCGCAGGAAATAAAAATTAGTAAACTAAACATGAGATTGTAGTCCATCACGGGCTGAGCTTGGAGCAGTGACTACTTTACAACACACACAGGGACCATGGGGAACAAAAGTAGCCACCCTCCAGAAGGAAGGACAGTGTCAGCACCAATTCAGAGATGATTTAAAAATCTACAGCTGAGTGATACACAAATAAGATACATTTTTGCCAATAGTTAAGGTACTTGAATGTATTTTTAAGGTTTAACTAAGTTTAGTGTCATTTTAACAACTTTCTGTCCGGAGCAAGTTCTTATTATTTGCATACACATGATAAAATCTGAAATGTTGACTGGAAAACAGCTTAACACCCCCATCAATTATTTATTTTCTGAAAGCAGAGACCCTGTAGAATAAAAAACTCCTAGTTGCAATTTTTATGTTGCACGGTAATTGCGCAAATATTTTTCAAACCAGTATTTTTAGGATAAAATACACAAAAATGAAATTTAGTGTATAGATACAGAATATAATACCCAAAATATAAAACATGGGGGTCACGTTGGGTAAATTGATACCAAACATGTCTTAAAAACAAGCCTTAAAATGGCGTGCCCCCATGAAATCGCAAAAAACTACAATACCCAAAATTTCCCACTTTAAAAGCTTTCACTGCTCATCAGTTTAGTGTTCACATGTGTGGCGCAATTTTCATTTTTGCACGTAAGCGCATTAAACGCTGGTTTACGTTTGTATGTGCGTATATCTGGGGGCGGGGGACTTTTTTATTTTGAATGTTTTCTATATGTTACTTAAATTTTTTTTTTTACACTTAAATGTATTGCTATCACATAGGGGGGCTAACAAGCCCCCTGTGTAATGGCACATATAATGTGACAGGTCCTCTTTATGGAGATATCAGGGGTCTTCCAGACCCCTAATGTCACCTAGGGACCCCAAAGAAGCTGATGAAGCAGCAATCTGCTTCACCAGCTTCTTCTCCTGGCTCTAGGAGCTGGAGAATGTAAACAGTGACAACGGAAGTGATGTAACACACATCACTTCCAGATCCAGTGATCGGAGGAGAGATCACCGAGCTTACTGAACTCCCTCTGATCGATGTGGAGAAACCTGCTGTGCCGGTCCCAGGCCTGCACTGGGGACAGCAGAGCCTGGGGTAGCTGGTGGGGGAGGGTGGG
>NW_017306545.1:1006620-1017811 GCF_000935625.1 Nanorana parkeri
TGTGGAGGCTGGGGGGGGGGGGTGGGGGGGGGGCACACAGCGCTGCTCGGTACAAACTATACTATACAGCCGCCGAATTGCTTGTACCTGAACAGCCATCGCTGGCTGTTTAAAATGATACCAGGAACACGACAGCAGCAGCTGTGTTCTTGGTATAACCACTTCAGTCGGAGGACGTACATATACGTGAACCCGCCTGAGGTGGTTAAAGTAGCCCCCACTTCAAGCTCGCTCCTGTGATGGACTACAATCTCAATACAAATTAGTAAACTAAATGCGAGATTGTATTTCATCATGATTATGCAACTTCTGTATTCACACTAGTTCTTGGTGTAAGGAACCTTGTTCAAGTGCTGGACCAGCAACAAGAGCAGATATTCAGATTCATGTTTTTCCTCATGATGGGAAGGTATCTGCCCCAAGAGTGTACTAGTGGTCTGCAGTCACCTTGTTGTATCTCAAATTCCCTTAATTTGCTTTGCTCTGGCACGAGTAAAGATGGCAACCAGTAATCCAGAGAAGCCCATATTTGTTTTTATCATAAGAGGTGGATTAATTGGATTCTTTCAGGATGCTCCTCCAGACACCTTGAGCCACTCCACTCATTTTCTCACCTCATAATTAAATATTTACAATATTAATGAAATCATGTTGCTGAAATGAAAATCTGTCTGCAGATAACTGATCTAGTTTAGCTTATCAATGGTCGCCAGTGTTGGAAACCTAATAACTCATTAAGCTCAGTCAGATATTAGCTTCATTAATGAGCTGATTTTCAATGATTACTTCTATAACAAACCCCGTTTTGATGTGTGTATTTATGAAATGGTACAGGCACACGTTTATTTCATGCTACTGCTTTTTAAACAGCCATTTTTCTTTGTCCTTGTTAGCTTAATGAGGGCTTTCTCACCACGGCGACACTTTATAAAACAGATCAACACTTCATTCACTTAATGGGTTATTAGTAGCTGTGGTAATCTTTATTGTGGAAAATACAGATGGATGTTTTTTTATCTTGTAACCAACTCCCCCCAGTAATCCTGCCTAAATATGTAGTAAATCAAACAACAAAGAAATGACATATGGGTTTATTTAATAACATAGTGTAAGACACATTGATGCCCCGGAACCTCTAGCAACCAATCAGAAATGAATTTTAGCATTTGTAGTGTGTTTATTGAATAAGGCAGTGCAGAGATCAGTAACAACCTCCTAAGTGCAGTATTTCATATACAGTCAGGAATCCGCTCTTAAAGTAGGTATGCACCCATGTAAATGACAGTTTATAATTCTTTTTACTTTTTTCAATATTTGTTGCATTACAGTGAGTCTGATCTCCTGCAGCTACTTCCTGTCTACCAGCACGTCATTGATGGCTACATGGCATTTCTCAGGCTGAATTTCCTGATGGTGACAACAGCAAACCATGTCTGTGCATTTTTTTTTAATCAAATAATTTGTATTTGAAAAGAAACATAGCTTTTCAGTTTTACAATTTTTTTTCATTCTCACTAACGGTAACAAACTAACCAACATTACAAAAAAGATAGCACAGAGAGAAGGAAGGTGACCTGTTTGCATAGGTGTTTTAGGCATAAACATGGACCTTAAAAACAAGACCATAGGAAATATCCATAGACAAGATTAAATGTAAGCAGACAAATAATAATGGAGAAAAAGGCAAATGATACATGAAAGGTATACATGTACATCACTGTGTCTACCGGAATAGGAGGAACAAGTAGAGATAGAATTGCACCACAGTAAAAAGGAACATAATTACAGAATATAGAGCACTGCTCATGCTAACAGTCCCCTAACGCTTGGCCAGCACTCAAGGTCATCTCATCAAATACTCTAGTAGAAGGCGCAATGGTGCCAATGTGGGGAGAATCTAGCCATCGCTCCCAAATCTTAAAAACGTATCTGGGCACCCTCTCCCTTTATGTTGATACATAAACTTCTCCCTTTCCAAAAGAGTATTAACCATGTCTCTCTATTGGGTAAACAAGGGTAGAGTGGGTGACATCCATTTATGTGCTATCAATTTACGAGATACAAAAAGCAACCTAGTAATGGGGAGTTGATAGGGTTCTGGTACTTGGGCGTCACTTATAATACCAAGGATACTTACTGTGTAATGTTTTTTGAAATGGAAATTGAAAAAATGCCATGCAACAGGGCAACAATGCAGAAGTACAACAGGGAAAACAGGGACAGAGTGCTGTCGTCTTATAGCAGGAAGTGTCTGAACAAGAACCATTATGGTATGATCACAATGTATTATTTTAATAAACGATAGAAATTGACTTTTGAAATTACACTAACATGTTAAAGATTAAATGAGAGTTTAATGATTGAGTTTACATATATTATAACCAATCTAATTCTAGTATACTGATATGTAATTGATTGCATGAATAAATAAACATTGCACCGCTTTATTGATTCAAATTTGACCATATATAATCTGATAAAAGGAGAGATGTGACCGATTAAACACTGCTTGTCACAATCAGGTCACATAGAAGTGTGTTAATGAAGACTTCTGTTGATCTTAAGTGATGTCTATCACTTGCTATAGAGAAAAGGGGAAAAAGCTTTCACCGATGTACATCCATTCAAGAAGAAGTCTACACAGGGACTTATGTCTTGTGTCTTGTCTTTCTTAGTAAGACACTTACCTGAATATGGCCACTTCAACCTGCTTCTGTGCTTGGATTACTGAAAGGTCATTTCAAACTTGTGCATACCATGTTTTTAAATTAACAAGTTAATGAATATGAATGGTAGTTTAGTAGTTTTATATGGGATATTTATTTTCTGCATAGTCAATGTCCCTCAACAATCTAAATACTATCAGGCTCACATTCCCATTTACTAAGGTGGTGCAAAGAGCAATGATAATTCATAATGCAATAAGAGTGGCTTACTTTTGAGGTTAGAGATAAGTCTTCTTTTGAGAGGTGTTTAAACTGCAGTGCAAGTGCACTGAAAAGGTTGTTCTGTTTTCTCAGAAAGTAAAAAAATACATATTCATACATAAACATATTTAATTTACAAGTAACCACAATTATGAACAAACCTAATTTATTTTTTAATCTGCAGGTTTAGGGTTATAATTGCTATACTAATCAACTGACCTAATTTACTACCAACAAAAATGCAAGTTTGATGCATGTGAAGATATGCAGACCAATTACACTGTGCGTATGGAAAATTCACTATGCGGTTTACATTTTATTGTCTAAACTAATAGTGACTTCAAAACAACATTGAAATAAAAAAATCCATAGTGCATGCTCTGTCTAGGGTATACGTGCACATGTGTGTAACAGTACTAGCACAGACAAGTGCCATGGCAAGCACGCATACACAATTTGATATGCTACTGCTCGTAAATTCAAGTTATAAAGATAAATAAGATTGGCTTATGGATTCTTTGCAGCTGCTGCTTTGCTTGGCCCATGCTTCTTTGGTACCTTAGTGAGCAATCGTGTGGCTTGTCAGTTGATATTGTTGATAGTATCTTTTTGTGTTCTTTGGTTCACTGTACTGGCAAAAAGGCACAAACACAGCGTTCATTTGCTGTTCAAAACACATTGCAAAAGCAACTGTAAATACATGCATATAAACATGAGTGTACAATTAGTAGATTTAAGCCCTAGTAATTAAAGCCCATCTCTGGACACAGCTCACACAGGGCTCACCCATTCAGCAGTTCTGTTTTAAAAAAAATATGTTAAAAATACCTTTTCCACTGTCCATATCATTTGCTGGCCACTTCCAGGCATGACAACTGGTGTATCCACAGCTGCCTAGTAGACTGCCTCTTCCTGACATCATCAAACTGCTGCAGTCTTCTGTATGCTCTGCGAATCCCACCATTAGACAGTCCATGTCATGAACTGGATCTGTGTCTTTATTTAACCTTACCAACTATGTAACTATGTTACTATGTCATCCAGACAGTGACCTTCCTTTACAGGAAAAAAAAGAGAAGACTGGGACCCGGCACATCCTTTGGCAACACATTTACAGTAGGTGAGAATTTAGGGCATTTACAATAAATAGTAAAAAATGAACCCAGCAATTGGTTTGGGGGGGTAGCAAGAACTGGTGGTGGTGGTGGGGGTACCTGTATGTTCACTGGGATATCTGCGTATTCATGTGAACCTGCAACACAGTCATACTAGCATTTTTCATACTGATATCTCTTTGCTCCTATTCATTTCCTTTTAGAAAATCCTGACCAATGAGTTGGTGACCTGGAACAATCATGTACATATCATCTGTTGGAATATTTTTCACGCATATGCGTGTTCCAAGTAGTGAGAGAAGGATAAATATGACATCCCAGAGTTTGCACCTTTCAAAAAAAAGTCAGCAATGACAGTTCCCATATGTCTATCCTGACATGTTCTCTCTAATGGAGTCCTATAAGATTTATTTCAGGATTGATTACTTCCATGTACTACCACATCTGTGCTGAGATAACGCAAAGGTCTCTATACAGCCAAGTTGTCTTTTACCATGACATAGAGGATATTACCTGCATTTGCATTTATACCTATTTACAGATTCCTTTATAAACAACCTCTTTTATAGGACCTATCTTTCCATTTTTGTAAAAAGGAAGCAGATAATGTTATAAGGGCATGACTGCATTCCCTTAGATTTGAAGTGAAGGGAAAGAAATAGGGCAAAAGACAGACAGCCAAGCTAATATTCATGGACAGTGAAATACTGATACACCGAACACAACAAGTCACTGGGGTATTTTTTTTTCCTTATAATACATTAACTGAAGCCCATGAAGCAATTAGCATCATATCCTGTGATATTTTACATGGCCTTTGTTAGAATAATACAGAGTAGAATGTATGCTTTCAATTAAAAGATGAGCCAGGGTCATTTCATTTCTGATCTCAATACCCCCAATTAGCTGAAATAACATCTGAGAGGTGGAATAAGGCAATTCTGTGGGCTTCAGCCACTGCAGGAAGTAAACATACAAAACCAAGAATAGCATACTGCATGAAACAGTACTCAACAATTGCTATATACATTCATTGCCTCTTATATAGCCGATGAGAAGTGTTTACTTGACCATTTATATAAAAACTGGTATGTTAATAACAGTTTAAAAAAAACAAAACATCCCATTAGAGTTAACCCTGTAGCACTGCCTGTGTCATCAACTCCAAAGATGATGTCATTAAGGAGGAGAAACCAATTATACATAGTATTGCTGCCAAGGAAAAGCACCAGTTAAGGGCAAACATGTAAACAAACAATATTATTAGTAATAATAATAGTCTTTGTTTACATGTTTATTATTATTATTATTATTATCAATAATAATAATATGATTATTATTAGCATTATTACTACTATTATGGTTATTATTCAGACAGTGCAAATATATAGACCTGCAAAGCGCTTTATCCAAAAAGCAACCAATCAAGAATTAACCTATCAACTGACCTGAGGCATAAACTGAAAGTTACTATAGGTTAACTGCATGCTGATCACCATCATTATACTTTACAGTGCTTTATTGAAGTATTTCTGAGCCTTATTCAATAAGACCAAGAAAATTAGGAAACTACAGTAGCCCATATTAACCAATCAGCAGTCATTGGGTGAAAGAGGATTTTTTTTTACATTTACATAAAATATTCAACACAATGCTAACTTGTTGTAACTGGAGGATGGGCAAATATATATTATCCTGAACAACCAATCAGATTTTGCTTCCTATACTAGCCCTAGATAAATGCCACATGGAATCTGAATCCTATAGATAGCACAGACAATCTTGTTTCTTTCACATCAACCTTATATAGCTGTACATTGCACTGAAAAGAATCAGCATAATAAACCAAGCTGAACTCCAAGCAAATATAAAATACACAAATAAATGCATCTTTGTATTCATTAATATATTATGTATTTTTAAATGCAAGAAGGATAAGTACCTAAATTTGACTTTGAAAAAATCTCCTCATGTATCATTTCCCCCTCCTCTTTTAGATTGTAAGCCCTCAGGGGTAGGGCCCTCCTTACCATCTTATCTTGAATTGTATTGTAATGTCTTCCTTGCATTGCAAAGAGCTGTTGGCGCTATATAAATACTATGTAATAATAATAATTAGCAGAGCTCATGCTGGATGAGGGAGAAGGGGCATGAGGCGCCCATCAGTTGTGCTGCAGTGAAAGATGAACACTGATAGGAGGAGAGAGTGACCGTGACAGAGAGATGAGCTCATCAGTCTGCTACCACTCCTTTCTGTCCATTCACAGGCGGGGGGAGGATAAAGACTTGTAACTGTTACTGAACTGCAGCAGAGAAAAATCGTATCCTCTCCCCTGGCAGTCCAGGGTTGTGCTGTGGCAGAGCTCTGTAAATCTCAAAACTGGGTGGACAAGAATACAAATCCTATGCCAGATAAAATAGCTCCTGCGTATGTATTTCATCTGTGTATTTAGCTGTTTGCCTGAAGTTCAGCCTTAAAGGAGAACTATGAGGTGAGTGATTTTCACTCAACTCATAGTTCTAGCCGACCTGTGACAATGAGACTGTCACAGGTCGGCTCAGTAGATCGGGAAGTGAGTGAACACATACCGGCGTTCGCTCACCTCTCCATCCTGGATTCCCCCCTCCCCGCTCCGATCCGCCAGCGCTGACTGGCGGAACGTATGGAGGAGGGGGCGGGTACAGCTGGCTCTGCCTTTAGATAGGCAGAGCCAGCTGTCACTCACGCAGCTGGGCGGATCCCGGCACAATTGTCGGGATCCGCTTCAGCTGCGGTGTCTCAGTATACCGCGAGCAGCTATACTGAGCCTATGGTGACGGGAGGATGGTAGTTTGTGTCCTCCCATTACCCTAAGGAGAACTATGGGGAAAAGACTTAACACCATAGTTCTCCTTTAAAAATCCCCATTTCGCCTCATTCAGACATTATCCATCATTTCAGCACTTGGACAGCTCCACTGTGGCTGGCACTGGGCGATGTGACATGCATGGGCTGCCATTGCTGACCTCTACTTCTGAAAATTTAGTTTTCTGGCTGTCCTGTTGATGCTTTGGCTAATTTCTATTTGTTACGTTTGTCTGGCATTCACATGAAGCCATAAAGCCAAGCAAGGACAGGCAACTATCATTTTCAGGAGAAGGCTTTCAATGGCAGCTCCCATAATTCCCTCTTGACAGGTGTACTGCATGTACCTGGATGGAGACCAAGCTGATCAGGGGAAAGCTACCCTTGCACACCTTGTCCAACTCTCCTGAAAGTGGTGACATGCAGAGTAAGGATGCAGGAAGGCATGAGTGCCTTGCATGCAGGTCTGGTAAACTCGGTTCATATGGTTGAGTGCGTTGACAGGGTTAAGGCAGTTGCAGGATCTAGATGGTCCATAGCACGTACCGGAGTACTGGAACAGGAAACAGATACTAAGTCGGGAACACAGACCAAGCTTGATAATGTCTGGACGAAGCAGTGCCAAATCGAAATCAGGGTCGAGGTCACAAGCCGTGGTCGTACACAGAGTCGCATAAGCAATTCACCAAATCAGTAAGTGGAAGCGGGTAACAAACCAAGATCGTCTTTCAGGAAACAGAGTCATAGGTCAGATCACAGGAATGCAGAAACAAGCTGAAGACCAGTCAGCAATTAGGTCAGAGTCCATGCTGGTTTAAATAGGCAGACTGGCGCCAATGAGTACGCTCGCATGTCTGTGCACGTGCACACTGAAGCTAACTTTTGTGCACATGAGCACTGGTGCGTACCCGTTTGTACACACAAACGCCAGCGAAAGCACATTTGCTTATACGCAGACAGCGCATAACGGTATGCGCACGAGCTTGCACCTGTGTTGTATTAGAAGAGAGAGAATTGGTTCTTCTCTCACTCATGTTGTTGTTGCTAAACCTGTTCAATGAGTCCCTGCCCTAAACCTAGCAAACAACACGAGTCAGAAGAGTCAACAGAATCCCTTTAATAAGGAAGCAAAAAAAATTAGTTGAAATTTGCAAAACGCAGCCACTCATATATAAGCTTAATGTAGTTATCTGAATATAACATACATTCTAATTTGCTGTTGTGGTTGATACACAGCACAGGTACTATGGTCTAGTTTTTTTCTAAGTTAATTCAGATTTCAGGTGCCTTTTATTTTTTCTGACTTGGCCGATTGACGTTTACATAAGCTACCATTGTGATTTGGGATAACATGAAAATGTCCAGCATGCTGGGAGGTTTTTCAACCAAATTCTACAAACATTGCTCATTTGAAAGCCTTCAACATTATCCGCTCATTGTTGGATATTTTTGACTCGGTCATTGTTAGATGGTTTTATTGACAAAAAATTTAACTGTCTATCTCACAATGATATTGCTCATTTTTTAGAAAATTGATAGGCTGTATTGCAGTCAAATAAATGTATGCCTTTACCATGACTAACATGTACACTTTAATAATGATTTGCAAATAAACCCTAATCATTATAAATGATTCATTTCAAAAATGTGTAATCTTACAACATAACCAAGAAAATAATATTTACATAGGCACAAAATTGTATAAATAGATGACATTTTCCTGTTTGTTTTTCTCTCCTTCCACTCCAATAAGTTTCTAGCAGTGCAGTGTTTAGGCTCCATTAATGCCTCCGAGCTGCTTCCCTCGGCTGTTTTGTGCCCTAGTTTGCAGTCAGTTCATTTCGCACTGATGTATATTTCATTGCCCAAGGCTTAATTTTGATTTATTGTCCATCCATAAATTAGAAAAATATGCTGTGGAATTCCATCCCGCGGAAAAGCTGTGCCTGATGTCAGGGGACTAGGTGATATTTAAGATGTCAGAAATACATATTGGATTAGTGTGCTTTGTTTCCCCACAACAGCAGGTGTTTAATCATAGCTGATGGCTCAAGTTAAATGCATTAGGACAGCATCAGCCAAGAAGATGGAGTTTTTCTAAACCATACAAACTCCAGATAAATAACTCAAAACTAATTGTTTGTCCACATCTAAGATGGTTTTTTATACACTCAGTGTATTGAATAATCAAAGACTACAGTGCCCATCTTTGTTAACACATCAGCTGCCGGCATGCTGTTCTTTCAGCATCATGCAAAAAAAAAAAAAAATGTAACATAAATGTGAAAAAAAGCATACAAGCATACTCCACCTGTATATGCCTTTTTCTAAGTTTATAGGACCTCAGAAGCCACCAAGCCTAGGTAGCTTATTATGCATCCATTGACTTCCAGCTTTAAAGTCACACCCCCTCCTGTTCATATTAAGGGATGCAAGGGAAACTACCATCAGCAAGATGAGTATATCTAAAGCTAATTGTTTTTCTTTTTTTCATTCAGTGTAGAGCAGGTCAGGTTTTCCCTGCATGTGTGTGACATTCTATAGATTTTTCTTTACTTCCTGTCTTGTGAAGACAACCAGTGACAGGATGGGGGTGATTTACTAACCTAAACACACGCACCAGGTGCGTGTGATTTTCACACAGCAAAACTTATTTATCAACCAAAAAGTCTCTAAAAGCATATTTCCACTAATGCCATATATGGAAAAATCATGCACATGATGCATATATAATGCTGCTTCACAGTTTAGACAAAAATGGTAAGCTCATGCATTTACATTCCTGCATTCATCAACGCAAGCAACACAACATAAAGCTAATTTACACAACATCACCTTGCAATTCATGCTTGGCTTTGCACAACACACCTGCTGGGTGTGTACACACTACAAAGGTGTTTAGATTCCACCCATAGATCATGCTGGGAGGGAACACACTACAGAGGTGTATACATGTTCGTGGTGTGTTTATAAGGTTAGTAAATCAACCCCAATATCTTTCAAAAATTAAGAACATCCCCTCATAGACAGCTGTCACCAAAACAAGTGAATTTTGGAAAAACTTCTGGTCATTCAATATTTTGGTTTTTCTTTTACCTTCAGTCCCCTTCGTCACCAGGACAAACAGAAGGGTGAATCTCACTCGTGGGGACACAGCCAACAGCAAAAACCCAACAGGCGTTTTCACCCTTCTATGTTCTATTGAAAAATGAAAACAAATTTGGGGGATTTAGATGCACTGATTGTTGGGGTCTCCAGTGGTTACAAAGGGAAGACAATTGTACATGAAGAGACCCCTTAATTTTCTAATTTACTTTAAAGAGTTGCTTTTAGATACATGGGCTAATCACTGGTCAAGAAAGGTAGACATTCTAACTATACTCAGAAACATCACATGATATTCTCCTGTGTACCAGCAAATTAGATAGTCACTCTTGATGAAGTCCAATTGCAGATATTTCTGTTTTAGATAGAGTGGGCAGTGTTAGAATCTCTGTCAGATTGTGTATTGCTGTCTGGAGAATTAGATGTACTACCTGTCCTGGTGAGAGAGGGACAAGAAGTGATAGAATCTGTCCAAAGAGGAGAGAGACAGCCGTAAAACACTGGTTTTAGTAGAGTAGGACAGAACCTTTCAGTGGCTTGTATTGCTTTCAATGTCTTCCCGTACCAATTATTGTCTTGGTGTCACAGAGGTAAGGTAGTTAAATAATTATGTCTATATGATGACAATTATAGGTAGCTATAAACACCCTGGTCCCAACATCAATATAACAGCCAATACAAAACTGGGGCAAGGATCAGGCCATTTAGGGTTACCCTAGGGGTTGATAACAAGCTTATCCAACTGTTGGAAGCCTTTGTTATTGGCCAGAGATTTTCCAACTTTCTACTTGGTATTAACCATGCATGCATCACTCCAGTACATTAAACCAGTCTCCAAGCACTGCTGAAAATAGCTGCATGCCTCATATGCCTGTTTATCTCTAGCTGTATTAGTTGGTTTTAAAAACAATTTGTTAATTTGAAAAGAATTTCTTCTCATTGGATGTTTGAGATACCTTCTTCCTAGCTTTACTGCAGATCAGTAGATCCCCACCTAGCCTTTTTTAACTGGAGCCTACAAAAGTGATATACAACAAATATTTTCTGTACCACAAAAACAGTCTTTTGTTGTTTATTTGTAGTTTGTGTACAGTCTGTTTATGCTTATTATTTTTTTTCCAGGTAAAGTGCTGACACTTTACAAAAAATAGATATTTTCAATATGATATACATTAATATTAAATAATAATTTATCACTT
>NW_017306545.1:1017878-1022198 GCF_000935625.1 Nanorana parkeri
ACATGATGTAATTATATAAATGCAAATAATTATACTATTTCTACAGTAATAATATTTTATAGTTGATGAAATGCAATTGACTCGTGTGTGCGCTTATTTTATTTAAATAAATGTTTTTATCAGCGGTATGTATTTGTTTCCTCTGAGAATGCATTCTGTTATGTTAATCAGAGTTCTGTCTATAGAAAAATGATGAGGCCTGGTCTAGAGCAATTTAGCTGGAGGCCGAAAGAAGGAGCTCAGAAGAGCAAACATTTTCAAGGTCAGCTGGTGAACTGTAACAGGCAAGTGAGATTCATGGCAAGAATTGTATATTTTGACACAGCAGCGATTTGATTAAAAGGGAAAGTAATGGGTTTAAGCAGTCGCTATGAGGATGTAGCTGGAGTTTGTTAGCTTTTCGCAAATTACTTAGCGTGCCAGTGATGGGGCTGGAAATAGGAATACTTAGCGCTGGGTAAAGAAAAGCAGAATGTACAGAATGTACGCAGATATTGCCAGCCAGGTGGGGGTCACAAAGTGTTCATAATTCTACAAATAGAAAGACATATTGGACACATAATAAAAGGTGGAAGGGTGGACTGAGCCAGTTGCTACTGTCTAATGGTGCATTCTCATTCCCAAATGGTCTGGATATTCTTCTGTGTTTGCTATGCTTGAAGTACTAGAGTGGAACTGCCAATGAACTGGAGGCATGTATTTAAAATTAGTAAGGCCCACTCTTACCTAACATATATACACTACATTGCCAAAAGTATTGGGACACCTTTCCTTTACACGCACATGAACTTTAAGGGCATCCCAGTTTTAGTCAGTAGGGTTCAATATTGAGTTGGCCCACCCTTTGCAGCTATAACAGCTTCAACTCTTCTGGGAAGGCATCCACAAGGTTTAGAAGTCTGTCTATGGGAATGTTTAACCATTCTTCAAGAACGCATTTGTGAGGTCAGGCACTGATGTTGGACGAGAAGGCCAGGCTCACAGTCTCCACTCTAATTCATCCCAAAGGTGTTCTATCGGGGTGAGGTCAGGACTCTGTGCAGGCCACACATCCATTGGATTGCAAGACAGAGAAGCGCGATTTGTCACTCCGGAGAACGCATCTCCACTTCTCTAGAGTCCAGTGGCGGCGTGCTTTACACCACTACATCTGACGCTTTTCATTGCACTTGGTGATGTAAGGCTTGGATGCAGCTGATCGGCCATGGAAACCCATTCCATGAGGCTCTCTACGCACTGTTGTTGTGCCAATCTGAAGGCCACACGAAGTTTGGAGGTCTGTAGCTATTGACTCTGCAGACAGTTGGCGACTTCTGCGCACTGTGCGCTTCAGCATGCACTGACCCCGCTCTGTCATTTTACGTGGCCTGCCTGAGTTGTTGTTATTCCCAGTTGCTTCCACTTTGTTATAATACCACTAACAGTTGGTCATGTGATATTTAGTGGCAAGGAGATTTCACGGAAAACCTGAATCCAATGATTTGGAGGGGTACTATAGTATATATATTTTTTTTTTATGTAAAGGTGAAACTAATCAAAATCAGCAGACCTGTGTATACCACAAAGTTGCATTTAGGTGCATTAAAAAAACACTGCATTCAGAAATTGGATGGTTCCATTGTATATCTAACATGAGCGCAAATAAATAGTGTAGAGTGGGCCATAGAGCAGGCATAGATGAGCAGCTCTTTAAGGGATAGTGATAGTTAATGTGAAGCCCAGATATAATGAAGGGGATTAGCACCATACCTTCTACTCTGATTTTATTTTTGACTTGGGTGACATGAAAAACACACATTGCCATCACTGTGACATGATGTGAAGGAGTAAATGAACACAGCTCCCAATTTTGTTTATCTTTTCACATGTGTATTACTGTTAGCTCCATAGAGACCCGATACACAGTATAGAAAGGGTTTCTGGTTTCCTAATACTGCAATGGGAATATAATATCTGGCAGGTTTCGATGCAAATAGTACATTTCCTCATTCATTCATTGTTCCCTTTTTTTCTGAGGAGAATTGTAAATGACTAAGGACTGGAAAACGTTAGTGCTTATAAGCACTTTCAGTGCTTGCATGTGCTTGTTTTAACATAAAAGTGCACATCTACTGTGCTTGATAACTGCCAGTGATACTCAAATGTCTGGAACTGGAGAAATTTGAGCTGTGTGTGAGTAACGTTAGATTCTTTGAGTTATAGAATCTTGTATATAGACAGAGATTGATTAGCTTCCAGGAACATTGATAGTAAAAGCACATTCTAAGCCGATATCTCCCTATTTATGTATTTATATTGGGCTATCTACTCCCTATCTCTTTTACTTTCCCAGTATTTCATGGTGAAACATGAGAGAAGATTGGATGAGGAGAATTTGAGATTCCCCCATGTTTTATGCACCTAAAGAATCACGCATTTGGAAAATCAAGGCAATTTGTGTTTTATGAATTGTATGCTTCTTGACAGTCTGCTTGGATATAGTCAAGTGCATCAAAAAATTTGAAATTCTTCCAATTTTCCCAAGCAAATATGAAATAGCCCATCCTGGATGAGTAGACAATATTAATATAGAATTAATCGTTTCAAATGAGTAAATTATTGAAATTGTCTAACCTGCTCTTGTACTCTGCTCCACTGATAAGGAATATCGCAAAGAACCAGTGCAAAAACCATTGTCAGTGCCATTATAGAGCAGTAAGTGGCTCAAGCAGTGTGGCAATACACCGTGCTAGCAGCGTTAGTTGTCGCCAGGTTCAGCATGAATCCCAGAAATCAAATCAATCAGATAATATGATTTTGATCATGCTACAATCTGCTCTGCCCAAGCACCCTGTTCCACAGTGCAACTATATAATGTCTGGATTTTGGGTACATGGAAATTCCAATGATGTTTCTTGTAACATCAATGGGCTTTTCTGAAGAGCTCTGGCAGTCATCTATGTCTGGGACAGAACTGCTCCAGCCACCCTCTGCAGTAACAGAAATCTACATGACTTCATATTTATGGGCTTTGTTTAATCTTACCTTGTAAATGCAAGTTGAAACATTTTCACAAACGTTTTAACAAACTTTAAACGGGTTTCTGGAAGCCTTGAAAGCACCGTTGAGGTCCAGCCTTTGGGTGCTGATTATAGATGTTAATAAAAATGTTGGTTGTAGATTTAAACTTGCTTTTAGCAGGCTTCAGTAGGCTTTTATTAATCTTTAAGTTTATGAACAATGCAGCAGAAGAAATGAAACTCTCTTGCTTGGGTTTGCAGTGGTTATGGGGGATAGGGGGTCAGAACCTGTAGACATATTTTTAAACTGTAACCCCATCACATTTAATTAACCAGCGGACAACTCATGACTGAACCCACAAGTCCACCATCACTGCCATATTAGATTGGGTAATATTGGCTTTTAATTCATTAACTAGGCTGCATCTATGGTTGTCAATTCCTGTGCTCTGCTAATGGTGGAATGGTTGGCATTCTGTTTGAAAGTAATTCCTCAAATAAGAAAAAGGTCTTTAAATTGAGAATGAAATATATCTCAGACTAGGTGTATTAGGCAACAGCAATGCTGATTGGATCTGTCAAGAAAACAGTATGATAGGACATGATAAGTTAATTCTGGCCACAGAATTATTAGACACACTCATCAAGTGTTGCATAGAATTTTCCAAAACAACTATTCTTTAGATACAAGCTAGGTGCATTTCTGCAAATATGCCGGAGAAGAAAATGACTTTGTCATTGTGAAAAGTGAATAACAAACAAGGTTTGTCAGTTAACGTGATCAAAATGTTACCATCCTGTTGTGATTCATTTGAGAAACACAAGTCACTTTATTTGCTTTGCCTAAACACTAACTTAGATGCTATTTTGCAGAAATGTATATTAGGCGTATTGAAATTAGTTTGGAGACCAATTTGGAGTGACCCACTGATAAAAATAGTGCACATGTTAAGCATGTCTGCTGAGTTAATGATTGTTTAGCTGCTCTTCCTGGTAATGAAAATGGATTGGCTTACAAGGATGATGTTCTTTCCCTTGAATTTCATGTAGTATATGCCTGCTGGTGATTTTAGAAGAATATTGGAGTAACAGCAAAATAAAAGCAAAAACAGAACTGCATTATTCACAATCTAATAGGATGACAGTTAGACTATTAGACGAGTGGCTCGTGGTCATTATAATTATTACTACCTATCGTGTGCAGTGTCCCCCCACCTCCTATACTATCAGGTTCTCCTACATCATGCCTAATTTCTATTTCAATTGTTGGCAAGTTAAAAATAAAATATAATACTACTAATAAAAAGAGTAGCAGTGTAAT
>NW_017306545.1:1026482-1034939 GCF_000935625.1 Nanorana parkeri
TCTTCTACTACTTTTTCAGGCAGAATAATATAATAACATTTTCTATGTACAAGAATAAGTACTTTCATCATGAAAAACTTATTTTTCAAGCAAAGGGTTGTCATTGGCATCTATCAGTGACTGGGGACATGAGCCAATACAGTCTATGCTGGCCATACACATCAATTTATAGACAATTTCAACAAGTTTGTGATCACTAATATGACTGAGAGTAATTGAAAAAAACAAAGACAACCACCTACCATTAACAAATATGTTCAACCAGCAAATTTCGGTCAGTTTAAGTCCCCTTTCACATCTAGTCATTTTGTAGCTTAAAGCTAAAAAACACTCAGCATAAGGAATCCCATTCTTTTCTATGCCCCGGTTCACACCGAATGTTCTGATGCTTTTTTTAAAAATGCCTGCAGCTTGAAAAAGTACACGAGCTTCCTTTCAGCCAGATTTGAACATTTACGCTACCATAGTCGTCAATGGAAACATTTTTTGGAGAGTTTTCTGGGCATTTTTGCATAATGTCACAGATGCTACTGCTTTCCATTGCGTCAAACATAAAAACACCAGAAACTGAAGACCTGCAAAATGCTCAAAAATGCTTCAAAAGTGCAAGTATACCTGAGGAAAAATACTCAAAAATGCTTAACAAAATGCCTGAAAACAATGAATCAAAACAGAACCTCATCAAGCAATCTGAAAAAAAATGTAGTCGATTTTTCAGCAGTTGACCCTTTATTCAATAATTTTTCTATTTCAATGGACAATTCATTTTGAAATTGAGATTGAATGACTGGATTTCCAGGTGTTTGAATGACTATCTTAATTAGAAACACCAATTAGGACATGGGCAATTGCATGTGTACTTTTCCTTAGACATTCTGCTGCATGCATTTAAGAGCATGGGTACATACATATGAACAAGAGCACTGATTGTAATTTCACAGTAGGACTTAAGCCACCCATAGACAAAGTTTTGTATAATAATGCGGCAAAGATAAGGGCTTTTAAGGTATCAAAAACACCACTGATGTAGCACAGAAGTAGGCTAAGATTGCATCTTTATTTTATACAAAAATATAAAATAAAATGTTATTGTACATAATAAAACGCTTAAAACAGTGATCCTTCCTTCATATTGTGGTATACAATCAAGACCTCCCTTATAGAGATACCAGCAATATTGATTGCTTATCCAAAGACCATATAGAGTCCAAAAGATGTGAAAATATCATGATGTCTAAACTGGTGACAACATTGCAGGGATTTTCCCTTTGGCTTTTATAGATGCACTTCTTCCTTCAATTCTATATATAGCATAGACAAGGTTTTGCAGCAGGACTTAAGCCACCCATAGAAAAAGCCTATGGTAAAGGTAGGGGGCAAGAGGAGAAAGCCGTAGAGTAACATCCTGGCACTAGATTATCTGACCCACTGCAGTCTTTCCCCTACCAAGCAAACATGGTTTGCAGCTTTCATGTAGAAAAGATCTTGGATTCTTTTCTGCACAGAGAATGGAATATTTGTTCATTTACGTAAGAGATTTCATTGCTTTAAAACATAGCAAGCAGTTGATGGTACACATTTGTTCATTCCTGCACAGTATCACATCTTCTGATCTGTGCAAATAAATCAGTGACATCTCTTGCTGTAAAAATTAGATGTCAATTCTTTACTATATACAATTTCTACAGGCTCAATCTAAAACAAAGGTGTCTGTGAGACACAGACTGTCAGACTATTTGGAATTTTTTAGGCAGCAACCCCCGTTTTTTTAAAATGGAACAGTGCCATGGGGTATCTGTGGGCACACAAATAGAACACCAGGATATAAGCATGCGTGTTTATGTCTCAAGTGGAAAAAACTGGTGGCTAGCTTGTTTATATCCAATCAGCATGTAAAATCAATGACCAGCTTTATACATATTGTTTACAGAGCTATTATTAAGCATCACGACCAAAAGCAAACTGTCCCTAATAAATTATGTGAAAGCGTCGGTCAATTTGTTAAGCAGCATTTCCTGCAGCTAAGTAAACTGTAAAGAGCTTCAGGGCTGATTTGCCCCAGTTGATAAGTGAGAGGTGGGGGGGATCAGGCTGGGCTTTTAGCATACATAACAGTGGGTGGCCACATCAATAGGGGATAGGGCTTTCCATCACTGTCCCATTACCCTCTCGCTGGTGTTTCACAGGCTCTAGGCCCTGGGGCTAAACTAGCATTTCTATCCTCCATCTCCCTCTGCTCACCCCACGCAAAGTAACACAACTGCATTCAATTTATCCGGTCGGCCCTTTTTTAACTGCTCCCTTGGAAATAATAATTCATTACAGGACAGTGAAGAAAGAAAAGAGCCGAAGAGCTTTGATGGGATTAGTGAAATCCCCCACAGAGATGATTTAGGAGCTGTGATAATTCACTTAACAGGGGCCTGTGGTAGATTGCCAGACAAGGAAATGTAACAGTATCAGCCTGGAGACGGGATCATTTGCAGCCACTACGAGCTTGGTGTAATGGAGCTCATTAGCAATATTTAAAAGATTTGACTCAAGTCACAGAGCCATAAAACCCAGGACTATTTCACCCGCCTCTGGCTTAGTGGCCTTTAGTCTTTACTCTGGCTGAATATTAAAATTCAAATGGCTGCCGACACACGTCTCTGAAAGAGGCTTCTTTGGCTGTTATTGGTATGGTTGGTTTAGTTTCTCGTTTGCTAACCTTTTACAAATGCATATCATTTGCAATGGAGAGCACCGTACGTGAGATGATACGAAATATCATTTCAATGAACACTCGGCCGCTAACATGGGCACGGCAGGTTTATATTGATCAAGAGGGACAGCCGGATCCATCAGAGCTATGAGGATAGACTGTGAAGCTGAATGCCATACAATAGACTGAACAGGAATAATAGGGCAAAGTGAATGCTTGTAATTCTACAGTCACAGAAAAGGTTACTTGTAGCTTCTGCTGTATAAACTAGAGAGTTATGACTCTCCTTCCAGCAGACAGGGGGCTGATAACTGAAAGATGGTATGTCTTTCTTTGGTGGAGTGTAGAGATGAGCAAAGTGATTTATATGAAGCTGGGATTTGACTGGATCATGCCGATGTGCTGTGGTCAATACAACAGAACATTGTTTGCATTAGTTTTAGATTCTGGTGTCCTTTGGCGGGCTTCCCCATGATATCCTATTTACCCCTATGTGTCTATGCTTTTCTACAGCTAATCAGGCGGAGCTGTGTCATTAGACATATTGTAGCCCAATATAAAGGTGCATTGGAGATGAACGTGTTATCTCAGTGTCCAGATTCTGGTTGTGTCCATGAACTCAGGGCACTCCTGACCGCATGGTCCCTGAAAACTAGTGGGCGTTGCGGTGACAAACAGATGGCACCGTCAGAAATGCAAAATGAAGGGCCGATGTCTTCTCATCTTTGTAGTTTAGCTTCTGGCTGTCACTTATGTCTTCTTTTAATACTCATATACATAGTTACATAGTATTTGAGGTTGAATAAAGACATATGTCCATCAAGTCCAACCAGACAAAAAGTTTTAAAAAATAAATAAATCAACAGACCACTCAGCCTTTTTCAGCCATCACTCCTCTATGTTTTTATGCTGATGCCATCACTTATTATAGTCAAGGTGTATTGGGGATTTTCTTATTTTGTGCCATAAACATCAGCATCATCATTTGTCACAGTCACACACAATACATTTCCTGATTGCCAAAGTTTAGGGTTCACTACTCTCTGGCAGTATATCTCCTCTCTTGATAATGCAGGGGTGTTACATTTGCCATTGTCACACACACACAGGCATTAGGCAGGGTCAGTCTTAGGGTTTGGTATTGACTGTCAGTGTTAGGGTGCAGACCATGCATTTTATATGGAACACCGGTTTTGAGTGTGATGGGTTCATGGATTGTATCCTGTGTTATACAATCACCCTTCACAACATAGAATTAGACATACAAAGTGATTGGATGCAATACATAATGTGTCTTCTGTTGTGGTTGTTGGCCAAGAAATATTGTCCATGTTGTTTGATTTTGATCATAAGTAAAGTTTGGTATTTACAGATCTATATGTTAACTTTCAGGTTGTAATGACAAAATTATTTATTTGCCAGTTTTTGTTTCAATCAGAAAAGCACAATTATTGAGGCTGATAAAGTTTGAGAGTAGATGAAAACCCTAACTATGATGCACTATGATGCATAGTGCTTTAGCACATTAAATGTCATCCAAACAATTACTACTGGGCTTTTTTTTTTTTTAGGAAAATAAAATGTTGCCTTGTTTTTATCCTATTTGCTTCTCAGTGCTGCTGATCTTGTTCAGCCTCTTTGCCGCCACCTCCTGTCTACATGTACTCACTCTGGTGTCAGTTCACAGTATTGCTCAGGATGGGCTTCCTGATGACAACAGTGCGATTAAACAAGCGTACCGCACAATGCACCTGCTGTGCGTTAACAGTGTGGGAGGTGTGTTACTTTGCCATTCATTTGATTGGCATCCCAAATGCACCTCCTGTCTGCAATGTGATCAATTTCGCCACAATGCGCGGAACTGCAATACCGTGCACTTCGGTGCAATTATAAAAAAAAGTGGTGCATGCACTACTTTTTTTATTTACACCACAACAAACAGTATTGTGGTACCAAATGTTGCGGGAAGATCAATCTCATTGCAGGAGGTGTGGTTAAGGTGCCATTCAAATGCATGGTAAATCAATGCACCTCCTGCACTGTTAACGCACAATAGGTGTGCTGTGCGGTATGATGCGTTAATCACACGGAACCGATGTGAATGGGCCCTATATCAGGAAAGGCCAATACAGCCTGGAGGCGCTGGCAAGATCACCAGGCATTATTTTAATGAACCCTGTAGATTTAAAAATATTGTAAATGACTTTTGAAATGAGGCTATATGAGATTTTAGTGATTTGGCTTCAGTGGCGACTCTAGGAACAATATATAGGGGGGGCACATAAGATACCACAGTCAAAATGTGGCTGTCCTTCCCACTATGAGTCCGGAAATAGAAATCAGATGTATGGGTTTTTTTTATTTTATTATATACTGTACATTCTAATTAATGCTTTTTGTGTTTCTTTTATGACTATTGGGGTTTCCTTATTTTCTTTCAACTATTCAACTCTATGCAGAAATGCGAAATTGTGCATTACCGGCGATATTGTGCAACAGAAGGGTAACTTTTGCACTGCAAAATGTAAGGAAAGAATGATGTCACATCAAGATCACTGTTAATTGGTTACAGCCCAATGTAGCAGCGATGAAGTCCCACCCAAAAAACGCGCTATATAGCGCGATAAAATGTGCATTGTCGCTCAATAGCTCAAAGCCGTTCAGCACGAAATCGCGCGGAAAAACGTGCAATACCCATGCCGCTCAGTGTGAATGGGGCCTTAGAGACTGTGGAGGTATTTACAGCTTACAGCACCTGCTGTTTGTTTACATTAGGGCTGGTGTTGACAGGCATTGCTTTCCTGTGTTTGCAACACATGTCAAATGTAAGTCAGTAAAATCCTATTTACTTCAATAGAGCAGTACACATCACAGTTTAGAGGCTGTGTTTGACCTGCCTTGCCTTTCGCTGTGTTCTTTTGGACTTGTCCTACTGAGGTGTTTTTAAACTGCAGGCAAAATAGGTTAAATGCAGCTTTTTTTCTTGACGAACACTGTATTTTCCATTTAAATTCAGCTGCATGCGTTCAAATGGAAAAACACAGCGTTTGACAACACTGTGCATTGACATGACCAATTTAAGAGTTGGTAGGCTGTCAAGTCCCTGCTGCCAGTGAAAATAAGGTGATAAGAGCTATGATTTCATTGTCTCTGGTGTAAACTTTGGAGTTCAACCACAGTGTCTGCAGCTACAAAGGTCAGTGTTGGCTTGTTTTAAATTTCCTTTACCGCCCATAGTCTGGCCAAAGCTGCAGTACAAAATATGGAGCATATACCAAGAGAATTGACAGGCCCACTTACAGCAATGGTGTTCTTAGGCAGGAAGGATCCAGAGACCAGGCGGAAAGATTTGTCAACTGACATCTCCTATAGACAGAAAAAGACAGTGGGAAATTCAGCTCAACAAAGTCCACCCATAATAATCCATCCAGGGTGAAGTGGCCCTTTAAAAAAATATATTTAACAAAATAACCGTACAAATGATAAAATGACACATATATACACATAGAAACTAAAGAAAGAAATAAAAAGTGAACTATCTTTGAAACCAAGTCAAATGGGCACCCCAGAGGCCCCGCATGACCCATCATCTATTCTGGCTGTATTTTAAGCATTAAATATACATAGGTACATGGCTAGAAGAGATTTGAGAAGGAAAGTGGTAAAGATTATGAATATTAAGATTTATATTAATCTATAAGCTATTAAAGTACAGTAAAACCTGTCCTTCAGACCACCTTTTTTAAGATATTGCCTCCCCAATGGGACCACTAAATTCCAGAGTAAATTATTTTCCCATAAAGAACAATGAAAAGAAAGTGATTATATTAAAGCTACATCTAGTAAGGTTTCTTTTCGTTGTTAGGCCAAAAATGACTTCAAATGATAAAATAACATTGGTTTTGACCTTGTTAATGAGGCTGTAGAGTTAAAGCAGCCCTTGGCCAACAGATCCCCATCATACATTGTGGAAACATCACTGCTGAATTACCTTATTGCAACAGGATGTGCTGAAATGATCTATTTCTCCTGCTTGACGGCACTGTGCTCTCCATCATCACAGCAATTTTCCAGGCATAATGAAACTTGTATTTTACCTTACATTAAAATGAAAAAGCCAGGAAGCAATTCATTGAATTTGTTTTTTATGAAATAAGATGTCCAAGCATTGAAAAAAGGAATGGGTGCCGTAATTGAGCCAGGAAATTGGGTGAATGAAGTGTACGCTTTCAGTACTGAGCTTCCATGTGTTGCTAACAGATGTGCAAACCAATTCAGGAGAATCAAGATTTGATGTTGATTGATCTGATTCGCCCATTGCAGATATGTGCAACTTTTTGCCCCTTTATACCATCATAGTACACACTACTATAAAGCTGAATTCCAGAAAAGACTGCTAAATACACAAATTAAACATATATGTATAAAGGACCGTTTTTATCTGACAGAGGATTTATATTTCCTTTTTTTCAGTGCTGCGTTTCATGCAGACATTAGAACAGGCCTTAAGCCGGCTGAAATTCGCACAGTGAGTGACCCTGTCACCATCCTTCCGGCTGACATTCCTCAGTCAGAGGATTGAAGGAGCCAGAATCTTCGGGCTAACAGTGATGGTAGCCAATAAGCTGCCGTCACTGTTCCAGTGTACAAAGGAAACAGTGGGAGATATGCCTATCCATGGTCCTTAATATGAATGGAGAAATCTGTTATATTTTTTTTTTGTTCAGACCGCAGCGCAGGTTGAACAAAAAATATAACCGTGCATACTCAGCTTTAGATTCAGGTTGAGGAAACCACCTCCTGGTCAGATTGGACGAGGAGGAGCAGACACAGACCAATTAAATCATCTCTTTATGATCTCCTACTATCAGCATGTCCCTTTTAGGCATACATCATACCTTACTGGCTCCCGGTAGGGGTCACAGTTTCAGTTTGTAAAGCCAGCATAAACCAGGAACCCCCTTAGAAACTATAGGAGGGAAATTGTTTTTTTTAAAGGTTAATATGCATGCTTGTTACGAAGGGGCATGGAGAGCTGGAAACTGCCATGGGGAAATGTACTAATGCAAAAACATGTTTTTTTTTAAAAATACCATTTAGCTGAGAGTGGGTCTTTTCACGCATCTTAAAGGGCAACATTGGAAATACACAAATCTTTTCAAATAACATGCATGTGGAATGCCATAAAGCTGCATGTAAGTTACTGAACTGTATGATTTAAGGGTCTATTCACTAAGCTGCCGTAGGCAGCCGAGTGAATAACCGACCTGAAGTGAAGTGAGCCGAACACTGTTCGCATGGCATGGTTCGCATGGCTTCGGGTCGGCCGAACATGCTCAGCATGATCGGCTGACCCGAAGTGCAGAAGGAGTTTGACTCAGCCAATCCAACAACTGGATCGGCTGAGCCAAACCTCCAGCAGGCTACTCACTGCTGTTCGGCCTATTCTTATAGATGCCGAACAGCAGTTAATGAATAGCTGAATGCCGCTGGGCGGCATTCGGCTCGGCTGTTCTGCTCGGTCCCTCAGGGGGACCGAGCAGAACAGAAAAATAGTAAAAATAAAGTAAATAGAAAATGATTGTGTGGAGCCAGCAGGGAAAGCTAGCTCCGCCCAATGGTTCTCTATTGTCCGGCGTTTCTGCTGCCGTAAAGAAAAAAATCTCCCGGGCGCTCTGGGAGTCTCCCGCTCCTGGCCGCCCAGGAGAGAAACACTGATTTTTCTTTTTTTTTCTTTATTCTGACACAGAGCC
>NW_017306545.1:1035144-1037028 GCF_000935625.1 Nanorana parkeri
TACAAAGGAAACAGTGGGAGATATGCCTATCCATGGTCCTTAATATGAATGGAGAAATCTGTTATATTTTTTTTTTGTTCAGACCGCAGCGCAGGTTGAACAAAAAATATAACCGTGCATACTCAGCTTTAGATTCAGGTTGAGGAAACCACCTCCTGGTCAGATTGGACGAGGAGGAGCAGACACAGACCAATTAAATCATCTCTTTATGATCTCCTACTATCAGCATGTCCCTTTTAGGCATACATCATACCTTACTGGCTCCCGGTAGGGGTCACAGTTTCAGTTTGTAAAGCCAGCATAAACCAGGAACCCCCTTAGAAACTATAGGAGGGAAATTGTTTTTTTTAAAGGTTAATATGCATGCTTGTTACGAAGGGGCATGGAGAGCTGGAAACTGCCATGGGGAAATGTACTAATGCAAAAACATGTTTTTTTTTAAAAATACCATTTAGCTGAGAGTGGGTCTTTTCACGCATCTTAAAGGGCAACATTGGAAATACACAAATCTTTTCAAATAACATGCATGTGGAATGCCATAAAGCTGCATGTAAGTTACTGAACTGTATGATTTAAGGGTCTATTCACTAAGCTGCCGTAGGCAGCCGAGTGAATAACCGACCTGAAGTGAAGTGAGCCGAACACTGTTCGCATGGCATGGTTCGCATGGCTTCGGGTCGGCCGAACATGCTCAGCATGATCGGCTGACCCGAAGTGCAGAAGGAGTTTGACTCAGCCAATCCAACAACTGGATCGGCTGAGCCAAACCTCCAGCAGGCTACTCACTGCTGTTCGGCCTATTCTTATAGATGCCGAACAGCAGTTAATGAATAGCTGAATGCCGCTGGGCGGCATTCGGCTCGGCTGTTCTGCTCGGTCCCTCAGGGGGACCGAGCAGAACAGAAAAATAGTAAAAATAAAGTAAATAGAAAATGATTGTGTGGAGCCAGCAGGGAAAGCTAGCTCCGCCCAATGGTTCTCTATTGTCCGGCGTTTCTGCTGCCGTAAAGAAAAAAATCTCCCGGGCGCTCTGGGAGTCTCCCGCTCCTGGCCGCCCAGGAGAGAAACACTGATTTTTCTTTTTTTTTCTTTATTCTGACACAGAGCCGTGACAGAATAGAAAAAAAAAAAAAAAAGAATGTTTTTGCCCATTGGAATACATTGCTAGATTCCTATTGGATATTTCAATTTGCAATAGCCAATAGTAAACTAGCATTGTACCCGCCCACTGCTGATGGCCCTGATGGAGAACTGCAGCAGAGGGCGGGTACAATGCCAGTTTACTATTGGCTATTGCAAATTGAAATAGCCAATAGGAATCTAGCAATGTATTCCAATGGGCAAATTTTTTTTTTCTATTCTGACACAGCTCCGTGTCAGAATAAAAAAAAAAAAAACAACAGTGTTTCTCCCGGAGCGCCAGGGAGAGTTTGCTGTTTGGACATCAGTGTCCCTGGTTAGCAAGTAACCAGGGACGCTGATCTCTCTGCAAGTGGCCGGAGCCAGCCATAAGATCACGGGTGGCTCCGCCCAGCTGTCAGAAGCTTTGGCTGTCAGCGCGGATCAGCTTTGGCTGTCAGCGCGGCTCAGCATATTCGTTCGGCTTGACTGAGCCGCTTGGCCACGTTCGGGAGCTGTACGGGCTATAGTGAATAGACCATACAGCACCCCTTCGGTTCGACTGAACCGAAGTGGTCCTGGGGCCGAAGCAAGCCGAAGGATCGGCCGAAGCTACGGCTAGATCCTTCGGCAGCTTAGTGAATAGACCCCTTAGTCCTTTAAAACTGACATTACATTTATGAAAAAAAATTGGCAAGGGGTTCCCCTTAAAATTCTAACCAAATGCTAATCCAAGCATGCAGCAAGCGTGCAGCTTCCCAACCT
>NW_017306545.1:1037105-1038775 GCF_000935625.1 Nanorana parkeri
AAAACCTCCTCCCCCTTGCAAAACACCTTGTGCCTGTGTTGAAGGACCTCTTACTCACATCTGGTCCCCAAAAGGATGTGGGGGTTTGTTGGGTTAACTGTACCCAAATGAAAGCTCCCTAGCTGACAACCCAATGTAAACCCACAGTCCCTTGGGTCCACAACATTTCCTGCCGTATAAATAAGCAACCGATGGGCCAAGGGCTCAAAAATTAGACCTTTATAGCAAGCGTCAGTTCTTACAGAATCTTTCTAGATATAATCATGTAATTCCTCCTTTCCCAATAAGATCGTACTATTATGTTTTTTTTCTGTTGGTTTAGGTCAGCCAATAGAAAAAATAATAATTTAAACCAATGGGAAAAGAAGAGATGAAGAAGGCTAAAATGAAAGTAAGTAAAGTAGAGTGTATCAGTACTATTTAAAAAAAACAAGAGGTTGCAACCAATTAATGACAAAACCCAGTACACTCAATGACCCAGTAGTACTTAGGCAGCTGCTGAGTCAAGTCCATTATATAAGTGAGTTTTAAAAAATAGTCTGTGTGTCTGTTGCCTCCTTTGTGCTCGTAGGTGTCCCTCTTTCTCATCTCAGAAAGTTTGGAAGCAAACTTTAACATAAAAGAGCAAATTTTGGGTAGACTGACCCCTTATACACTGCACCACTATTCAGAATATAATTTAAATAATACCATTTGAACTAAGCATAATGCAGATAATGTTGGTTTCACCAAATGATAGATTCATTTAAAATAAAACATGAAATAAAAAGGAACATCTAACAGGCAGCCAAAGTAATTCTACAGCAGAGACTATTCATATAGCAGACAGCCAGCCCTCCATTAACAGGAAAGCACTATCTGGAAAATGAAATAAATCATATTTGTATGGTTTAAATTTAGGGGAGAGTTGTGCAATTGATAATCAAATGGACCTGAAAAAAATGGAATTATGAGATTTTTCAACTGAAGTCTGACAATAAGAAATGCCATATTTCAAATCAGAAATCACAGGCGTCAAGGTTAATCATAAGACTTTGCACCAGTGAGCTACAAGCTAGATCTACAGCCTGTCCTCCTTGTAACACATGGGAACACCAGCTTCAATGCTCAATAAAACATAAGAACTTGGAAAATACAGACTGTTTTCCATCATATGTGGCTGCAGTGAGATCGGAAAAAGAAAGCTTTCTTGCATTGTTTTTTTTTATCTGCAGGGTTGTATTAAAGGAGTAGTCTTTCCGAAACTGATATTTTAGATTTTAGTCAATGCTGGGAGGTAATCTACAATTTTATATTGCCAAGGAATTTTATTGCAGGGATTTATGTGTCTTAAAGTGACATTAAACCCTCAGATTTTTTTACATAAACCAATACTGTAATGTGCGCCTTACTGTAATCCATGGTAGTTTCCCTTCTCTTTGATGCTCTTCCTTTTAAATCTGTATCTGTTCTCATGCTTGGAGAAAACTTCCCTTTTCAGCAGACTGCCTTGTCTCAAACGGTGTCTGTGTATACGTTTAATTGGCTATTGCAAATTGAAATAGCCAATAGGAATCTAGCAATGCATTCCAATGGGCAAATTTTTTTTTTCTATTCTGACACAGCTCCGTGTCAGAATAAAAAAAAAAAAAATTAACAGCAGTGTTTCTCTCCTTGGTGGCCGGGAGCAG
>NW_017306545.1:1039293-1044005 GCF_000935625.1 Nanorana parkeri
CTTGGAAGGGGGGTGTCAAAACCTCCTCCCCCTTGCAAAACACCTTGTGCCTGTGTTGAAGGACCTCTTACTCACATCTGGTCCCCAAAAGGATGTGGGGGTTTGTTGGGTTAACTGTACCCAAATGAAAGCTCCCTAGCTGACAACCCAATGTAAACCCACAGTCCCTTGGGTCCACAACATTTCCTGCCGTATAAATAAGCAACCGATGGGCCAAGGGCTCAAAAATTAGACCTTTATAGCAAGCGTCAGTTCTTACAGAATCTTTCTAGATATAATCATGTAATTCCTCCTTTCCCAATAAGATCGTACTATTATGTTTTTTTTCTGTTGGTTTAGGTCAGCCAATAGAAAAAATAATAATTTAAACCAATGGGAAAAGAAGAGATGAAGAAGGCTAAAATGAAAGTAAGTAAAGTAGAGTGTATCAGTACTATTTAAAAAAAACAAGAGGTTGCAACCAATTAATGACAAAACCCAGTACACTCAATGACCCAGTAGTACTTAGGCAGCTGCTGAGTCAAGTCCATTATATAAGTGAGTTTTAAAAAATAGTCTGTGTGTCTGTTGCCTCCTTTGTGCTCGTAGGTGTCCCTCTTTCTCATCTCAGAAAGTTTGGAAGCAAACTTTAACATAAAAGAGCAAATTTTGGGTAGACTGACCCCTTATACACTGCACCACTATTCAGAATATAATTTAAATAATACCATTTGAACTAAGCATAATGCAGATAATGTTGGTTTCACCAAATGATAGATTCATTTAAAATAAAACATGAAATAAAAAGGAACATCTAACAGGCAGCCAAAGTAATTCTACAGCAGAGACTATTCATATAGCAGACAGCCAGCCCTCCATTAACAGGAAAGCACTATCTGGAAAATGAAATAAATCATATTTGTATGGTTTAAATTTAGGGGAGAGTTGTGCAATTGATAATCAAATGGACCTGAAAAAAATGGAATTATGAGATTTTTCAACTGAAGTCTGACAATAAGAAATGCCATATTTCAAATCAGAAATCACAGGCGTCAAGGTTAATCATAAGACTTTGCACCAGTGAGCTACAAGCTAGATCTACAGCCTGTCCTCCTTGTAACACATGGGAACACCAGCTTCAATGCTCAATAAAACATAAGAACTTGGAAAATACAGACTGTTTTCCATCATATGTGGCTGCAGTGAGATCGGAAAAAGAAAGCTTTCTTGCATTGTTTTTTTTTATCTGCAGGGTTGTATTAAAGGAGTAGTCTTTCCGAAACTGATATTTTAGATTTTAGTCAATGCTGGGAGGTAATCTACAATTTTATATTGCCAAGGAATTTTATTGCAGGGATTTATGTGTCTTAAAGTGACATTAAACCCTCAGATTTTTTTACATAAACCAATACTGTAATGTGCGCCTTACTGTAATCCATGGTAGTTTCCCTTCTCTTTGATGCTCTTCCTTTTAAATCTGTATCTGTTCTCATGCTTGGAGAAAACTTCCCTTTTCAGCAGACTGCCTTGTCTCAAACGGTGTCTGTGTATACGTTTCTATAGGCTGTAACCTGAGCCAGTACTACAGGAAGATGCCCTGAGCTGAAAAGGGAAGTTCTCTCCAAGCATGAGAAAAGATACAGATTTAAAAGGAAGAGCATCAAAGAGAAGGGAAACAACCATCGATTACAGTAAGGCAGCCATTACAGTATTGTTTTATGTTAAAAAATCTGAGGGTTTAATGTCACTTTAATTTCTGGGTCTGCTTACCTATTGTGGACATTATAAAGGGGTTACCTTTCATTTTATGTTATGGAGAATGTAATGGGAGGTGCTAGAACATGTGGGAAAGGTGGGAGGGAACTCCCAAAAATCCCAATTGAGCAGGAATAATGGTGGGAAATATAGCAGGTTGATTACACTGGTGGAGTAACAGAGACATGTAAGAATCCAGGGGTTACCTTAGTCCACCAGGCTCCACCTATAAATAAAATATAATTTCTGGGTGGACTGGCTTTTAAGACAGGATGAAGTTCACCCAAGTGGCCCTGATGCTTTTGAAAATCAAGGTGTAATTTTATTGTGTAGGATATCGAACATTTTAAGGAAGTATCACCCCTTTCCTAGGACTCATTAAAATGTTAACGCTGATTTAGCTAGCATAGCTGGACAGATTATGGGTGATAATATAGAATCCATTTTAACTTTTTAACAGGAAACTATAGAAAGAAATCCTCTTTAAAGCCCCCCATAGACCTATGCATTGCCAAGTTTCACTACAGTACTGCATGCAGTCATTTTTTTCCAGTGCAAACCACCATAATGCAGTGGTGTAAACTGCGCCTATTCTAAACAAGGCAAATTGCCCTGTCTAAAGATGGGACTTCGCTGGAAGAAGAGGCCAGTGCAGCCCCAATGCATCTAGTGTAAATGCAGCCTCTATAACCATAGTGTGATCTTGCATGCTTGCCTGATAGTGTATGGGCAGCTGTAGTATTATGATAGAAAACAAATAAATAATTCACTATTCATAAATAAAAGTTAAAGCAATCTTTTAATATTTGATTGAAGTATGGGAACTTCCACATCTATTTATGGATTCCAATTTAGATGAGCATCTTGTCATTAAGGACTCAGCTTTCTGACCACAATACTCACCAATAATCTCCTTGCACACCATCCACACACACAACAAGTTTTATCAGAGATGTTTGTCTAATACTCCCTAACAATTAAATTATTGTAAGTCTTGAAGACCAACCTTTTCTCAAACATACTGATTTACTAAAAGAATAGAGCTGTCCACTTATAACTGTGGATGTTCTTGTTGCAAAGCAAATTCTAAACAGCACTTAGAAAGCAAATGGGACTTTTTGTTCAGCATTCAGGACCATGTGTATACAACACTAAAACCTCATTAGAAATTTACATTTAAATTCAGCAGATGCCCTTCTGCTATTGTTTGCAGACCTATTGCACTACAAGGGTGAACCCTCTGCACTGAGCCCTTATCTCTCTCTCTTTTGTCTACTCTCTCACCTTTCTCTACCCTCCTCTTTCCTCTGCCTTTCCTCTGCCTTCTATCCTTCTTTTCTGCTTCTGTATTACCTCTGCTCGTGGTCATCAGATCGGTTCATTCCTCAAGGACCATACACATTGAGAAGCTTGGAAAATGTGCTTGCTTCACATTTTCTGTTACCATTGTACCTAGTGTCCAACTTTATGTATCAAACTAAGCACAGATAGTAGTCTCAATTGTCTGTATGCTGATAACTTGTATTTTCTTAATCATTTTAAATATTTAAAACAAGGGCTCTGACACAGACTCGCAAAGCGATGACTAGATTTACCAAAACTTGGGAACCTTGGACTACCAGGTACCCGACAGCTAACATGCCTTGAGCCCGTCTCATCGACTAATGTTGACACGCCCTGCATTGTACCATATCTCTGAGGTCTCATCCCTCTCCCTATGCATGTCTGTTGCCACTCTATGTTAACTGGTACTGATGGCTTTTATTACGTTTAGCCTTTTTTTATGCCAATTTCTCCATGTGCAATGTGCAATTCACGTTGAAATGATTGACTATTTTCGAGATGCACTTTCCCTGAAAGCTTTCAAATTTTGTGTACGAAATTTTCCTTTACTTTGTGAATATCTTAAAATGTACTTCTTGTCTGTTTTTTAATTTTACTTTTTATTATACGTCTTGTTGTCCAACCTGTATTGATATTTTTTTTGTTATTGCGAAAAATCTAATAAAAATCTATTGAAGAAAAAATAAATATTTAAAACAAATTGCATTGTATACATGAATACATTTCAAAAATGGATATAATGCAAACCAAATTCAGTTTATGATTAAAATAATATATATATTGCATGAGAAATATGCATTAACTTTCCATTTAAGTGTTCCAAACAAGAACATCCATTGGATAAACATTGAGTTATATCTTTCTCACTGGAACATGACCAGTTTACTTGTCAAGAGCGTCTATTTCTTCAGGAATGATGGTTAGATATGTTACCTAATTTGTACATTATGGGTCAAGATATTGTCTTGTCTTTTTCATGTACAGTATATGTTGTAAGGGGAACAATTTCAACAGATATCGGTAGCAGTAAACCATGTGTGAGATAGGGACAGCCAAGAACAAGGCAGCAAACAAAACATTGTTCAATGCAGGAGGGCTTTGTACAACAAATTTATAGCATAAAACAAACAAAACACCTGCTTGTCCAAGCTACTTTACTTAGATTAGTTCCTGACTAATAGAATGCCCTCTAATTGGTTCCCCAAAACAAAAAAAGGCCGCAGGTTCGAACTTTTTTAGTGTTCTGTCAGCAGTTAGACATTTCTCCCTTCAGCAGGCTTCCGCAGTGGATAGAGCCAGAGGGTCCTCAGCATTAGTCATCTTGCATATACATAGGACTGTGGACAGCTGAGACTAATAATCAGGTCTGACTATCAGATAAGATGTGAACCTAGGAATGGAGGCTTTACCTCACCCAAATCTTTACAATGGCTCCTGGACCTAGAACAGAACTTATTAAGCAAAAAAAGTTTGTTGCCTCCATATCAGCCATAAATCCTGGAGCCCCTCATCACGTGTTTGTGAGAAATCTAGATGACACATTCAACTGTCCACCATCCTGCCTGTCAGTGCCTCACAATGTGTATAGACTTTCTGTCCCCCCCCCCCCCCCCCACCAAGGAATGGGGCGCACA
>NW_017306545.1:1044025-1075363 GCF_000935625.1 Nanorana parkeri
CAATATTTTTAGAGGTTTTGCCCCCCCCCCCCCCCCAAAGAAGAGATGCTGCCTCAAGCCATGAAGATACGTAACAGTCTCCAGTGCTAAAAGAGAATTTGAAGGAATATGGAGCAAAATCTTCGCTACACAATCTTTCTTATGGGGTGTTACAAGAGGAAAAAGACCCTAATCGACTGCAAGATAAGATTTTTTTAAAACACTGATAGGAATTTATCAAAACTGGAGCAGACAAAAACTGGAGCAGATGTGAATGACAACCAATCTTTTGCATTTTCAAATCTTAACTGAACAAACTAAGGAGAAAAGCTGATTGTTGTCATGCACAACTGCTCCAGTTTTGATAAATTACACTCACTGAGTATTAATAGCATGTTATTGGTTGGTAGAAGTGAACATGGCTTCATCTTAATAGCTAACTAGCTAAGTGAGCATCCACTTTACTAAGGGAACAACTATTATTATTATTATTATTATACAGGATTTATATATCGCCAACAGTTTGCACAGCGCTTTACAAAATGGGGTAGACAGTACAGTTGCAATACAATTTCAGTACAATAGGGTTAGGAGGGCCCTGCTCGTAAGAGCTTACAATCGTTTTATTGTAGTAAATAAACTATTCTGCTTTATCTTCTTTTCCTCTTTGTATGTTCTCTATAATAGTGTCTTCTTTTGCATTAAATTTTGGGTAAAAAAACTTCAACAAAAACTGTAAATGAAAACAAGTATTTGTTGCCGAGAACTATAGAAAGTATGCAGCTTGTGTCCTGGTCCAGAAACGCTTATTGTTAGTTGACAATATAAAATGCTCTGTAGCCCTGAGGAAGTGGTCAGTCCCACCAATAGCCATGACAAGGGGTTATTTGTTGCTACTGTTTGCACATTAATCCAGGGACAATTAGGTGTCAGAGCCGTGCTGCTCCTGCTCGCTGATAGCCTTGGGCGCTGCGCTGGAAGCTCTAATCAGGAGAGTAAACTCTGCTATATTTCAATTTGGAGAAGCGCTCTTCCGCTAAGAGGCCCCTGGCACTGCGATAAATAAAACGCCTATTTACTCTATTGCCACACTTAGACATCTAATGCACTTACTACCAGCCCCCTAATCATGGCCTACGGTTTAATCCGCCTATAAATCACTCCATTCTCATCCCAGAGATTAGTCAAGCCATTTTCCTAAAACCTCACAATGAACACTGTTTCCCTTTCTTGTTAGTCAAAAGCTAGATGACTTTTATTAGGTTAAAGAGCGGCTCACAGATGGTAAATCGCAGGGAGAGAAATGAGGTGTAGCAATACGTTTACTGGTGGTACACACTGCCTCCGAATGATGCCAGACATAGAATATTCACCAAGCACACACATAAACAAGAGATAAATCCAAAGCTGAGCAGAAGTCAGGAGAACAATGAGAGAAAGAAAAGTAGAAAATAGGGGAAACAATTTGGGGATAAAGACAGAACAAAAAGAGAAAACAAAGGAAAAGATTAAAACCACACACTAGTGAGAGATAAAAGAAAGAATAGAAAAAAAGAGAGAAATTATAAATGAAATAGGAAGTATAGAAGAGGAGGAGATGAAAATATGGTGAATAAGGTGGCCTAGCATCAAATATATTTTTCATGCTAAAGTATATGCAAAGCCAAACTTTTTTTAGTTTTATAAAGTAGGAAAAGGGTTAAAACCCCTGTCGGGTTATTTTTTTAAATTTCTCTTCACTTCCTGTCCCAGAAAAAAAGAAGAAAAGAAATGAGAGGAAATCTCTCCTAAGTGAACAGAATTCCCATCTTAGAGAGGAACAGGTGTCCCCATTACAGGATCTTCACTAGTCTCTTCCTCTGCTGACAGCACACATTTTTGAATTTCCACACTTCTCTCACATACAGAGGGGTAAATCTTTCCACCGGGGACACATCCAGTTATACAAACTTGAAAAAAGGGTGTAGACCAGTGGTTCTCAACCTTTCTAGGGCCGGGGCCCCTTGGTAAAATTTGCCAAGTTGTGGTGACCCCCAAAGGTAAAATTTAGGGATGACGCGGCTGCTGCAGCGACATCTGGTGGCGTGGCGGGAGAACTGACACTGCTGCGCTAGGAGAGAGCTGAGGAGGACTCTCACCTTGCACAGCGACCCACAGTTTGAGAACCACTGCTATAGGCAAAGACAGGACCGGGCTCTGCAGCTGGAACTAGAAGAATTGGATTTAAAGTGTGTGGCTATATAACGTATGAGGTACATATTCTGCAGTACTGTCACTGATAGGGATGGGCTCGGGTGAGTTCGCAGCTCCACGTGCCGAGCCCGCCAGGAAGCTGACAGCGCCAATCACAGGCACTGAGACATTTCCCAATCTCTGCAGCTGCGGACCGGGAAAATGGAATGCATAGCTAGAAGTGTGTTTTACATATTTTTTTGCTTCAATACATACATATTGCACTCGCCCTCTGCTGCTGTCAATCACTAGAAGGGGACCTGATGGCGAACTTCAGGTCCCCCTCTGCTGATTGGCAGCATCAGAGGGCGGGTGCAATAGCTAGTTTGTTATTGGCTTTTGCAAAGTGAAATAGCCAATAGGAATCTAGCTAGGCATTCCTATGGTGGGGTTTTTTTTCTGACTTACGGCGGCCCCCGATTTTTCTGGGGGCAAAGGTTTCTCTCCCGGCAGCCTAGAGCCACTAGGCGACCCCTGGCAAATCGTCATTCGACCCCCGAGGGGGTCCCGACCCACAGGTTGAGAACCACTGGTGTAGACCTTCCCTACTCTAATCTGTGTACGCATAAGTCTAACACTTATTACTTCTTTTTTATCATCTCTCACAGAAATGATAGTATGTAGGGATTATGTCTTCATCTACTTTATTCTCCTGTAGGATGGAGCCATCTTTGTTTAAGCATTATGCAGGATCAGCATCTATGTCTGTTCTCAGTTCACATGACACAATTGTGTAAATCCTGGTACCTGTGCAGAAGTGTCTGACACAGATCAGCTCCCTGCGACCTCCCACTTTTTGACTTGCTACAAATTACAATGTACACTGATCACTGGGAAGAGACTAAGTACAATTCTTCTTCCCCTCTGCAGCATGATGACATAATTCCAGCCTAGACAAAGTCCTTTGACTAAAGCTCATGGATTGCTTTTAAATAATAAAAAAGTGAACAAAAAGGGGAAAGTGAAGATGTAAAGAGTTTGCAAACATGATTCTGCTGCTGTATATTGTCAGGATTTTTTTGATGTATTCAAGTTACTGAAAGGTGCACTTTAAAGTGACACTACACTCAGGAATTACATTTTAAAAATGCATTCATGTACCTTAACGAATAACAGAAATGTATCTTATTTGTGTATCACTCAGCTGTGAATCCTCAAATCCTCTCTGAATTGGTGCTGACACTGTCCTTCCTAGTAAGATACTTGAATGCAGTTTTAAGATTTAACTCCGGAGTTTATTGTCACTTTGAGGTAAGATGCCAAAGGAGGGAAGGAGGAAGGTTGGTTGGCTGGTCAGTTGGTCCTATAGGATATTTCTTCTGCAGTGTGTTCTCTTTACAACACCCTCTGTGCTTGCGACGTGAGCAATATAATATAAATTTATTGTATTTTCCGCCTACATAATCATTACAATCCATTCCTATTTTTATGGTTATTGCTACCGAATAAACTTCACTTGATAGATGAAAGTAATGAGTTGATTATTCTGTATTGATGTTTGGCTGCATATTGATTTTGTAATCCACAGTCATGTGGCCGTGGACAATGTCTGACCAGGTGTGGGGTGAATGTGGAGGCCCAGCCTGGTAATTGGAGAGGCTCTGTACATCTGGGGTATCCTCACTGAGAAGCAGTGAAGTGCTTGTGCTGGGTGTGAGTTACTGAAACAGGCCGAGCTAAGACACATGCTAAACTCCATCATTCAGCAAGAAAAACAGGCCAAAGACTGCTGGAAAGAACATCAAACGTGTTCTCCAGCTAGCAGCATGGATCTACTAATCCCATTGTGTGAAATTACTCGGGAAATTGGACAATCATGTAATCCCTGCTTCCTGCAGTGGCACACAAGACACCCTATTCTCTAAACGGAGTGGATTAGAGATGAGTGTCCCGCATAATCTCTGTTTAAACAGCTCCATATGACAACTGATTAGGGACCTTGCCAATTAAAAGGCGGCTCAGTGGGGATTTGTGATGCAGAAGCAGCAGCCCCTAGGGAAGTATGTGTCAACAAAGAGCACAATTAACCCTGGAGGAGACCCCCAGCACATTGCTGAGCAGAGGAGGCCGGCCAGGGCCAGTCTCACAGCCCTGCTGATATTATCCTCTAATAGCCACAACTAATAGACTGATCAGTATACCAAACACATGCTAAATACACCAGTGCCATAATCCCTCTGCTAAGGACCTGAAGAGGGATCTGGTATCATGGGGATGATGCTGATGCTACTACTATTATCAGTGCTGCTGACTTAGCAATTCTTTATTAACGATACACTCTGCAGTTACTCTTTGCTGAGGCTACAAATAGAAATTATGAATCATATACAGGTGAAACTCGAATAATTAGAATATCGTGCAAAAGTAATTGCAGTAAGTGCTGCAAAAGGGGCCCAAACCAAGTACTGAGTACATATGCATGCTTGTACTTTTCAGAGGTCCGATATTGTTCTATGTACAATCCTTGTTTTATTGATTGCATGTAATAATCTACTTTTTTGAGGGTGTGGATTTGGGGTTCTTGGGGTTTTCATGAGCTGTAAGCCATAATCATCACAATGATGACAAATCACGGCTTGAACTATCTTGCTTTGCATGTAATGAGTCTATCTCATATATTAGTTTCACCTTTTAAGTTGCATTAGTGAAATAAATGAACTTTGCACGATATTCTAATTATTCGAGTTTCACCTGTATATGCATTAGTAATAATAATTAGTATTACTTCTAATAATAGCAAGGAGTAGTAGTAGTAGTAGTAGTAATGGTAGCAGTATTTAAAGTGACTCTTTCACAAAAATTAAAATTGAAATAATTTTTACATTTTGTAATTTTACCCTTAATTTTTTCTGACAAAGCCACTTTAATGAGAGTGAATTATAATCCTCATTCCCTGGACCATTATATTAGAGTGTATGTCAAACCTTACAGTAAACTTTTATTTTTGCTCCATTTTGGTTTGTTAAAGAAATGGAGCGTATATCTCTGTTATTTTAGATCCCTAGCCAAAACGAGCACTTAACCCTTGCAGTGCGCTGGTAGCCCACTTCCGGGGCCCGGGAAGCCCCCCCCCCCCCCCGCAAGGGTTAAGCATTTATCTGCCCAGAGTTCTTCTTTTAATATTCCACTAAAAGTATTTAGGTGTATTCGTTCAAAAGTGCAAAAATTAGATGTTGATCCTACCAAAAATCCAGTGCTGCCCTGCGCACTCTGCAATGTGTTTTCAAGCAGTCCTACCTGTCCTGTTACCTGTGTGAGCTACAAGACATTTCCCTCTATGTTATGCAGATGAGGAGAGGGCAGATGTAGTCCTAACACAGCCACCACATCTAAGCGCTGGTAAACTGCAATATATAATGCTTTTGTTCTTGGGTTTGGATATAATCTAAGACTTTTGGCCCTTGCATTTTGGTTTAACGTATACAGAGTTCATGTAAAAACTTTATGCTGACACTTATTGGTTTCCAAAGAAGCAATAGAGGTGACTGGGATTTTCATCCATTGACAGAACGGATTTTCGTTTGCACATGTGCCGTGTTCCTGTTGCCATTTTTGCTGTACGAAAACGCCACTAATCTATTGATTTTCGTACAATTTGAAAAACGTTTTCTAGTCTGCCCGATCAAGAAAATTCGACCAGTTGTTCAGTAATTGCGATCGTGCACTTCACATTAACTGGCCGATTATCGTGTGAAAACGCGATAGTTTCTCAAACGATAATTGTAAGGTGTATGGGCACTTTAAAGCACACCACCCATCTGTGCTTCACCTGATCATTTCTGAACAAGGACACTACATTGGTTTGGTATGGGAATGAATAGAGAAACTGTCTACTTCACCAGAAAAGTAGGGGTCTGTATAAGCAACGCAGACATATTTCTGTGCCTATCATACATGTGCCTTCACAATTTGAGCATATGATAGACATTGGTTGTGACACACAATGTATTGTGCATCAATGGGAAACAAGGAGGAATTGTTAGCTTGTGGAACAAGCATATCAAGTTTGCTAGTACAAACGATAAAGATTAAATACCTGTGTTTAGGATGTCCATGCCTAAGCTGATCCTGAAGTCAGATCCTAAGCTTTGCTTCCTGATTGGCCGGCTCCATGCTCCTTCATCACCAAGTGCCGAGGGAGCATGGAGCCGGCTTTGGTATCGGGATAAGCATTGACATTGAGAGCATTTGGGCGAGTACCAGTACTTGCCCAAATACTCGGTATCGGCATCGGTGCATCCCCACACTGTACCATACCTCCCAACTGTCCCTCAATTTAAGGGACTGTCCCTCATTTGGAAACTAAATTTCTCTATCCCTCTTTCTTCCTCGATTGCCCTTCTTTGTGGTCTGATGTACAGATATCTATGAAAATGCTTTACAATACCAAGCTTTATTCTGCACTAAAATCTCTTATCTCTTAGTTATCTCTTTGCTATTTTGAAAATCCAATATAAAGCAAAAGTAATAGTGGAAAACCACAATTCTGGGGTTTATTCAATAATTTTTGGCATATAAATTCTTAATGATCCACATAAATAGGGGCAAGGCATTGGTGTGTCCCATGCCTAAATACATTGGCAGGTAAAAGAGTGCATGGGGTGTCAGAGGTAAGGCATGGTGTGGAAGAGCCTTAAAATCCTTCAATGCCACTATTGTGAACACATATATGTTTATATAACTACTAGATCATTGTTTTTAAACATTATTATTTGTATCCCTTTAAAACATCAGATATCTATCAAGTACCCTAGTGAAAGTCAATCTACAAAACGTATTCCCACAATGGTTTGTTTCATTTTTATATATTAAAAATATCCATGCTGAAGTGTCAGTCACTTTCACCACATTAGATAATCAAAGAAAAGTATCTCCTTTTTTCTCCTCAGTAGTTTTCTATATTTCCTGTGTACTACTAACAAAGGCAATGCTGCTCTGTATGAGGTTTACTATGGCCACGGTGAAGCTAGTCTCCTGCTGAATAATTGAGGTTAAAGACACGGCTATGGGTTGCTCTGTCAGGTCTCAGAAAGCAGCAGCTCCTCCTGAATTCTTAGACAGGTCTCAGGTGGAATTAAAAGGATTAAACACAGCAAGAAATGAGGCTATGGGTTGGAATACAACTCCTTTTTGAAGCAAACAGCACGGTCCGTGCTGGTGAAATGAGATGCACATTTAAATCTTTCCCATCCGCCGCCTGTGCCCAGCACCATGTACCTGCCCACTTAGCCCAGAGGTTAATTAATTGAAGCTTCAGTGCACCATTGCGAGAGCATTATTGCATTTGATACTCTACATCTGTGATTTAAAAGTCTTTCATTCCCTTGTCAGGAAGGGTGGGCTTTTAACTAGCAAATTAGCATTCAGATAAGTGTATGGTCTATTTGCTTCTGAAAGGAAGGGAATATTAAGGATGCTGGTGCACAAACCAGTCTGGAAAATGCTCCTTTGCCCATTCTCCCAAAGGGGGAACAGTATGCGTTTATGGAAAGGGAGAAGGGTCATTGCATTTGGGTGAGATCTGCAACAGTGACATCTTCAAAATTATATTCCATGGGAAACAGGGGAGGGGGCACACATCCATGTGTATTTTAAGTCATGATATTGGGTTTCATTAAAAATACATTAATAAATCAGTGATCTATTTACCATTACCCTATGGGGCTACTACCACTGCTACTAAGGCACTTCGACATCAAAATGTTAAAAACAGTGTAAATTTCAAAATTTTAAATAATACATTAATTCTGCTACATAAAATAAAGTTTCTAAAACACTGCTTCTAATAAATGCTTGGCATAACATGAATGGGAAACAAACAATATAATCCTCTCCTACTGAATTCATAATAATGTCTTGAGTTAGATCCTCCCTCCTCCAGGAATACTAGAATGAATTTCAAGAATTCTAATTTTCTCCCTGTTTGTTTAAATTTCCTCCCCATGCTCCTGTTTCCAGTCATGATTCAACACATAGGTATTTTTAGTTATGTGCATGGTTTTATTATTCATTTACAGACAACACTGAACCATCTACACATGTGATCAGTCAGGGTGATATGCAAACATATATATGGGGGTGTTGGTACCATCAGTCCAGAGGGGTAGTTCAGCTGGCTACCAAAAGTCTGGGCTCCTTTTGAATGTCATTAGCTCTAGAGTTAGAGTCATAGGATTATGTTTTGGCTAATTATATCCAGTTTTACCTAAAGAGATATAATTCTATTTAATTCTATTTCTAATAATACTAGCTGCTTTGCTTGTAAGAGGTACTACTACTAAGCCATTTTTATAAATATGTATGTAACAAATGGCTACAATACCCAGGGGGTGCCTGGCTGAATAATATGGTATTTAAACTCATATGGGGAAGATATAGCCCGCACAGAGCTTTAATGGGATTAAAAACAGAACGTCATCTGTGTGAAGTGAAATATGCCCTCAGAATGAACGCATTATCTTATCCATATTTAATTCTAATAACTTCAAAGATGAATCTGCTTTAATTTTGTCTTCCTTGCTAGCTCCTTCCCCTCCCTCATCAACATGCTGATGAAATTTGTAAACAAAACCTTTCAGTTTTCATTACATTTCTTATTTTAGACCGAGTGACATCATCACTGGGTCTCTGTGCTTCTTGGGTGGTGGGAGGGGACAGTAAGGTGCTGTACCGTACTATGAAAACATCACAACACTGTGCTTCAGTACTCCTCTCAAGAGCCTCCAGCTCTGGTGCAAGCAGTGAGTTGACTCTTAGGAAGAGTTCTGCAAATATTAAAACGCCTTGATGGGTGGTTGTCAGTCTGGAGGAGTGGGCATTCTTAGTCAGGCTGCATTTCACATGCAGACCACTGCTACGTAAGTAACATTAGTTTGCTGTTTTTGTTACTGTTCAACTACAGACTGTTTAGTGTGTAATCTCTTCTTACATGTTAAGACTGAACAAAGTTCTACATATACATGTTTCAGCTTCCTTGTTGAGCTAACAAAATGTATATTTCCCTGGAAATGTTTTCATGCAGTGTGTAGCATTAGTGTCTCAGCAATCACACACTCAGTCTCCCAGATACTTGGTATAAAAGTAAAAAATACACATATATGTGTGCTCAGTTCACCTATCAAGCCTGTGACATGAACGTAGCGTGTCCTGTTCCATTCATTTATCTTTCCACTTTCAATTAGAGTAAAAAAATATCCTTGCAGTGGATGTGAACATGCTAAACTCCCGTATTCACTCACACATGCTCATGAGCTGTAACTGTTAAACTCCCGTTCACACCTAGGTGTTTGGTCGCTGAAAGGTAAGCGCAACAAAACACACAAGGAACCCATTTATTTCTATGGCCCCTGTTCACACCTGAATGTTTTGTAGCAAACAAAAAAATACCTGTCTTTGGAAAAAGTACATGAGCTACATTTTGGCAGATTACAGCACCTTTTGGTCCCATAGACTTCAGTGGGAAATTCATCCTAATGTATCCCTATGCTATTTCTGGCCTTTGTTCACACCAGGGCAAGTAGGGATGCACCGATAACGGCACTAGCATCGGTGCCGATGCCGAGTATTTGGGCGAGTACTCATACTCGTCCAAATGCTCCAATACCTCTGATGCCGGAACTTCGGGCCAGAGGGAGATCTCAGATCTCACAGATCTCCATCTGACCAGCAGTGCTGGGGGGAGCATGGAGCCGGTTTTCTCGCAATCTGGAAGCCAGGTGGTGGGTTATGACTAGAGGTGCACTAAAATGAAAATGTCAAAACCGAAATAAAAAAATTGTCAGGCCAAAACCGAAACGGAAAATGTTTTTTATTATAACTTTTTCAAATTTTTTCAAATATTTTATTTTAATTTTTTTTTAATAAACTTTTTAATGTTTTTATATTTATTTTTATTTATTTATTCATTTTTTATTCATTTTTTTTCACTTTACTTTTAGGGGCTTTGGGGAAATATTGGGGGTCTAAACAGACCCCTGATATTTCCCTTTTAAAATAGAAAAAGAGATTGAGGACACAGAGACTGATCACTGACTGCTTGTACTCGCTCTCCATCCTGACAGCTGTCACAGGAGGCTGAGCAAGCGGTGCAGGAGGAGAGCTCAGCCTCCTGTGACAGAGCTGGCTGTCTCCGTCCACACTGCCCTCCTCTGATCTGTGACAGGAGGCTGAGCGGTGTGGGGATGAAAGATGCCGGCCGCTAACATCGCTCTCCTGCTGCAGCGCTCGGCCGCCTGTGACAGTTTCTCTCCTCCCCGCTGGGACACAGAGCAGCGCCCAGTGGGGAGGAGAGAAATCACGGATGCACCGCTGTATCAGCCAGAAAATGGCACTTTCGGCATTATGCCAAAAGTGCAATTTTCTGCTGAAATGTTTCGACGGTTGATATATTGGTGCATCCCTAGTTATGACCCGTCTCCTGGCTTCCTGATTAGCTAGGAAGCCGGCTTCACTTGTTGCTGGACAGCCTGGCTTCCTAACCAATCATAAAGCCAGCCAGCATGTAATGACCCGCCTCCAAGGCTTCCTGATTGGTCAGAAAGCCAGGCTGCCTAGAAACAAGTGAAGTCAGCTTCCTAGCCAATCAGGAAGCCGGGAGGCAAGTCATGACGTGCCTCCCGGCTTCCTAAATGGCTAGGAAGCCAGCTTCCTTGTTGGAAGTCATTAATCGTGTCCTGGCTTCCTGATTGGCTAGGAAGTTGGCTTCACTTGTGACTCGCCACACCTTATGACTTGCCGCTCAGCTTCCTGATTGGTCAGGAAGCCAGGCAGCCTCTAGTGAAGCCGGTGTTCTTTTGCTATAACACCGGATTTAGAGGCAATCAGGAAGCCGGGCGACGTGTTATAATCTGCCGCCCGACTTCCTGATAATCGGGGCACATGGCACTGGTACTCGGTATCGGCGAGCACCGAAAAAAAATATCAGCACTCATACTTGATACTGCAAAATGGGTATCGGTGCATCCCTGAGCATGTAGGCCTCTTACAAGATAACACAGAGTTGGTGACTGGGGCCAAAAAGAATTCAAATCTATTAAATACCTTCTTCAGCTTTGCGTAAACAAAGGAAAATGGAGGAGCTCAAGTCCATTAATGGGGATAGTATTGCCACAGTTTTGCATGAACCACTATGGCTCAAAATTGATATGGTGCAGAAACAGACAAAATAAAGGTGAATCAAGCACCCAGACTAGATGTCACATACCCGCGTGCCATCAGAGAGTTGTGCTCTGCTATTTTTAAGCTATTGCTACAAATTTTTCTGGTCTCTTTAATGACGCACTTGGTACCAACACCAATGTGATGCCTATTTTTAAAAAGGGATCAAACTCTTTACCAAGTAACTACCTATATGACTTGTGAGTTTAACTACTGTAGTTGGGAATATACAGTGCATGAGCGTTTGATAATGGATCACATAGAAGAGTTTTTGCTAGAACACATGATAATAAGTGATAGTTAGCATGGATTCACTAACGGACAAAGTGGTGAAATAAATCTACTTTCTTTTTATGAAGTAAGTATATATTTAGACAAAGGAATGTCTCTGGATATAGAAGACCTGGACTTTGCAAGCATAGACTTCTATGGGTCTCCATTGTGTAGGCGCAGCCAGGAGAGAGGTCTTAAGGCACTGGGTGCAAACAATCCCTGGAAGCTGTAGGTAACAGACCTCAGTAATAATGCATTTCTGGAGGTGCAGAGTGGGAGAGGTAAAAATTAACATTCTTAGCATATTTTATTTTCAAGTCGAATGTAATGTAATACTGCATTATGACCACTAGATGGAGGTAAGGAGCATAAGAAATAGGTATTTACTTTCTATGCTCCTCAACTCCATCCAGTGGCCATAGTGTTGTATTTTTTTACAATAACTGAAAAAAATATACTTAGAATGTTCATTTTTTTGCCTTAATTCTCACAGAAAAAACATTCACAAGAATCTCTGTGAATTATTTATCAATAGACACCTAAGTGTTCCAATTGTATATTCCTTTGTTATTTTAAGTGTGGGCAGTTAATGAAGATCATATAATTGATTATTTATAGTTGAATCAAGTTCATTCATAGGACAATCATCAAACAGGTTGTAGGAGAGAATGTCACCAATCCACAAGAAAGATGTCCTGAAACTGGAAAGTGTGCAGAGAAGGGCAAGGGGGTGGATGACCTCAATTATTAGGACTGATTTCAAAGATTACATTTCTTTACTCTAGAGAAGACGCACCTAAGGGGACATATGATCACATGATCACAATGTATACATGTATCCTAGGTGATTATATAAACTATGATAACCTTTTTACTATAAGGTCCCTGAAGAGGACATGTGGCAACAATTTAAGATTGGACAAAGAGGTTTTTTTTTTTTCCCAAAATAGATTTTTATTTTTATTTTGTATATCACGGTTAACAAAAACAAGCACTTACCGTGCCAGAACAGAGCAGTACAAGCATGAGCAATCATACTGAATTTTGTAAACAGAGGGAGTCACAAGCATCTATATCATAAGCAACGTCATAATAGCAATTCGTGTTGTATCAGACAAATTTAGCTCATGAGAGAAAGACCCGGGGAGGAGTAGAGATAGAGAGAAAGTGAAAGAGTATACATAGAAGGAGATAGGGGAAGAATAGAAGAAGGCACATAGAGGAGATAGAGCCAATATGGGGTGGTACAGGGAGGGCTCACATCACATTATCTCTGGGGTTGCCACCACAGGACAAAGAGGTTTAATCTTCAACTGGGAAAGATGTTCTTTACTGTGAGAACAGTAAAAAATAATAAACTTTTTTTCCCAGGAAGTAGCATTAGCTGAGAGCGTTGATCAATTCAGAAACGTATAGATACCTTCATCAGTCATAATCAATATAATATTTTAGCTATGGGAATTCTTAAATTTGATTTGAGGTTGATTCCGGGATTTAGCAAATCGCCAGTATAGTGTCAGAAATGATATTTTTTACATTCCTAAAGCACATTGGCCTATGCTTGTAGAGGTTGTTTGCCTGCCTCTAGATCAAACACATAAAACCCATACACACAGATTGTACTTAATGGACCCATGTCTCTTGTCAGTCTTATCAATTATGTAACTTGGTGCTGCAATCTGGTGTGCTGGCTATTTCTCTTTGAACGGTGCCACTGCTTGCCAAGCACCCTCTGTTTGAGGTGGATTGAGGAGTCTTAGTGTAAGAATACCTCTAGCAATAAAAACCTAACAAGGGTTCCAACCCCTTATCATGCTTTCCAAAACTTAGAATAAAAAAAGTTTAAATACTGCAACAAAATTAATAAATGTTAATTTCAAGCATCAGAAACTGTTTGGTATGCTGTCTTCAATCAGAATAGTACCCTGTTTTCTTGCATATTGTAACCAGCGTCTCTTTAGGGGTTTGTGATGGGTCTTTAATCCCTGGCTAATGGGCTTTCTACTAGATATTTAATCAGTAGACAGGACACGGCACATCATTATGCCAAAAAACCAGTGATCAGCTCCCACGCCATAAACACTGGTATTTAGCATGGTCACTGCACCCTTTCTCCATTCAATAGGAATAACAAAGGGCCATAGACTTGGCCAGACTGTGACAGGAAGGAGGGGGTGAGCATTTAATCATGTAAACATGACTTCAGACCATTCCCCTTCATTTGCTATTCTCACTGATCATGCTAATTAATCCGGGGTGTTAATATAGCTTTTCAAAACCCTCTCCAAAGTGGTGATTGCACACTGTTCACAATGAAAACAAGGAACCCTCTTGGGTATATTCATTTGCAACACTCGCATAACTGTGCCTTCACACTGGAGCACGTTAGCATAGGCACAGCATCCTGGAACAATGCACAAATCTGTTATTATTTATTTATTAAAACAGAAGCTGCACAATGTAAAAAATAAAAAACAAAATTATACAATTAAAATCTGTATGAATTTTTACATAATTTTAGGGGGGAGTCCCACGCATTTGGGGGGGGGGGTTGGCATTGGGGGCCCCCTAAAATCTCAATTAGATCTAAAGGGTCTGGTACAAAATCTGTAGAGGGTGGGACTCCACGCTGGTTTTTTTAAATTTAACATTCAACAACACAACTTCATTCCGAATTACATTCGGGGAAAAATGCGAATGCATCCGAAATTTCGTTATGGGAAAATTCAGATACGTTTAGATTAATTCGGATGCATCCAAATGTCCGAATTTGCCAATATTTGTCTTTGAATTCGGAACAAAATGAATCAAATGTCTACTAAGGACTACAGAACACCCCCATTAAGGGAGGTTGTACTTACAACACACTTCCTGATAACATTATTGGAGATAATACTGCAGATTGCTCAGAACACAGGACAGCACTTGAATTTCAGAAAGGGTCAACAGTTTTTTTTTAAACAGATATACCGAAATGCTTTTAATAACATATTTTAAAAAAACATGGGGGGGGAGGGAATAAGAGAAGATCATTGTTAGGGTTTACATACAGTTTAAAGGAGTCTTCTACCATCAATGTATGGGGAGGACCTCTCCACTGCTTGCATGGTGGTATGACAACAGATGAGCCTCTAAAATTGTTATTCACTTATTTGGTACAATTTTGCCTAATTATCTTTTTTGTTAAATGTATTTCCTTTTTTTGTGGCAATAATAATAAACAGATATTATGTGCAAGAAGCATCAACTGTTGACTAATCAGATTTCGGTTTACTGAAGTCAGATTACTGAATTCTGGTAAACACAATCCTGTATCTCCTTTAAATAAGACAAATGTTTGTATCATTTCATTTTATACGTAAATTTAGATACATACACAAACAGTTGCTGCAGCAGTCTTATCCTCCTCTTTGTTTTTATAACATTGACCATTTTTCCGTTCTGATTATTCTCGTGGCAGCTTATACATAACAAAAGGATGTTATCCAGAAGTCACAAAGTTCGTTTTTTTTTCTTCAGAAAAATATATCAACCATTACTATTTCCATGGATACTAAAATTTGAAAACAAAACTATGTATCTCATCATAAGAAATAATTTGCAGAGACACAATTAGAGGTTCTAAGAAGAGGCAAATAGATGTATAAACAGAAACACATTTAATAGAAAATACAACAATAAAGTTATGAAGGATACCGGTTCTAGAAATCAGTTTTCATAATTTTGTCATCAATTACATGGTTGAGATTATTTTAGTATGTATGTATTTAAAAACCTGTCTATTTATCTACCCATAACTTACTTCATAACAAAGTAACAGTGATAATAACAGTACAAAAAGCAGATATTCTTCATCATTATTTTGTATTATTTAATTTAACACGATGGACACTTATAAAGCAATTTTTCCTACTTTAATGGTACAATTTATTTAATACTGATGTACCACTCTTCATGGTATTAAAACCGTACTATGGCTGGTAGTTTCCCTATCTGAAAATGGCTATGTCAGCACTTGTTTTTTTTTTTTTTTAAAGTTAACGTTTTACAAGATTCAAATACAGAATTTTACTGATTTGATGATGAATAACAACTATGGTGTTAAAAGCTAACCCAATATTTACATTTTCAAATTCTATATCAAGCTACAAAATGTGGTTACCAAAATGTCCCTGCCAATTTAACTAAGCCCATGCTTATTATTCACTGGGTCAGTTGTCTATAGTATTTGTGTAATGCTATAAACAACAACAACAATGCTAATAATAATAACAATAATAATAATTGCCTAATATAGTAAAATAGTAATAAATATAGTAAAATAAATAAATATTTTTCTTTTTGCTATGTTAACAATTAAGCCTTTGTTGAAAACAACCACAAAAGCCACAGTAGTATTGATACTAATTATTGTTTAATAAAATAAGGTTAATAAATGTGGATCTCTGCAGTTTCACTAAGTACATTTCTGTAATTATAATAAACAGTGCAACTAAGCATCCTCAAGTCATACTTTTGCAAAAATGTCATATCTAATTTAATATTTTTGCAAATTCAGTGGATTCAGTGTAAGCTTTTTTTGAAAGCTGAACTCCAGGCACAAAAATAATTGAATTTAAATACATTTCACAATGGATGACTTTAAAAACACAGTTATTACCGTAAAAAACAATGATATCATTACTGTGCTGTACATTGCCTGTGCAGAGCAAAGAGCTGTAGGAGGGGCCCAGCAGGCCACACCCATTTCAGGCTGTCTGCAGAATACTACAGGAGGGGGTGGATACAAGACTAGTCACCTCGCACAAGCAGCACTGACCTGTCTTTATTACAGGAAACTACGGCACAGAGGTAAAGTTTCACACTGGATTACTGAACATATTTCGAATATATACACAAAGCACATCATGATCCAAATAAGAATACATATACCTCTTGTTTTTAGACAATATTTGTTTATCCCAGAGTTCAGCTTTAATGTTTGCTTGTATTTTTCTTAAACCATATACAGTATATAGCCTACTATTTTTCCTGTCTATGTCCTATTGCGAAGATATCCTTTCATTTCCTAACCACAGATATACCTAGTAAAAGGAAATCTCTGAACACTGAGACAATTGTCCCCATAATAGGTGATTGGAATATTGTTGCTGACTCGGTCTCAATGACAAGGGTCACCAGGATAGTGAGAGAGGGCAGAACTACTCAACAGGGACACAGACAGCAATAAAAATGTGCTTGGGCGTTTTATCCTTCTCTACTCTATCCAAAACTTAGAAGTTTGGGCTATACCTAAACTACAAAACTGAAAACACTACTTACCTGGCAGCCTTTGCCTTCAAGACTTTAGGTCAGTGACCTGGAAAAATCATGTAGCATATAAAGTCAGAGCAGAAATAACTCCTCATCTACAGGGTTGCTTTAACTTACAACATGCGATGTGCACTGAGTGGCCAGATTTTTATGACCACCTGACGTTTGTAGGCAAATTAGCTATAATTAGCTATAATTTCACGCTGAAGTTGCTAGAGGGCCAGACCATTATAAATAGGGAAGCAGGTTGTTTGCCACGACAGTAGAAGTGATTTTTTCTGAAGATATGGGTAAACAACGCGATTTAACAGCCTTTGAACGTGGGATGATTGTTGGCGCTCGGAGCCATGGAGCGAGTATCAGCAAAACAGCAAAATTCATTAAATGTTCAAGAGGAGCTGTTGTTAAAGTGTTTAAAGACTGGACTGTCAGCTGAAAATCTGCGTCTGAACGTGCGAATTGTGGCCGTCAGCGACTAGTCAATGTTAGGGCAGAACAGAGAGAGTGACAAGACTGGTACAAGACAACAGAAGGGCAACAGTGCAGTGTCAGATTCCTCGCATCACCTTTCAACATCTCGTGAAGTCACGAGGCGGCCCAACAAAGTCATCTCGTGGAGTCATCTTGTGGCCCAACGAAGTACTGATGGGGTGGTCATAATAATCTGGCCACTCAGTGTATAAATAAATATAGCAGTTGTGTGTATAGGTCTCCTATGAAATACAGGATACAATATTTATTTTTTTAACTACCACTTCATTTTATTGTGTTTTATCTCTCTAAATCATTCATGAATAAACTGAAAAGCATCATCACATTTTATATGGTATTATGCAGTGTAATTTTATATTATGCAGTGTAAAGTAGAACGGCGGTATGTCAATATTTATAAGTTTGTCCTCTTTATGATTGTCCATCAAATTCCAGTATGAAGTGGGTGAGCTGAGTGTTTTATGTCAGACTAGAAGTGAATTAACTGCGCTATATAATTCCAGCCAATGACATCTCATATCAGCATCAATAGTCGTTAGGGGTCCTTGACTGAGGCTTAAAGGAATCACATTTGATGTCCACACATGGCGCATTGGCAGTCCACATTCCAGATTGCTGCCTGCATGGCACTCTGCCCAAGATGATCTTCTGTCTTGGGTCACAAAAGTCACTGCACACCTAACAGAACAGAACTCGGTGGAAAAGGATTACGTTAGAGAGCGCTTTTTCTCCTTTCTATATTTTTCACATGTATTTTTTAATTGTATTTATCTTCTTAATCTTATTTTATTATTTTCCAACAACTGCTTAGATTTTGATGCCAAGGTGTATTTTGTGCACTGTGTAGAAAAGAGTTACACTTTTGGTCTCATACAACGTAGAACAACATTATTTAGTTAGTATTATTTAGTACCATTATTACTAGTATTATATAATACTATTATTTAGTAACAGTGGTCTGGGGTTATGCTTAAAGGGGGCCTATCGTTAAAAAAATCACATTTATGAATCAATACGGCATGTTTTAGCAAAATTGCATATTTTTGTTCTGAAAGAACAGAAATCCACCGGAAATCACTACGTTTTTTTTCAATATTTTTTTTTCAAACACCTGATTTTTTTGTGTCTGCTGTGTATCAAAAATGTATACTTTTAATTTCTTACAACACAGAACAGAATATATGTTTAGTAACAGTAGTCTCAGTATATGCTTAAAGTGACATTAAAGGATAACATTTCTTCCCCCTCCCCCAATGTTAGTGTAAGTACTTACCTTAAATGATGTCTCTTAATCCGATCTTCTTCTTCCATACTGTCATTTTCATCATGTCCCTCCAGCACTGCGGCAGGTCTCCGATCCAGCACTGGCTCCTCTCTGCTTTCTGGCACTTCCTGTCCCACGGTGTCTGCATGCGAGTGCACGCCGTCCATATACTTACCTTGTGTCTCTCCTCGTCTCCCGCACGAAAATCTGAACTGCGCATGCGCCCGCCCCAAGATCCTTTGCGGCCGCCCGAGATTTTTCAGATTTTCGGACGGGAGCGCGCGGCGAAGACACAGGTAAGTTTAAACTGCTTTTTAAAGCATTTTAAAAAAAACGTTTTTGCACATATCTACGTCTTGCTACCAATAGATATATGCAAAAAAAACAGAAGGTTTAATAACCCTTTAAAGCCCCACCCCGGGCAGCAGTAGAAATTCCCCTTGCAGTGCCTCCCCCTGTACTGCAAGGGTTAAATGCTCATTTAGGGCCCTGTCACACCATGTCCAGACCAGGTCTGCACGTGTTCCTGCGTTTGTGCCGCATTCCAGTGCGTTTTTTTGGGGGGGTAATGTCATTATGCAGATTAATCTCTTCCTGCTCCATGTCATAGCTTCTGTTGCGTTCTGGTTGGTGCGTTTGTGACGCGTTCCGGTGCGTTTCAGTGCAGACAAGATGTGACATGTAGCAATTTTTTTTCCTGCACTGGAACAGACTGGACTGGTGTGAAGGGTGCTAACTACCAACTTACCGGACTTCACTGGATTTTTAAAAAAATTTGAGGTTAAATTGCAGGGATGGCCAACTCTGGCCCTCCAGCTGTTGTGGAACTTCAAGTCCCATGAGGCATTGCAAGACTGACAGTTACAGGCATGACTCCTGGAGGCAGAGGCATGTTGGGATTTGTAGTTAAAGCTCAACTGGAGGGCCGGAGTTGCCCGCCCCTGCTCTACAATGTCTGCAGCCAGAGAGGTCAGTGAGAACTTGGTTTAAAGCTCACCATAGTTCTACTATAAGCTTTCACATACATTAGGTTCTATTAAATAAGCATTCTTTTTATTGCTATGTGTTATTTGCTTCATCTTACAATCCAAAAAGGATTTTTCAAGTCACTGAAGGCATTACCACATGAGTCTGCTTACTCCATGCTCTTTATTGTATTGATTTATGGTGTATTATGACTGTAAAAGTCAATACATAAGGATTATCACATTGGTTACCACTAAATAAAACCCTGCTAGCTACAGGCAGGCGATGACAATGAATAGATGTCTATTGACGAGAACAGGAAATTGAAGTGTTTGTGGTGCTAATAAAATAATTCTGCGTAAGCCCAAACAATTCATATAAAAATAAAGATTTCTTCATGTTAAAAAATAAATTAAGATTTCAGCTGTTAGATGGCCAGTTTATGTTAAAAAAAAAAAAACAATTTAATATCTAATCAATATTTATGTATAAAAGGAACCGCACATTTAGGAGAAAATTAAGACATAAAATAACAAGCAAAAACAAAAACTGATCCATTTATGAACTGAGTTTTATGTGTAGCTTTTTTTTAAGATAACATATTTTCAGGCATGTTGGAATTCTGTAAATAGACTTGTTTTTCCAGTTTTACTCTGGATGACATTATACCAACAGATCAAGGACATAGGCAATACTATAGAAACTATCTATCAGGCTGTGTGACCACGTCAGCATTGGCCGAGTAATGTGTTAGTGGTGAGCCCATCCCTCAACCATTCATGATGTCAGTGGTGGGAGTCTATTGTAATACAGCCACCTGCCTCCTCTGATCTCCTCTGTCCCAAAGCACACCCAACAGATGCAGAGTTCAGCAGATCTCAGTCAGGCATCAGGCCAAATCCAATAGAGGATTGGGTCTAGTTCCCATTCTTCGAGCTAGAGACCTATTGAGGGATCAGCGTATCTGATTACTTCTGTTTCTCAATGATGATCATATCTAATATATAATGTATATTAACAGCGTAGTGTAGTGCGCTATGATCTGAGAATCGTCAGCCGTATTCAGGTATTGCTGTAAGTATAAGGATTCATTGCCAAGACATTGACTAATAATAAAGTCTAATTGTTGGCCAAAGCCAAAACATGTATGTGGGGACATCTGACCTCTTATATAGTCTTTTCTGGACAGGTATGTGTGCATTGACATGTATGCTTGCACCACCTTAAAAGGCATGTCTACATATTGAGTAGACACACACATATCTCAGGAAATCAAATGTGATTGGCTACTAAAACTCAGCCTGGACTACCAGGTATTTCCACCTATACAGCTGGGGGAGGGGCTTCTAATTTGATCTATAGCTATCCGTACACATGAAGGTTATTGCTAAATTGACCACATATCAAGTTATGATAGTTCAGTGTCTATGATAGTGGTGTTCTTCCAGGTATGCTTAAGTTTGAAAAAATGCCAACTATAGCCTGCCAAAGAGTTTTGCATTTTTTTGCACATGTTAAAATACACATTTAAAGCTTGAAAGCTTGAAGCCCTAATATCTATTTTCTGAATTTAAATTAATTTTAGTGCACAAGATCACAATATAATACACATTTTTGGGCTGAGTAAATAGTTACCTACCGTGCCGGGCCTTAAAATTGTGAGCGCCTGTGATACGTTGAGAAACTTCGGTACCCCCAGATTTGACCATAGGAGCAGGGGCGTATTTACCGCGAGGCAAACTGGGCGTTTGCCTAGGGTGGCACCTTCCTGGGGGGTGGCCGTAGTCAAACGCCTATGTTGTGAAGAGGAGGGGCGAGCCGGAGCCCGTTTGTGTGTAGGAGTAGAGGGCGGCTTGCCTGCTTGTGAAGAGGGTGGGAGGACGGACAGCTCAGCCGACGGATAGGATCGTGACTCAGAAAACGAAAAGCAGCCGGCGGCCACTTAATCGATCTTACTGCTTCCTGGGTCACAGAGCCGCTATGACCCTGGAAGCAGTAAGATCGATTAAGTGGCCGCCGGCTGCTTTTCGCTCTCTGAGTCACAATCCCATCCGTCGGCTGCGCTGTCCGGCTCCCGTCCTGAAGTGATGAAGTGACAGCAAGTAATCCCGGGGTGCTAGTAAGGTGCCGGGGGCGGCCAAAGCTTAGCATGCCTAGGGCAGCCAAAATCATAGATACACCACTGCATAGGAGATACTTTTAAAGCCTGTATAGGTCATCAGTTTAGAGTTAACCATGTAAAATGGCCCTAGAATTATTGGTCTCACTTCGGTGTGCTCAGCGATCCCCAGCATGTGTGGTGAAATCATTGTTACCATACACAGGCACACCTGATGCATGCAATTACACGGGGATGGGGGAGACCATAATTTTGTTTACATTTAACTTCAACTGTTATTATTTTATTTATTTTTACTTTTAGACCCCCAATGTCACCTATGGACCTTAGCGAAGCTTGTGCTTGATAAGCTTCTTCTCTGGCTACAATGCCTGGAGATTGACAGCTCAGAAAGTGAAAAAATCTGCATCGCTTCTGGGTTCATTCAAGGCTCTCTCCTCCGACACCCACCATGGCCGTATCAATTGACAGCACTATATAAATACCTGTAATAAATAAATGAATTCCTCCACCATTCTCCAACCAAAAAAGTTGTGGTTATATTTGGGTTTTAAGAGCAATGTAAAGCACTACAAGGCGTGTGTTATTGGCATGTGTTTAGAAGCTGGCAAACTGCCCTCCAACAGTCATCAGTCAGAAAAGCTAGCAGTATATATAAATATTGCATAGTAAAACTTGTAGAATTATAAACATTTAGGACCAAATGATTGGATTCTTTCATAAGCAAAATCATTGTTGGTTCTCTTGAACACTTTATTGATAAAGGACATACTCAAGCCAAAACTTTTCATAATGTTCTAGAAAGAGCGGGGTCAGAACCTAAGTGATGGGCAATCTCCACAACAGAGTCATAGATTAAAAAACAAAACACATTATCAGCAGGGTGAGGGATGGTTTAAATCTCTAAAACTTTGTTGTCTGTTGCTTCTTGTTACAGTAACAACTGTCACTTTTATTTCTTGTGCTGGTGTCACAGGAACAAATAGTGCCAAAAAATCTCCTCAGTGGGGTCACGGAATGAAATAAATACCTGAACATGTTTAACTGTTTCTCACTTAATTCAAAACTAAAGAAAATAATTGTCTGGAGTTACACTTTAACCTTAGCGGGAAATCTAGGACCTTATTTGAAATGTCACTGGGCGCTTCGTTAGCACTAGTATCAGTAAAATTCACTGCTTGATTGCAAGCTCTATCATTTATTTTTATTATTATTTTTTAGTAGGTTTTTATTGGAATTAAAAGACATTACAGTAGTACAGGACAGAGTAGTTAAGAAGGTCTTCAATTAAAACACCAGATCACAGAAGTCAGGTATACAAAAAATGAATGAATTAGCACATTTGAGGTTCATTTTGAGTAAAAAAAACAAAACATGTAGTAGATACAAATGGACAACAAATAAAGATCCTTGGAAACATGGCAGTTGAAGTTTGAGATATGTAGAACTGGGAGCAGTAGGGGAGTGGAAGTGGGGAGTGGGCATATGGAGGAGAAGCGCCCCCTGGGTCATCCAGGGCAATTAGAGGTTTGTTCCCATAGGCAGTTGAGATTTACGGCTCATTCAGACGGGCGAGCACATTTGTAAAAAGACCCGATCCTGGAACGGACATGTGCTGTGTGTAATTGCATGCAGCAGCCTGTTCTTCCCTATGGGAGGACACGGCTGCATGCAATTACCCATGGTCACATGCACACCCAAACATACACATCCAATGTGCACGCAATTACATGCAGCACTTGTCCCTTCTGGGATTGGGTGCACGCCTGTCTGAATGATCCCTTGTAGATCTATAAGACGACAATCAAAAGATGATGGTAAAAAGTGCCATGTCTACAGTTGTTACTACCTCTTTATTACATCAGTATATATCACAGTATTCCCACATTCCTGATTATGACTGTTCACATGTAATAATACTATATACTTGTTGGCTCCTTCAGAAATCAGCTGCTTGTGTTGTATAGGAGAAATATGATTATTGCATCATGTTGATGCATAATCCCGCTAATGCAATGTTTCCATTTAGTTTTCAATCATATTTGCTAATCTGCTTGTAAATTAATGAGAAAAACTTCTAAAGCTAATCAACAAGAAACTGCAAAAATGCATAAAAAGGAACAAAGAGGAATACAGAATACATTAACAAAACATCTGCATTATATGATGATAGCATGACACACTAATGTGACTATTCATCATCCGGAGTAATACTGCATCTGCAGCCATACCAACTGTGCTGGTGGTATTTGACTTCTGTCGCTTTTCTGGGGTTGCAATTTACTTCAATTAAATCATATTTGATGGGCTGCAGCGTTAAAATGTATGTAAACACTAAATCTTTTATTCGGTATGTTTGGCATCATTCCAGAAAAATGCACACCAAAGCGCTCAGCAGACTCCCAATGATATTCTCCACCAAAAATCGTTTGCAGGCTGCCGTCAAAAGGCCACAGGGAAGTATTCCTCACAAAACATGCAAAACAAACAAACAAACAGACAGCGCCTTATCCTCGTGCAATACAGTTTATTAATCAATGAACATACAAGCTGACATCAAATACTACTCACATGGTAATCACTGGATGAATGGTACAAGGCAGACCCCACACAAAGCTGCCTTGCAAGCTGACGCGTTTCAGGGGAATATAACCCCCTTCCTCAGAGCTCATGTGAGTAGTATTTTATGTCAGCTATGTTCATTGATTAATAAACTGTATTACACGAGGACAAGGCGCTGTCTGTTTGTTTGTTTTGCATCATTGCCCACGGAGCCAGAGTTATATCATTGGGGCCTGGCCAATCAAGAAGGTGAAGAATCAGAACCTGGACTGGGGAGAAGCTTGAGCATAAAGCGCAGCGTGGGAGGGGATTACTTTGGCAGGTAAGTCTGTCATAATAAAGATGCTGTGTCTACTAGCACATTATGGCTAAAAGCTCCAGAAAAGCTCCAGATCCTGCTAATAGCAGCACTCCTTGTGGCAAGCTGACGATGCTAAGACACTACTTCACAATTAGATGCAGCACCGTCAGCCTGCCTATGTGCTCCTTCCGCCTATCTGATAAACCTTATATGCAGCCCAATGGCCAACTGCAGGAGGGCACAAGGCCACAACACTGCTGATAATTGCAAGGCTGTGCCTTAGAATTGCTAGTTTGCAACTGGCAGGATCTCAAAAAGTAAGAAATGTTGCAACAGAATCCCAAAAATAAATGTTTCAGAAACCTGTATACAGTGAGGCATTATGGTAAACATACTGAAAATGTCAGATTTCCATTGATGCCATCGGGTAGAATCATCCACTGGATTCTTAAACCTAACAGGGACTCCCATACTACCACTTGCCTTCCTGAAGTCTCAGCCTTCACATCACAGTTGACATCTCATTGCGTAGTCTATAGTGTCATATAAATAAAAGAATGGTAAGTGTGAGTCCCTATAATGCCTGTGGTACATCTTGATTGGACATCAATGAGACTAGAGCAACAAGCGAATTGTTATGAATTATGTATGAACTGACATTTTGTTTGTTGCAGGTAAAGTCTCCATTAGTTGCTCACATTTTCATGAACAGAGTCCACTTGGTTATACTTGACAACATATTATATTCATAGTATGATCGAAAGAAACAAAGCGCTAAAGGTAAATGTATGGGCAAAAAAGTGAGCTATGAGTGATTCTGGCGAGGCCAGTATAGAAGCTAATATATATGTATAAAACAGGACTAGCTTCCTAAAAAAGTATATATAAAACCACTCTAACTAAAATGCAAAAAACAATTAGAACCAATAAAATTCATTCCAATGAAATAAATAAACGAACAATGTTTAAAACGTCAAAAACAGTGTCCAATACTTAAAAAATCCAGGTGAACGGTGGATTCCGTGTGCAAATATAAAAATGTACAAAAGTATCAGTGTGCTTGAGATTGATCCAAACTGTCCCTCTCGAGTGGCAGGTGAACGGTAGATTCCGTGTGCAAATATACAAATGTGCAAAACTAGATCCATCCACCCCCCTTCTGAGGAAGTCACATGACGAAACGCGTCGAGGAGGGTAGATGCTAATTTATCAGACACGAGGCTTCACGCTTGTCTCTGTGCTGTTTTTAGCTGGTCGATATCTTTTGCCTTTTAAGCCAATTTTTGGAATAAAAGTTTATGGCTTTATATATTGCGCAATGAAGGTTCTTTCTTTCTCTTTTATTCATCTCTGAAAAACCCTGCGGGACAAACGGCAAAGTATTTTTTCTATTCCAAAAAAACCGGACTCCTCATCTGGGAGATATAGCCAAACGGCTTAGAGGAGAAAATCAACTGCTTCAGCTGCCGAGACTCGCAGGGAATACGTCTGTGCTAAAGCCCAATCCCGGTACCACTCACTAAAAGTTTTCTACCAACTTCACTCTGGTGAGTACCCACCCGAGAGGGGCAGTTCGGAACAATTCGAAGTACACTGCTAGTTTTGCACATTTGTATATTTGCACACGGAATCTACCGTTCACCTGCCACTCGAGAGGGACAGTTTGGATCAATCTCAAGCACACTGATACTTTTGCACATTTTTATATTTGCACACGGAATCCACCGTTCACCTGGATTTTTTAAGTATTGGACACTGTTTTTGACGTTTTAAACATTGTTCGTTTATTTATTTCATTGGAATGAATTTTATTGGTTCTAATTGTTTTTTGCATTTTAGTTAGAGTGGTTTTATATATACTTTTTTAGGAAGCTAGTCCTGTTTTATACATATATATTAGCTTCTACACTGGCCTCGCCAGAATCACTCATAGCTCACTTTTTTGCCCATACATTTACCTTTAGCGCTTTGTTTCTTTCGATCATACTAGGTTTCACCTCTTCTCAGAGCAGCTTTGGGTTTATTTATTCACATTTATTCATATTTATTCACATTTATTCTTAACTTATTAACTTAATCCATCTAATTTTTTATTACAAATATCACTTCTCCAGAAGCGCAGATTTACTTGTTTACATATTATATTCATAGCTAGTCCTTTTGCATTCAGCTGGGATCCAGTTTCCACCATAGACTGTGTGCATTGCGTTCTTCCCACTGCATGAGGTATGTATGTTCTTCCTACGTTGGTATTGGATTCCTTTTTTCCCACTAAATAGACAACGCCAGGTTTGTTCAATTTAATAAAAATTTTAAATGCGCCATAAGCCCTCATTCACACTAGAAAAGGCCGGCATGTACAGCTCCGTGCTGCGTGCACGGCCGTATCGGGCAGCTCCCGGGAAGGAAAGGTGCTGCGCGTGATTATTACGCAGCCCCTCTCTTTCTCTATGGGACTACGCGGTCGTATGCCACCCTATGCTCATCCTCCCTGCACGTCCATGCGGTTGTCTGTACTCATACGCTGACAGCATGGATCCTGTCTGCGTCCGAGCCAGGAAACACTCATCCGTACGTACCTGCACTTGGGGTGTGCGTAGGGTGGCGTACGTATTTTTCTAATTGTACTGTCTAAAGACATGTTTAATTTTTCAGCGATACAGTATATGAATACCATACATTCTTTTTTTTATTAAAAACACACACATAGGAGTTAAGAGAATTTATAGGTATAAAATAAATTGTTAATCTTGCTTTTGTACACCTTCCAACTGCAGCTGATCGGCAGTTGATACAAGGAAACACAAGGACTGCAGTTTTCCTCCAGCACTGACAGGTTCATTGTTTTTATATTTATTACAAGTATTTACATAGTGCCATCAATTACACAGTGCTTTATATACTGCACATTCACGCCAGTCCCTGTCCTCAAGGAGTTTACAATCATAGTTCCCTATCTCACATACTAGGGCCAACTTAGACAGGATCCAATTAACCTATTGGAGTACTCGGATGTAAGTAAAGGAAGAACATTCAAATTCCATGCAGATAGTGTCTTGGTCCAGATTTGAACCGAGGACCCCAGTGCTCTTTATGTAAAAGGCATCTAAAATTAGATATACCTAGAAGAATTGAGAGGTTGGCGTTGATGCCAGATAGAACACAACTTTTAGACACCAACCATCACCCGCCTGTCTCCTTCCTAATCTTACACAATCCCCACCAATACAGAAAGCTATTCTGTCAGTGATTAAATAAAGCACTTACTAATGACGCTGAGCAGCAGGGTAATTAGTTCCATTAATTTACAAGAGTTTTGTGTAAAAATAAAAAAAACCACCAACATTAAATGAGTTTTAGTACACAGTAATTTCGTTGTTGAAAAGAATTTACATTAGCAAAGTGACTAATTAGCTCCCATATACAGTAATTGTAGGAGGTGGCATGCCGCATGGATTTTACATCATTTTGTGAAGTTTGGCGTACATTTTTTATTATGTTGGAGACAGACTAAGAAATAGGTTTCATTTAATAAAAAAATAGTTACAGAACGTTCCAGTATTAAAGAGAACCAGTCAGAAATAGGCATTTGTGAAAATCTCAATCTCCACTCTTGTTGTTTTATTAGTGCAGCCTTGTATCTCACAGATGGGTATTCTTCACTTCAGTATTCAGTAAATATAACAAAAGGTATAAGCAAATCTGCCCAGGTTCAAATTGCGAGGGGTTCAAATCCTACTTGAAATCTACAAATCCCAAACTGAGAATCCCTGGGGGAATAGTCGGAAAAAAAGGTAAGTGCGTAATTCTTTGTGGGAATAGGTAAGAGGTACTGGTGTACCCCTGTACTCATTCTGCTGGGAGAGGGCAGATATTTGTTCACCCTCTTATTATAAAGGGAGCTTCTATGTTCCACAATAAGTCCCCTGACCTCCTTCTCTACACTGTGGTTCCAGCCACCAGCCGCTATGTCACTAATGTGTATCTGTAGATCATATTATAATTGTACAGCCTTTTAACACCCCCTTACCCCCTAGAGGTTTTTAGGGAGTCCAAGAGGGGCTGAAAGATAACCTCAGGGTTGGGTTCTTGTAGTGTAGTGAGGATGTGAACAGATAGGTGCCAGTTTTTGAACAGTTGATAGAGTTTAATACAAGACTAAAAAACTCTAGGGAGAGATGATTAGGGTAACAGGACATCTCAAAAATACAACTCAAATCACAGACTCCAAATACTGCTTCCAGTCATGCAGATGACCTTAAAGTGGACCTTTGCCCCCTTTCACTAAAAATCACCTCAGCATACAGGTCTACATGTTGATATGAAATCATCTTACATTCATTCGCTAAGCAAACATTTTTATTTTACTTACAATTTCTTTTTTTTCTACTTCCTGGTCCACAAATGATGTCATGTGCCCAAGTGTTACATCCTGGGAAGGTTACATCAGCAGAGCATTGCTGGGAAATCTCATCTGTAATCTCAGGAGATCTCAGGGAAAGGCATTTTCTTCTCATGAGATGATGTGCATGGTCACATGTCCTAGTCACATGTGCCAGAGTTCCAGGGAGTAAAGGGAGAGCTAGTAACCTGCCCTTAGTTTAAATGGCCACTGTGAGAAGACTGGGGAGGAAAAGAAAAATAAGGTATGCATAAAATAAAAAGACGGCAATTATCTAGAAGTATCTGTTTGTAGATTGTAATTATTAAACATTTCTGAAGGTGTGCTTGTTCTTATTTTGAAGATATGGGTAAAGTTCCTCTTTAAAGTCTGGACTGACACTCTGTATATTAGGACAGACCGAATAGCAGCTGAAACACTTGCCTTACTGGATGGACCACCAGACTTTTCGCAAGGTCCAAGCTTCTAGTTATCTTCTCCAGACTCTACATTTGCAACAGAAGTTGCTTTATGGTAGTCCAGTCCAAGATTCAGCTTCACTCCTCCCAGCCAACACCTCTGACAGGGAAATACAAGCTTCATGCCCCAGCCCTGGGTGTCTCTTCAACTAGCACATGTGTTCTTCCCAGACAGCAGGCCTGTGAGGTCAAGAACAGCACACTCATCCTCCCCAGGCAAAGCCTGGAAGGAAAGAGAGCTTCCAAAAGATTCTCTCAAATATTTATACCCTTTCCCAGCATGCATCACTGGCAAAAAACCTCCTAGTGGTTGGTCAGGGGGATACAAATATTCACAACTTAGGTTGTTGTATCTTCCGGCACTATTGCCAGGGACACTGCCCAGGCAGCAGGTAGAAGTAAAAGCAGAACTATCAATCTGACTTAAACTGGCTACAGGCTAGCAGAACTAAATTTAAAGAGTCACTCCTGCTCAGGACAGGGTGGCTACACTAGTGGTTTTAAAGCATGTGTGAGTATGACATATATGTATGTTAAATACTTAAAATATAAGCTCCACTGCGTAAAGGACATACGCACCTATTTTAAATTGTATTGTCTAAAGAACTACTTAATTTGGCAGGTAAGTATGTGCTTAATTACTTTTGACTCTTTGTGGGAATTGGTAAGGGGCACTAATGTACCCCCTGTACTCATTCCTCATTATAAAGGGGGCTTCCAGATTCCATGTGAGGAATCTGACACCATGCCTGATGAATAGCACTGGTTGTGGAACCAGCTGCCTGATGGCTCTTTCAACTTCGTTCCACAAATGTTCAATTGGATTGAGCTCTGGTGATTGTGGGGGCCACCTAAGCAAGGTAAATTCTCCCTCGTGTTCTTGAAACCACTCCAGCACAATACGAGCACCGTGGCATGGCGCATTGTCTTGTTGGAAGAAGCCATCTCCATTGGGATACGCCTTCAACATGATAGGATGAACTTGATCAGCAACTATACTTTGGTATGTTGTGCTATTCAGATGTTGTTCCACACCAATTAAAGGGCCCAAATCATGCCAGGAAAACATGCCCGAACCATAACACTGCCCCCACCAGCTTGAAGGGTTGTACTCATGCATGTGGGGTGCATACTTTCATGCTGTTCCCGCCAAATTCTCACTCTGCCATCTGCATGATGCAACTGGAAACGTGATTCATCAGACCCTTGATCAGATCCTTGTGTTCCTACGCGAATTGGAGACGTTTTATCTTGTTAACTGCAGACAGCAAAGGTGTTCGAACAGACCTTCGGCTTCCATATCCCATACGATGCAGTGTACGGCGAACAGTGCGTTCAGAGATCATTTGAGAGGATTCCTGATTAAGATCTGCAGTAATTTGATGCACTGTTGCCCTTCTGTTGTCTTGTACCAGTCTTGCCATTCTCCGATCTGCCCTAACATTGACTAGCCGCTGACGGCCACAATTCACACGTTCAGACCCAGATTTTTGGCTGACAGTCCAGTCTTTAAACACTTTAACAACAGCTGCTCTTGAACCATTAACGAATTCTGCTGTTTTGCTGATAATCGCTCCATGGCTCCGAGCGCCAACAATCATCCCACATTCAAAGGCTGTTAAATCGCGTTGTTTACCCTTCCTTGCCCACTTTTATTCAATGAAAGTTGGTGATCAGGGGTTCTTTGGCATCTCTCACAACTTTTTTATCACTTTTTATTTTTTTATTTAATTATTTCTTCTTTTTTTAACTTTTTATTTATTTAATTATTTTTTTATCAATTTAATTTTTAGATTTTTATTTATCTTATTTACTTATTTA
>NW_017306545.1:1075577-1085965 GCF_000935625.1 Nanorana parkeri
TTATTGTTTATTTTTTATAATTATTTTCTTATTTTTTAATAATTTGTTTCTTATTATTTTTTACTTTTTAATCACCTTTTTATTTTTTTATTTAATTATTTCATATTATCATTTTTTTCATTTTTATTTATTTATTTTTAAAAATCTATTTAATTTTTTTCACCTAACTTTATTGCTAACACACAGGAGAAACAATCCCCTGTGTGATAGCAATTGGAGGTGACACGTTCTCTTTATTGACCCTGTCACCTCCAATACAGGAGTTCTAGCACAGTACTTTGCTGGAACTCTTATGACAGGTGTGAGAGGAAGAGCACAACTCTCCCCTCTCACTGTCTACACGGATCGGCAAGGGTTAGTTGTAACCCTGCCGCTCTGTTCACTGCAGTGAGGAGAGACTCGGCGGCGGAGGACGGAACCAGAGGAGATAGTTAAGTGCAGGGGGCAGGAGGGAGGCTGCAGACTTTTTACATGTGATCTCGGCGACATTGCTTATCCTAAATAAGAGGGCAACTTACCGCCCGGCGCCCGGAACTTCCCCACAAGGACACCGCTGCCGCCCCTCTGCGCCCTGCCGCCCCGAGGCCGGGCCTCGGTGGCCTTGTGGGGAATCCGGGCCTGGAGAGAATGAATGTAAATAATCTGAATTCAAGTAATCCATTATAGAAAAGGTTGCACTATTTTATTCAACAGAACAGACTCGCATCTTTACAGATGCCCATTGGTGACTGTTTATCTTTAAAGGAGTCTGCATAAGAATAAAAAAAACACCTACAAGATGATTTGGATGCCTTCATGCCAGATATTTTGCAGCACCTGCTGGTGAATCTACTATAAAACCCAATGTATGCAGTTATAAGCACACACTGTTAAAATCATCTTTTTATTGATAGTCTTCAGTCCACCATACAATGTGAATCAGACAGATGAGAGTCTAACCTATTTCCAAGCAGGCTTTGGGATATAGGGACCATGTCATCATACAGAAGGGCCTAAATAATTTGGAGGTAGAAATCACTGTACATACAGGGGCACAGAGATGAGAGGGGGAAAAAGTGAGTCACTCTAAGCCAATCAGCTGTGTGTGTAATCTGATCTACCATTGCATGGTATAAAATATTATTTGGTAAATATGGGTCGTGCTATGATATACTGTATACCTTTATTTTTGAGCGTGAATGAAGTGGTGTTCATCCAAAAGCAAGTTTATAAGAAGGAAGCTCTTTCATCGTTGAGGATGGGAAACGCCATTGAAAGTGTGTGGTGTGGAAAGAAGCGGGATTTTCTTGGATCTGCATAAGCGCTTGTGACCTTATCCAATAGAAGAGTAAGGACCTAGCAAGGAGGTGAGCAGCATATATTGTTTGAGCACGGGTGGAAGGAGCACTGGAGGACCATTAATCGCACAGGAAGCCACAACTGTGGAGACTTTATTAAGGATTTGAAAGAACACAAGATAACGACATTTGTAAAAAAAAATGTTGAAGGGAAACACAAGAGAAGGAGAGACAATTAGTTTGAATAATTGAATGCACAATAGTTTTGAACACTGTTAGCAGTGGCGACTCTAGGAACAATATATAGGGGGGGCACATAAGATACCACAGTCAGATCTGGGGGGGCACTAATCATTTTCATTGCATGTCGCAACCGATGGGCGCCGAGAGCTGATTTAATTGCGGATGGCATCTGCGCCCTGCAGTTGCGACAGAAGCTGCATACAGCATGTGCTGGTTACTACTTAAACTGTTAGCATAGCGAGGAAGTCGGCTGCGCATACTGTTAGTATTATGTATATGGTTTTAAGTAATTGTCTATGTGACATTATTTTTATAGATAATATGTCACAAATAATTTTACATTTCAAGTATGCAGGATGAATTTTGATTCACTGAGAAGGTTTACTGGGGAATTTGTAGCGCCACTTATCTTAACCATTGAGTACGAGTACTTGCCCAAAAACTCGATATCGATAACGATACTCGTATCGGTATCGGTGCATCCCTAGTTAGAACATGTGTCAGGTTTTTTTTGCCATCTGCGTCTTCCAGGACAACAAGCAAAACAAACGACAAACGCACTCATTCAAAGCCCATTTCGTGTGCACCTTACTGTATAACTGGTAACAAATTGTTGAGTGCGTTTGTCGTTTGTTTTGCTTGACTGATTTGGTGCAGCGACGCATGGGGTTTCTCAGCTGCCAATAGGATGTGCAGGATCCCTTGTGTGTTTCTGTACCTTTAAGGAGGTTGGGCGTCCTCCTGACAAACCTGCACCAAATTTGATATCTTCTGCCCCCATGTGCTCCAAGATGGAGACTCTCATAGTTTAGAGTTAGGACCGCACTATAAAAGGTGCCTTGACGCGGCAGTGCGGCTTACACATCCTCTGCAGAAGACGTGTATCCAAACCTCTGTCATTGTCCTTAGTGGTGAGACATGTTGTTTTACATGCTGGTTTTGTGAGTGTGCCATGATGCCTTTCTGCTGTTTTACTATTCAAAGCCCATTTCGTGTGCACCTTACTGTATAATGGGTAACAAATTGTTGAGTGCGTTTGTCGTTTGTTTTGCTTGACCGATTTGGTGCAGCGACGCATGGGGTTTCTCAGCTGCCAATAGGATGTGCGGGATCCCTTGTGTGTTTCTGTACCTTTAAGGAGGTTGGGCGTCCTCCTAACAAACCTGCACCCAATTTGATATCTTCTGCCCCCATGTGCTCCAAGATGGAGACTCTCATAGTTTAGAGTTAGAACCGCACTATAAGAGGTGCCTTGGCGCGGCAGTGCGGCTTACACATCCTCGGCTGAAGACGTGTATCCAAACCTCTGTCATTACCCTTAGTGGTGAGACATGTTGTTTTACATGCTGGTTTTGTGAGTGTGCCATGATGCCTTTCTGCTGTTTCCAGGACAACAAGTGGCACCCGTACCTTCTCATTTCTTGTCCCGGACACAGCAATAAAAACTCTTACTCACAATAAAAAAACAGTTAGCAGTGACAGGAGGGGTTCTGAATAGTACTGTAACAATCTGGGAAAACCCAGGAGATCTCCAAAGCAAAGAAAGCACTATTTACCAGGTGATGGGGTTGCATTGCCAGCTATGGGTTGCAAAGGGTCATTAGTGTCCATCATTAATTTTTTGTGTATTTTACTTTATACTAAATAATTGGGAAACATCTTCAAAAACACTTGCTTATGTCATGATAGTTGACTGTATTTAACGTACTTCCAGAAAAACAAATGTAAACATAAAACCTGGCATGGTGTCTGGCAAACCAGACCTGAAGTTCTGTGTTTTTGCAGATAGTACAACCTCTGTGTAAACAGCAGACAACCCTAGCGATGCTGCAGAAATGCTTCTAACAAGCTTTAGGCTGAAATACATGACAGCCTCATTGAGCTCTTTAAAAGCCCAATGAGTGGACCAAGACATCATTAGAATCTGTGTTTCTGGAATCATAGCATAAACATCTCCCCAATTTACTGAAGAGTGATTCCAGCAACGTATTATTTGTAGTTTTAAGTAGGGTCCTAAAGGCCAATTAAAGAACCGGCTCTTTTTACTTCCATTTAGCACGGCTCTGATTGTCCAAATAAGAACATGAGTGCATTTTTACTTCTCCGAGTCTCGTACAAAAACAGCATCAATTAGACTGTGGCCGTGTTGATTTTTCTCCTGCTTTGACTGTTGCTCTTGAATACCTTGTAAAAGCCCCTTTCACCCCTGTTTATAATCATATTAATGGAGTAAAATGATTGTGGTGGGTCTAAGAGACAAACAAAAGCAGGGGCGAGCAACCAAACAAACAGGCACTTTCTGAATAAGGCTGCTTACATGAAAAGGTCCTCCAGGCCTCAACTCCACTCCTCCATTCTAATTCAGCCGTCAAGCAGTCCCATTTTCCTGCTAATTCACGTAGCTGGTATTGCTCTACAGAAAAATGAGCGAGGCCGGGAAAGTACCCATAATAGTACAATGCAAGCTTAGATTACTGAAAAACCTTTGCTAGCACTCACTTAATTTCACCATAAATCAATAATAAGTAGAGGCCACAAGAGTTCCTATTTTACAAACACTTTGTTTAAATGGCTTTACTGTATATTAATAAATAATTTACTAATAAAACTGCTTTTTTTAAATGTCTCTATCATTATTGTTAAAGTCATAGTGGCACTTTCATAATCTATAACTTTATAGTCAGCTTTTTCTTTCCATAAAGGTAGCCAAACTAAACTTGACTGCTACTGATATACCTAGTAGAAGTTAGTCATATTCAGGTGGACTTGTTCTGTAATGTTGAAGATGTTTCTCTCCTCATTCCAGTGGCTTTCTCAGTGGTAATATACCCCAGCATAGCCACACAGGTAAGCTAGTCACTTTAATTCAATCAACATGAATTGTGTGAAGGCAATGCTGAACAGGAAAAAGAAGAGGGCAGGAGCGCAACAGTCTGGTGCCAGGTGTGTGGATGGGGAGTGATGTGTAAATGAGGATGTGTATATGTGGGGTGGTAAAAGGGGATGTTGAGCACTTACATGTGATGGGTGGTGTGGTGATGGGACACTTCTGTTGGCATGGTCGTGGAGTCACGTTTTGGGACTGGAAGGACGTCACAAGGTGTTGTTTTGGTCCTTGCGCGGAATTCCGGTCGAAAACCAATGTGGAAGGAAGACAATGGCAAAGTTCAGAGTTTCTGCCGGCAAACAGCTCCACAGTGCCCGCAATTTTCTCTCTCCCCCCAACTCCAGCGGCGTCCGCCGTCCAACCAACACTGGCTGTCCACCGACCAGATCACATCCCCCGGCAGTGTCCAGAAAGCAAGTGGAAACAAGAAAAGTACTTTCACACGGATGATCACCAAATATGGTTGTGGATGGGAAAAATTGAGAGGTATCATGACCAAACACTGGCACATCCTCAATCTGTGTCCGAATATATCTAAAATAGTAGGCCCAAGACCTTTACTGACAACAAGGAGATCCCCAAATCTGAAAGATGCCCTAGTGAGTTCAGAATATAGACCCAAGTATGCACCCCAAGGATATAACAAACCGAAGGGGATGTTTCCCCTGCGGTAAGTGCCGTATATGCCCACTAGTGGACAAAACAAATACGTTTAAAAACACAGAGGATACAAAAACCTATAACATAACTCCCTTTATTAACTGTGATACCAGTAAAGTAATCTATCAACTAGAATGTCCATGCCACAAATACTATATAGGAAAAACGAAATGGCAGTTACGGATCAGAATTGGGGAACATCTGAATGACATTAAGAAAAAAGAGTTTCATGATGGTTCAACAGCTGGGTTAAAAGTGAAGGCCATATATGCACTAGACTTACCCCAACATAGGGGCGACTTTGACAAAAATACTCCTACAAAAAGAAAAAATGTGGGTCTATAGATTAAACACTCTGGTAGCAGCCGGTTTAAATAACAAATTTAATTTAAATATGTTTCTGTGAACCTCTCTAATTATCAATGTAAACTCCATGAATCTCTGATTATTGTGAATTGAGACATCTATTTGTTAGGACATTGTCTGTTACTGTTGTCTTTTATACTTTCACACTGATAATGATTTTACAAGCTACTTCTCTTTTGCTTATGGGTGTTCATTTGCAAAGAGAGAATTGGCCCAATGATTTCAGCAAGCCTGATTAACAACGGTCCACAGGTGGGGATACCAGTTATATGCTTCCTACACCTGGGAACCTGCATGTCCTGACGAAGCCCCAAGGGGAGGGGTGAAACGCGTAGACGCTGCATACTGAATCAGGTGGATGACCCGGAGAACCTCGGACACATTACCTCAATGTCCTGACCTACAGCGCCTTTTGGGCTCTCCAAAGGCTCTCGCCTTTTGGACTATTTACACAGATCCTCAATTGGAGGCAGATTTTGGATCGGATTCCAAAGAACTAAATCACACAACGACCGGAGACGATCTCAAACAGATGCATGTGAATAGATGAATAGGACATGTGAGTAGGACTGCTGATTTTTTATTGGATGTGTATTACCTACCACTTAGAACTCCGTATACTGGCTAACAAGGGGAAGACTCACTAATCATCATTCACGATCAACTTTGATCAGCCATCTACATTGATCAAAACTATAGTGTGCACACACTCACTGTTGGAACAACATACTATCTGATCCAGGATACCACACAGGGGGAAAAAAAGTTTTTTGTTTGCCTGAGAAGTGTTCAACAATCTGCTATTCACAGATAGTTAGTTCTCATATCATGAGAATGTAACCCATGAAACAAGCAACTATATATCTCTTCATTGCGGACTGCAGGCTTACACAAATGAAATGAAGTAGCAACCTGTGGGATATACTCAGGGGCGTATCTGCCGCGAGGCAAACAAGGCGTTTGCCTCGGGCGGCAGATTACGGCAGGGCGGCGATGGTAGCGGCTCGCCGGTACTTTGTGGCCGGCAGCCAGCTCACAAGTCAGGTACGCGGTCAAGGACCGCGTACCTGACTTGCGGGAGCAGCTACATGGTCTGGATCTCTGTCGGATGCAGACCGTGTAGCTGAGTCTGTGCCGGAACCCGGATCCTTTCAGCCAGCGCTCTTTCAGTGAACGCTGGCCGAAAGGATTGTGCAGGATCGATTGATGAGGTCTGCAGCAGAATCCCCCTTTTCTTACCTGGAGTACATGTGATCCCAAATCGAACGCTGTTCCATATGGTCCTGATATTTATGTGCTTAGAATATAGAGGGTCTATATATCCAACCAAATATTATCGCAACAATAGTCAGAAATGTTTTGTCATTGGTTTTAATTAGTTGACAGGAAGATGTTGGCTGTGTTCACCTACTACTATTTATAAGAATAAAGTTTTCTATCTTTTCAATTAATTTGGTTTGTCCCGTTCTATGGTTAACCCTTGGACTGCCTCCACTAGAGAGTCAGTCCGCCTCTGTTTTTCTGTACATGTCTTTTGCTGGTTACTGATGCGGTAGACAAACCTGCTCAAAGGGTAATTTCTAGGGCTACGAATCTCCAGGAGTGAAACAATTCACCTGTTGTTTCATATTCACACAGGTTTTCATTCACAGAAACCTTACTCACATTACTGTTTAAAAGGTCTGAGCGAATAAGAAACTTGCAATAGACAATACAAAAGACCAGGGAAATATACCGCAAGGATACATATTTTTCAGACTAGTCTGTGCTGAAACATTCCTGTCATTTACAGAGTTCTATAGCTCAACTCCAGTTTACACACAACCTCCCTCCTGCTATGTATAGACTGCTCTCTAGCAAGCTTCAATCAGAGAAACGGGGTCTGAAGGCAGACCCTGCTCTGTGACTCCTGTGTCATCGATGTACCCTATATTAAACTTTTATTTTTAAAGCTGAAATGAAGATTGTTTAGGTGTGTCTTTATATTACATTGTTTATTGTAAAGGTAATTGAACAGCGATCAATCAGATTGTATAGCCAGCTTTATAAATATCCATATAAAAGCATAGTACAATGAGACTATTATTAGATCCTATCCAAACAAACAGCCACGGTTCACTGTCAGACTGTCTGTCCATATGAAGTTATGTGCAGTGCCACCACTAAAATAACAGTAAGGTTTAGAAATTTGTCATTGTTTTCTTCCAACTGAGGTTCCAGATTGTGGAATTATTTTGCAATCAGTTTCACTCCCTACATGGTCAGTCATGGTCACTTATTTCATTCAATTTCTATACACTTTACAAAGCAGGCAGACCTTTCACATTGATTTCCTGCTGAAGGTGCGTACAGTCTAATGTTCCTACCAAAAGCTTGCAGACACATACAAACATACTAGAAACAGTTGGGTGGTAGCTGATTACTTTTGCCTTAAAGCCTATTTGAATTTTCAGTTTAAATCATCTAATTAGATTCTATATGCATCAAAATAAAAGGTGTGCAAAGCATTTTAATCAAGAAAGGAGACACAGCCCAAGTCCCTGCCAGGGACTGACCCCTTTCAGCATGCAGCAAAGAAAGACTCTTGCCCTTTGTGTGTAAGCAGCGGTCTCTCTGCTGAGGTCTGATGCTAGGGAATATGTCCGCCCTCTGCAGGGAGACTACTGTTTACAGAAAGAACGAGGGTCCTTGACTAAAGCATCCTAGCAGGGTACAAGCTTTTCTACTCAAGCTGTAGCTGCTTTCTACATTTATGTGCAAGCAATCAAAGCACTTTAAAACAAGACTCATTCACCTCTGTAGTTATAGGCACCGTGGAGAAATTAATTTCCAAAGTTCATAACAGAAGCATTGAAATATCAGCTCCTTTCCCCCTTTGCTTTCAGTGGAGAGTGAAATCTTGTCAATCTGCCAGCCCTCTAATGTAACACACAGGGGGGGTTCTAAGCTTTTAGAAACTGGCTGATTCCAGACTTTGGAGTCTATGTTGTGATCTATGAGTAATAATTACTTCACAGTCCAAACAGCTAAAGAGGTCAGTGAGGGCTTGTTTTGAAGCTCGTCTACTGCTATTTAAGAATATGTAAATACATTATTGTCCATAGCTTGGGAGTAGGGTACTTTAAGGAGTTAATTGGAATAGCTGAAGGAAACCGCTACATATTCAGGGAGTACACAGAAGCTCCATGCACCATCATAGACAGGATATGAACAAAGGACCCCAGTACAGCAACATAACTATATACATTTAGTGACAGCACACCTAGATTGATATACAGTAGTGCTGGAATTGTTTGCATTGTATGGAAATGAAATTCCATATATAAGGACATTTAGTTTGCTTTTTCAATGCATGCAGTTAAATAGTCGTATAACTATATCTTTGGTGTTTTGTATGTTGTTGAGTAAATGCTCTACCTAAAAGACTTGTTAACAGTTATAAAGCCACATTTGATGCATCTTCCTCATGTATTTAGGCACTGGAATAACAATACAAATGTAAAAAATAATAAAAATAAAGGCCTGTGTATTGTATTCAGCACTTGTGTCCAATCCTGGAGGAAGGCAAGAATTGATAGCGGTCACATTTACGGGTACTTTGTATGCAGTCAGAATACTACTGATGAATGTGGGGAAGTGAAGAGCTGGCGCTCACCAGCTGAAAGGCTGCAAGAAGGCTATTTGAATACTGATGTGTCCCTCACAGTCTCCTATTTCCATTAATGACATGCTCATCAAGGGCAGACAATGGGGCTGGCTGCCTGCGCCTGTCACTCTATGCCGGTCCTGGCAATGCCAGCTTGTCACTCCTTGGCTGCTTTCAGAAAGCAGCAAGCTAATAAGAAGTGTTCAGGGCAGACAGGTGCTTCCGCTGCTGGGACAGGCTCCATTCCAGCCCAGATACCTTCCTCTTACTCCTCCTCAGACCTGTGACAGACACCATGAAATGTGGGAATTAGCAGCCCCATCAGCTTGGCCTGCTGCCTGTGGTAAAAAGCAGAAAATCTTCTTGTCACCTATTTGTTCTGTGGAATTCTTTTTTTTTTCTCTCTTCAGTAAAATCTGATTTTATTCTATTCATTGTTTTATGCTTATTAGCGTAAAGTATGCCTGTCACAATACACAATAGACAAAGGCCATTTGTGGGTATAGAAAGCAGTCTGTCAGTTTAATAGGAACCAATATCATTGGCAAGGAATTTGTGACTTTAAGCAGATGTAAATGGAATATTTTGTTTTATATCAATAAAATACTTGTTTGTACCGGTTTTTCATCTTTTGCATCCCAGTGCATGTCTACATGCATGAAATTCAGCAAAGGCTTCATGCCATTTCTAAGGGCAAGTTCATGATGGTGAACAGTGGACCATGCCAGCATAATGAGTGTTCATATAGCCACTCAATCCCATGCCCCTATGACATAGTGACAATGCAGGGGTGCAATTAGCAGACAGGGACAGAGTGGTGTCACCCTATAAAAGGAAGTGCCTGAACAAGAACATTCATGACAGTATTCCCTACAAGCTTATATGAGATTTTGATGACTAGATAAGTTTAAGCCCTCAGCTTCATACAAAATTGTCCAGTGTCACAACAGATTGGTAGTATAGTCTGTGAGGTTTTTTTTTACTACACTCTGCATTGTCTTACAAGTTTAATACAACGTGAAAACATAGTGCAGAAAAACACTTCCACAACAACTATCCCTGTCTCCCCAAAATATTAAAAATAGAGACTTTATGTATGTGTTCAGTAGAAATTAGTTACCATGAAAGTGAACAAACAGTTGGATCCAAATCTCTCAGCTCAGGTTTCCTGAACTTCCTGTCCAGTCCAAGATCACAAGGGACAGTACATTCTCTAGCAGCTGCCCATCTACTAGCTTGGAGAAGGGAAAACGAAGTAGGGAGGAAGGAGGAGGGGGGATCAGGGAGGAAGGAGGAGAGGGGAGCAGGG
>NW_017306545.1:1089617-1154206 GCF_000935625.1 Nanorana parkeri
AGTGTATTCCCTTGTTGTGCCTGTGCGTTTGTGGAGACACACACTTATTAGAAAACAGAAGGATGGACCCTGCAAGGGAAAGGAGCCGTCCTAAAACAAAATATCAGGCTCAGGGGACCAGTTGATTCTGCAGGAAGTAAACATTTAAATAATAAAGGAGCTGCATCCATTGTAAGTGATTTAATCAACATTTGGAATAGCTTAAAACTTTACTATCACTTCAAGCAGTGTTACTAGGTCAATTGGTGTGGACTAAAATATTCAGCTGTTATAATGTGGTCACTTCTTTGAGGTGCTGACATATGTGGAACTATTTTGCCAGTCACATGGATACTGTGGTTTGTATTTGTTTTCAATTGAGAACTATTTTAAGAGATTTCCTAATAAAATGTTGTAAATTATATCCTAACAGTGGCGTTGTATTATTTCCAACAAGGACGAGTCACACAAAACCCCACTATCTTTCTTTTCTGTTATATCTATATCAAGCTTTTTATTCAGGACAGACGCCAGCCAGCTTCTAATTAAAAAATGCAATAAAGTTTATTTATTTCACTGAAAAGACACCAAAATATTGTTCTGAATATGTGCACAGTATTTAAGCACTTTCAACAGGCTGCTTTTTGAACAGGACAAGCTTTTAATAAAAAGATCAACATTAAAGTGTATTTATTTGACTGAAAAAATCCTCCAAAACACTTTAACAAGGCTGAGACAGCTTGTAATAAAATAATCAACAGAGTATATTCATTTCAGTGAAAACAGGACAGCCAGCTTTTAAATTAAAAAAAATCAACATTAGAGTGTATTTATTTGACTGAAAAAGCCAGCAACATATTGTAGTGACTTTGTGCACAGTATTTAAGTACTTTTACATAACACTATACCGCCAACTCCCATTTATACAGTACAGAGAATGCAGGTAGACAATTGCTGTAGACAATTTTGCAGGAAACAAATGATCACATAAGATGGACTGAGAAAAGGGGCACTTTCAATTCACTTCATTTAACTCAGAGATACGGAATGTATTCAAGAAAAGATATATCCTATAGATGTGGATGAAGGCATTAATTAGAGGGTGTGTGGTCCACAATGGAAATCTGTAAGAAAGAAAGAGAGAGGAATTCAGGAGATAAAGAAGAAAGAAATGCAGGGGGAAGAAAAAAGTCAAAGAGAAAAATATAGGGGCAATGAAAAGAAAGAATGAAATGCGGAGAAGACACCAGCTCCACCCTCAAATAGAAGCTTTATAAAGAGGTAAAGAATTTGGGCAGGAGTGTGGTCATATTCAATCCATGGGGTCCAAATAGTAAGGGTGGGTGTCCATAAGAATACTGGTAAGTTTTTTTGTTTATGGAAAATTAGTCTATACTTTGCTGGCTCTCCGCAAATTGTGTAAATTGTTTCTTCCAAGCCTTAGCAATGGTTTCATTTGCAGCTAAGAGTATGTAATTAGCTAGTTTAAATTGATATTTAGTGAGGGAGGAAGGGTTTGACATTAAAAACGGCAAGGCAAGGATCTCTTCAGAAGGGGCAGAGAAATAGAGTTTGTAGAAGTTTAAGAACTGTTGTCCAGAATATGCTCAGCATTAGACAGGACCGCTAATTGTGTAGCACATTTCCAACAGCATTATAGCCTCTAAAACACATACCGAAGAGTGAAGGATGGAGTGGCATGGATCCGTATACCAATGTGAAGTGGAAAAGAGCAGTATGGGTCCAGCAGTGACAGCTAGCTCTGCCCAACTGTTTACAGTTGTAACAGGTGAGCCATGATTGGGCAGAGTCTTCATGACTTTGCCCAATCATGGCTTCACAGTTCTCTGTGCCCTGATTGGGCAAAGTCTTGCACCTGACCTGTGGTCAGGTGCAAGGCTTTAGCCAATCAGGGCTGACAAGGCACAGTGCCTTGTGCGGGATGCTCGGCGGGCGAACAGCCCGACGAACACACAAACTGCCGGGTCAAACTCACACTCAGCTCAAACATCGAGCCCAACGCTAGTTATTAAGCTGGGAATAAAAAATAGAGACCAATTTAGGAGAGAGAGGTGTGTGGCAGCAGACATGCTCAAAGATTGATAGCTGTGTTGTGAGGTCTCTATTAGCTACCACTGACGTAATTTGCATAAATCTGAACATTTCTGAGTGGAGGGCCTGGAACTTTTCCCAAATCTCAGTCCAAGTATAAATTAAGTAACCATTAGTAAATAAGTACAGATATTGGAATTTATGGGTGACGGCACCAGGCAATTCTTGGCCAGCCAATTGCCACATAAAGGGACTCAAATATCAAGGCCTAGAATGAGGAATCCGGGGAGTGCCCAGGGGGTCACCGGTGAACAAAATGGGCCCCTAGATCAACCCACAGAGGGGCTTCTATGCAGTTAAATAAAGACATTAGGGGAGTTATTAGATCAGCTATAAAGTATTTGTGAGTATTAGGAACTCCAAGCCCATCCTGATGCTTGTATACATTCATAGTATGTTGCACTATTCTTTGTCTTTTGTTAGACCAGATACATTTCATAACATGGTTAACAATCTGAGTGTGAAAGGCAGGACAAGGACAGGAAATGTGCAAAATAAATATAGAAGCTTCGGTAACACGGTCACATTTCAGTGTGAATCTTTCCAGTTCAACAAATATTATGTTTCAACCAAGAGAATATAAGTGTTTTTAAAATACAGAAAGCAGAAATATAATGTATGGGATATAAAATTGAAAGAGCTGGAGCTAAGCATATTCCCAAGTAATCCAGATAGGAAATTGGCCGGGTTAAAACATTTTTGCTTGGGTGCAGCTAACCTAGTGTTGGGAGCGATGTATTGAGGACCAATGATTTGCTTTCGTTGCTAGATAACCAAGTTCATTTTGAAAGGTTCCTAATAATGAGGAATAGACTAGGAAGTGTAGTAAGTGTATGTATTAAGGAAAGAAGCAGATATTCCGCAAATAAACTGATTATGAGAGTGGTGGTCCCTAAATCTACTCCACCAATGTCAGGATTGCACCTAATAAGATATGCTAAGGGCTCCAAGACTAATATGAACAGGATACGTCGAAGAGAGCACCCTTGTCAGGCTCCTTATTAGGAAAGAGTCAGTGAGTTTATGCTTAACACAATAAAACTTCATTCGGGAAAGAAATTCGGATGCATCCGAAATTCTAGTTATCGAAAATTCTTATTCGTTTGCATTCGTTATTTCTCTCATGTGGAAATTGGTATGCATCCGAATGTACGAACGTCCGAAAATTTGTCAGAATAAGGAATCTTTCTGAAACGAATCGCACATGTCTAGATTCTAAAAGTCTATAATAAAACAGCTGAAATATGTTTATTAACCTCATAGTCCTGATTTGATTTTCTGAAGGATCAATAACTGCACACAATCTTTTATAGTGGGTTCTGTTTTCTCATATAAGGTGGACACTACTAGTTTGTGCAGAATTAGGTACTTCAGTATATGGTGATGTAAAACTCTCTGATACACAGACATGTTGACTTTGCATTTCTGTTGTCTGTGCTATTTTGTGTAGTAGTAAATGCAGTGGGTACAAAAAAGTAATCTGTATCAGTGGTCACTGATTCCAGATCTGATCAAATATGGCAATCACTACTGACATGTACAGTTATATTCAATAATACACTGAACTATCCAGCATAAAAAAAGACGTTTATAATATAGATTTATAACCTTGAACTAACCACCTCTGTGTTCCCTATGGAATCACTAGCTCAGACGGCCAATATAAATTTTACAAATAGCAGAAAAGATATCGCCACACCTGGGCTTATAATATATTACTTTAAAATAGTATAATAATAACACAAATTACCATTTTTTTTGTATTTATTATGACTACCACAGCTATGCAGTAAAAATCTTTCTAATCTTCTACCTAAATGCGTCATGTTTCTTTATAGCACTGGCTGTTATCTCTAGTACCACTATTAGCTGTATTATGTTACTGATTTAGAAAACTTCCTAGGTACATCTACCTTTCCCTGATCAATAATTGGAATTCTCTAGAGACTGGTGCTATAATTAGAAATAAGCTTTAAGCCAAAGTAAGGGGGGCAAACCTTTCAAAATTGATTTATATGGGTTTGATGCAGAATATATGGGTTTATTTAATAAGGAGCTGACCAGCAATGTAATAGGAATTCTCACTGACCAGCAATGTAACAGAGGTATTCTCACTGACCAGCAATGTAACAAGGAGCCAAGTGCAATAACACTGGCTGAAGTATTACTGAAGTTTTCAGTCACTGAACTTTGATATGTGTTAATAATCAGAGGATCTGATCAGTGACAGTCATAGTCAAACAAGGCAGGGAGAGAGCAAAAGACTAATCACCACTATGGTCTGTAGACTCCCTGTAGCTGATCTTTTTTCCATTACTGACTTCCCATGCTTTATTCCACAACGTGGCTTTGTGAAGGCAGCCATCTTAGTGGAAAATTATAGCTTCTCATCTGATGACTGGTGATCTCTTGACTTGTGTGATAATAAGCAGCAGAAGCAGAGGTGAAAGAAACAGATCCACAGAATGAATGAAGCAGAGAGATCCTTGCACTGCAGATCCTCAGTTACAGCTTCCTCTCCAGCAAGATGAACAGTAAGCATGTAAGGCCACCTAGGAGCAGGTTGGTCTTCAACTTCTTGATAGGGTGTAGCCTGGGGTAAAGTCAGGGAGTGCAGCCTGGAAGTGAGTTCAGGAAGTCAAGAGTAGTTGGCAGATTGATAGTGAAAGGACATGTTGGGACCCGTGGGGAAGTGTTAGGACCCAGCCATGAAAATGTAGTGAATTTAACCTTGTGGCTTCCCCATTTGGGGAAAGCCATTTTTCTCTCTCCTGGGATTAGCTGGAAGTTTTAAAAGCAAGGGACAACCCTAATTCCAAAAATGCTGTGTAAAATCTACGTAAAAAAAGAATGCAATAATTTGCAAATCTCATAAACTCATATTTTATGCACAATACAAAATAGAAAACATATCAAAAGCTGAAACTGAGAAAATTGACCATTTTAAGAAAAAAAAAGATCATTTTGAAATTGATGGCAGCAACACGTTTAAAAAAAGTTGGGACAGGGCAACAAAAAGCTGGCAAAGTAAGTGGAACTAAAGGTGCCCATACACCTTATAATTATCTGCAGATTTTTTGTGGTCAGATGGAAAAAGTGCAACAGATTGGCCCAGGTGGAGATTACTCCATCCACACAGTTAAGTGTAGATGGAGGAATCTGTTGCACCTTTTCCACCTGACCATAGAAAATCTGCAGATAATTGTAAGGTGTATGGCCAGCTTAACAAGGAAGGAACATTTTGCAACTAATTAGGTTAATTCGGCAACAGGTCAATAATATTATGATTGGGTATAAAAAGAGCATCTTAGAGAGTCAGAGTGTCACAGAAATAAAGATGGGCAGAGGTTCAATTGTGGGCCAAAGCTCATTTAAAATGGTCTGTTGCAAAATGGAAAACTGTTCTGTGGTCAGACGTATCGAAATTTGACATTCTATTATAATTGGAATTCTCTAGAGACTGGTGCTATAATTAGAAATAAGCTTTAAGCCAAAGTAAGGGGGGCAAACCTTTCAAAATTGATTTATATGGGTTTGATGCAGAATATATGGGTTTATTTAATAAGGAGCTGACCAGCAATGTAATAGGAATTCTCACTGACCAGCAATGTAACAGAGGTATTCTCACTGACCAGCAATGTAACAAGGAGCCAAGTGCAATAACACTGGCTGAAGTATTACTGAAGTTTTCAGTCACTGAACTTTGATATGTGTTAATAATCAGAGGATCTGATCAGTGACAGTCATAGTCAAACAAGGCAGGGAGAGAGCAAAAGACTAATCACCACTATGGTCTGTAGACTCCCTGTAGCTGATCTTTTTTCCATTACTGACTTCCCATGCTTTATTCCACAACGTGGCTTTGTGAAGGCAGCCATCTTAGTGGAAAATTATAGCTTCTCATCTGATGACTGGTGATCTCTTGACTTGTGTGATAATAAGCAGCAGAAGCAGAGGTGAAAGAAACAGATCCACAGAATGAATGAAGCAGAGAGATCCTTGCACTGCAGATCCTCAGTTACAGCTTCCTCTCCAGCAAGATGAACAGTAAGCATGTAAGGCCACCTAGGAGCAGGTTGGTCTTCAACTTCTTGATAGGGTGTAGCCTGGGGTAAAGTCAGGGAGTGCAGCCTGGAAGTGAGTTCAGGAAGTCAAGAGTAGTTGGCAGATTGATAGTGAAAGGACATGTTGGGACCCGTGGGGAAGTGTTAGGACCCAGCCATGAAAATGTAGTGAATTTAACCTTGTGGCTTCCCCATTTGGGGAAAGCCATTTTTCTCTCTCCTGGGATTAGCTGGAAGTTTTAAAAGCAAGGGACAACCCTAATTCCAAAAATGCTGTGTAAAATCTACGTAAAAAAAGAATGCAATAATTTGCAAATCTCATAAACTCATATTTTATGCACAATACAAAATAGAAAACATATCAAAAGCTGAAACTGAGAAAATTGACCATTTTAAGAAAAAAAAAGATCATTTTGAAATTGATGGCAGCAACACGTTTAAAAAAAGTTGGGACAGGGCAACAAAAAGCTGGCAAAGTAAGTGGAACTAAAGGTGCCCATACACCTTATAATTATCTGCAGATTTTTTGTGGTCAGATGGAAAAAGTGCAACAGATTGGCCCAGGTGGAGATTACTCCATCCACACAGTTAAGTGTAGATGGAGGAATCTGTTGCACCTTTTCCACCTGACCATAGAAAATCTGCAGATAATTGTAAGGTGTATGGCCAGCTTAACAAGGAAGGAACATTTTGCAACTAATTAGGTTAATTCGGCAACAGGTCAATAATATTATGATTGGGTATAAAAAGAGCATCTTAGAGAGTCAGAGTGTCACAGAAATAAAGATGGGCAGAGGTTCAATTGTGGGCCAAAGCTCATTTAAAATGGTCTGTTGCAAAATGGAAAACTGTTCTGTGGTCAGACGTATCGAAATTTGACATTCTATTTGGCAACCATTGGTGCCGCGTCCTCTGGATTAAAGAGGAGAGAGCCCTTCAGGCTTATCAGCGCTTAGTTCAAAAGCCTCCATCTCTGATTTTATGGGGGTGCATTAGTGTGTATGGAAGGGGCAATTTGCACATCTGGAAAGGCACCATCAATGCTGAAAGATATATACAGGTTTAGAGCAGCATATGCTCCCATCCAGACAACATCTTTTTGCATATTTTAGCAGGATAATCCTAAACCACATACTGCATCTATGACAACAGCATGGCTTCATAGTACAAGAGACCGAGTGCTTAACTCGCTTGCCTGCAGTTCAGACCTTTTGAAAATATTTGGTGAACTTAAAACGAAAAAAACGACAAGACAACTTGGGACTTTTGTGCAGTTAAAATTCTATATCAGGCAAGAATGGGACAACATTCCTCTCCCAAAACTCAGTTTCCAGACACTTACACTTTTGTTAAAAGAAGAGGGGATGCTGCACCATGGTAAACATGGCCCTGTCCCAACTTTTGTGAGAAGTGTTGCTGCCATCAGTTTCAAAAAGGAGCTTGTTTTTTTTTTTCTTGAAATGGTCCATTTTCTCAGTTGAAACATTTGATATGTTTTCTACTTTCTATTGTGAATAAAATTTGGGTTTATGAGATTCACAGATCTTTGCTTTCCGTTTTTATATAGACTTTACACACCGTCCCAACTTTTTTGGAATCATGTTTACCTACGGACTGTTATTCCCCTGCAGTAAAGGGGAGTAAAATGAAGAATGTGGACTGTCCCCTTGAATGTTTTAAGATCTGACCACAGGACAGGACTACAAATAATATTCATCTGATAATAGTTTTAGTGAGAAACACATTCTTGTAGTGCCAAAACAAGGGTCACAGCAACACTTATTGTATATTGTTAAGTATGTGATTTCTCTGCCAAAAAATCCAGGTCTTGACACTTTCATAACAGAAAGCAACAGTTTGACAAGCAGAGATTTCACAGGGACAACAGACAATTTGCCTATAGCCACCAGAGAGTTGCTTCCAGACCTAGCCCGCAGGAACACCTGGCTGCTCCCAATGTAGATGTTACCTTGGTGGCTTGGATATGGCGATTTGAAATCAGAGATAAAAAGGCCCTGGCCATATTCTAGGAGACCAGGTAAGGGCATGGTGACCAGTAAAGGGTGAGGAACTGGAGGAGGAATAAAGGAGCACTACTATACGAACACTGGAGGGGAGGAGAAAGCAGGATAGGGGATGCACAGGAGAGGAGAAAAGAGGATTCATGGGAAAATAACAAGACTTACATGTTGAGGCATCTGCTTATATTTTTCTGTAATAAGCAAATCAATCTACTCCTGCACAAGCAACCCATTTCAGATGCACTGCCACCTGCTTGGATGTGCCTGGTATTGTAGTGTGAATACAAAATATAATATCCTGACTTCAGTCCGCCATGCATCGTAAACAGCAGTAGGGCAGGGATCTCATTGTTGTTTACGCCCCTGTGGAGATAAGAACTTCTCTGTGTTACTTCCCCCACTCAGGAAATCTCCATTTTACATGGAAATCCTCTTAAATCTTAAAATTAGCAAATAAAAATATTACTTATTTAATATTAAACAGCTCCCGGAATAACAAACACCACCAACATATCTTGTAGACAGGAGAGAACATTAAAGCATCTGAACGCCATCGGGCAAATCTGTTTACATAAAGTTACCTAAAATATAGTATGGTAAATGAATGTAATGGAGGACTTGCAGCCCAGCAGCGCTCTGCTTTTAATGGTATAATGGCCAGAGAAATCTTGCATAAGCTGGAAAGCGACTGACTAAACTTACAACATAAAACCCCCCTCCTGTCATTTTTTATAGGAACTGTAAAACATTTTATTGGATTTATGAGCTACATAATAGCCATGGAGAATGTAACTTGAATTAGAACCAACTCTCAAGTATAATGTCAACTATAAACCCTTCTATTGCCCTGTTCCTTCAGCTTTTACTCTCACTTTTTTTTTTTTTTTTACCAGGGGACTACATTACCATCAAATTCTTCATCATGCTGCCAAGCAATGACTTCACAACGCGCATAAATTCCCGTACATTCCTCGAGTACAAATCTCAAGCACAAAGTGCAGCGACAATGCAGGGTGATATACAGTAAAGAACACACAATTCGACTAGCTAACCTTTTCAGTGCCGGTCAACAAATAAAAGCAGCTTTTCTGTTTACCTCCAGAAATGGATATATGCTAAAAGACTGTGTGAATATGTAACCTATTTCCAGTATCAGTAAGGACTTGCCTTCAAGTGACTCCTGAAGGAGCAGCATGAGGAGTAGAAGCATAGCTTTAGCAGGTCTCCAAATCCCATGCTGTGATTGGTCCCAGTGGACAGGTGGGTGGGACCTGAGGGATCAGCTTGGCATGGGTTGCAACTGCGGGAAAAGTCCTTAAAAACCAAGATCTCAGTTGAGCACCTACTTCTCCACAACTGGTCTGCTGTTTGAGAGTGCCAGCCACAGAGATCGATCATTGTCTCTCTGTGCTGCCGTTCAACAGTGAGGAGACAGGTGCAATGATGGTTTTCCAGTTAAGTATCGAGAGGGGTTCCAGTGTTGTGGGAGCAGTGTTGTGCATGAGGTGCCACTGATGCAGTTTAACGCACAGCACTGGAGGGCAAAGGGCCTGAAGAGCAAGAGTGTACCTTTGCAAGCTGCAGCTAAACATATTGCTGAAACAGTGACTCTGTAAACTCTAAGAGATCCAGCGAGTGACTGGAAATTGCGTGTCCCTTTAAATGATAATGTGCAATTCTAGGCACTTTGCCTAGGCAATAAACTCTCAGGTCCGTTTTTGACTGCCTAAGGATGTCTGTGTTATTTGGCATAGGCAGCATCAGCTTGACACCTTGGTTACTGAGCAATTAATATCTTATATATATATACTGTATATATATATATATATATACATATATATATATATAGTAACAAGCTTTTAAGGTCCCTTGGGGCCCGCTTAACCTGTTTCGTTTTAACGCACGTGTTTCGATGCATTAAAACGCATTTGTTGTGGTTGCCCATAATAAAGATATTGTCCGTATCCATCTCAGTACTGCAGTATAGCATGTTTCTGTAAACATGACTTGTCTTCTTTTTCCTGCATTTTAGTGCATCAGTAGGACCCACAGAAATCAATGGCACTGCATCAAAATGTATTTAATATGTTTTGATGTGTTGGCAACAGGTATTAATAAGCCTTGGCCAATAGCAGATAACCCTATCCAAATACTAGTGCAACTATCATATTGGACCATGTGTCAATAACACATGTGATCAATGCACAAGGGAAACAAATGTTAACAAATGACTCTGTACCCGCATAATGCTAAAAAAAAGCACACCACTACACACAGGTTTGAAACACAGTTTGAAAAGAAAAGGAGGGGGGAAAGCTGGGGTTTAGAAAAAGTGTTTAAAGACTGTGCATGTACTTAAAATATTTGGGGGCTTTTTTTAGTGAAAGATACACTGTATTGTTTTTTTAAAATTATTATTATTAAAAGCTGGCTAGTGGGGGTGCTGTTGACAAAGCAGTGTAGTCAACGTGTTTAAAGACTGGGCACCTATACACTTTTATTTTTACAGTAACATTAATACACTCTTAAGATGCTTTCTTGATTTAAAAATGGCAGGTAAAGGGTTCTGTTCAAAATGGGACCCAGTACTGATTAAATACTGTGAATGTACACTACAATATTTTGGGGATTTTTCAGTGAAAAAAGTACACTCTAATGATGAATTCTTGATTTTAAAATGGCTGGTTCAATATGGGGCCTAGTACAACTGATTAAATACTGTGAATGTAGACACTACAATATTTTGGGGATTTTTTGTGTGAAATAAAACGCTGATTTTGATTTCTAGATCATGAACCTGTCTGGCTTATCTCTTAAACTTCACCATACTTAAGCTGCATAAATAGGGCTTCATTTATAATACTTATATAGCTATATACTGGGCACATGCTGTTTGCAGGACACTAGTGTTCCTAGGTGACGCTGACAAATATAGGAATTTACAGCTTTTATAAATGAAGCCCATAGTGTGCATTCAGTCTGAGTATTTCTGGAAGTTTTTATAATATTATTTAATTATACTGTATATTAACTGCGCAAATAGAGATGACCTTCTCAATTACTAAACCAAACTAACACGTATGCCTTATATTTTTATATTTTGGGAATTTCACTATCTGGGCATAGAAGTACACTTGATAACATATACTATACATATACTGTTTATACCACCTTTAGTTTAAAGGCAGCTCAAGCATGCAATTGAAAGGATTGGGGTTTTTCTAATATCACTCTCAAAGTGAGGACCATCTCCCCACTAAACAGCATCTTTTATTAAATGTTTTTTTTTTTTTGCACTGGGATATGTCCTGTGCCCAGTTGTCCATGCCCTTTGTTTGACAATCCCTTGCTATTAGCCTTGAAAATGGCCAGAATTTATTTTCAAGATTCACCCCTTATTGACTTCAATAGGGTTCTGATTAAAGTTTGCAATTTCCAGAATTTAGGGCAACAAATGGCCCCTGAATCAGACCCAGGCCGATTTGCTCATTTCTACTCTGGTACTGAAGGAAGCTGAATTCTCTACATGACAACTAGCCATGTTGTTGTAATTTTTTGGGCATGAAACCCAACTAGTTATCATGGACAAATGAACTTCCAATTATACAAAACTCAGCTTTACAGGAACCGCTGCATATCTGCACAGGAACTGCTGACACTGTCTTTCCTTCTGGAGGGTGGCTACATTTGTTCCCCATGGTCCCTGTGTGTGTTGTAAAGTAGCCACCGCTCCAAGCTTGCTGCCATGATGGACTACCATTTCATTTTTAGTTCACTAATTTGTATTGAGATTATTGTTTGACAGACTTTGATTGACCAGCAATGTGATGAGAAGAGCCATAAACTGCTGTACTAATAAAAGGAAAGATAATATATTGGGAGTTATGATATATTCAGATGGCAGGTGTCAAATGTCTCACAGAGTCCCATTTGACAAGCTAAAAACCTAAGAACATCCATACCAGAGGAGAGACTGTATTTTTTTTGGGGGAAAAAAAGACAATTTTAATAATAGCTATAAAAAATAAATGGAGTGGTTATACAGTGAATCAATAACAATTAGTTGTCATTGGTAGATTTTTCTGTAAATATAAATCGGTGTCATTGTGATTTAAAAAATCACAGTTGGTTGATAATCGATAAAATAAATGGGAGCAGAGATTTTCCCCTTTGCAAAGTTCACTTACTTTAGTAAATGAGGTGAAGCAGTGTTCACTTCAATTGTCAAATCATCAAAATCCTGTTCTTTTGTTTTTTTAATTTCCTTGCTTATGATTGGGTAGTCAAAGTGGACTACAGAACACCTCCTCATGTTATGGCGATACAAAGGGGGTGTTCTACATTCCTAGGGGTTAAGTTAAATAGCGATGATAACACTGATTGGGATTTCAGTGGAGTAGAGGTAGCCTTGTCAGCTCACTACAGGAAGTTTAGAGTTCACTGGATTTCTGGCAGAAGGTAGGGATGAGGTTCAGGTTCCCCACTTCCAAGTGTTTGAGTTAAATCCTGCAGGTTCACGATTTGCCCAGGACAGTTTTTTTAAACCATAATAATACACCACATGGTCTTGGAATTATGTCCAGCAGCACCAAAAAGGAGTCTTTTGGTCAAGTCAGGCACCTGACTATAAAAGCAGATGGACAGAGCAGCCATTGTCATCTTTTTTTTTTAGTTCTATCTTTTATTTGGCCTTTTTTTAAGATTGGAGTTCTCAAACTAGAGCATGCACTGGTTACTGACCACCTGTTCTTGGAGATGCCTTTTACGCTGCTACATCATTGGGGGGAAAAAAAACTACATGCAGAATAGTGTGAACCTAAACAGCCTCACAATACATCACCAACATTCAGACTTCAGAAGATAAAATAATAGTTAGACATTTACAAGGTAGGCTTTCTATCACTAATTAAAACTGGCTTGTCACTGGCCAGTTTTATACTGCTGTATCCTTTGCGGTCCCTTAATTCTTAACGAGAGCTTGATAGAAAATGGCCAGCGACAGGACAGTTTTGAATCAGTGATAACAGGGACAGCCTCCCCCAACTGGTCAATTTCTATCGGTCAAAGTGAGTCTATCATTGTTAGATGGAAAAGCATCTGTTGCTGCAAAAACTACTTGAAAAAAATCCCTTGTCTCAAACTGAATTTAATCAGATTTGGATGTTGCTATATGAAAGTCAAGCGAATTGTAAAAAAAAAATTAAAATTCCACAGCCAAATATGCGCTCCCAGTGTGTGCTGTAGCAGAGATGGTCCGTGAAAAGAGTACTGTTCTGTAAAACATTACATATAGCTTTAAGGCATCCCCAAACATTTTAAGTGAAAGGATTTGTGTATTTTCAATGTTAACCTTAAAGTGACATTAAAGGATAAAGGATTAAAGGAGCTTATATGGCTCATGCCATGTATATATGAACAAATGTAAACATTCAGTTGACCTAAAAGGGAACCTGAGTTACAGTTGAGAAACAAAGGAAGAGTCACTATTGAATTGATCATTTAGGATGCAGGCTCTGGGATTGTCATCTTTATCCCTCCTCCACTACTTGGTGACTTTCTGACACTGTGGGGTTGATTTACTAACCTTATAAACACCCCACGAACAAGTATACACCTCTGTAGTGTGTTCCCTCCCAGCATGATCTATTGGTGGAATCTAGACACCTTTGTAGTATGTGTCCAGCAGGTGTGTTGTGCAAAGCCCTGCATGAATTGCAAGGTGATGTTGTGTAAATTAGCTCTACATTGTGTTGCTTGCGTTGATGAATGCAGGAATGTAAATGCATGAGCTAACCATTTTTGTCTAAACTGTGAAGCAGCATTATATATGCATCATGTGCAGGATTTTTTCATATATGGCTTTAGTGGAAAAATGCTTTTAGAGACTTTTTGGTTGATAAATACGTTTTGCTGTGTAAAAATCACACGCACCTAGTGCGTGCGTGTGTTTAGGTTAGTAAATCACCCCCTGTATGTGCATATCAGGTATCCAGCCTCTTCACCAGCTGGCCCTCACATAGGCTTCTGGACGAAACTGCAGCCTCTTGTTACCTGATACTGCCCTGTGCAACCTACCTCTTCAACTAAAGTATGTGAGGGTAAATAGAGAGGGTGTTGCTTGAACCGGAGAACAGATTTGAAGACCCATTACAAGATGAAGGTAGAGACAACTACAAACATAAAGCAAGCAGGGTAACACCGTGAGTCAATGACTGCAACTACTTAGCAAGTATGTTGTGTTTCTTGAGCTACTTTAAATGCAATTTCATCTTTGGGTTAAATCTTTAAGTCGATCTAAAAAAAAAAAAATCTAAAGGAAAACAGATTTCCTTCAACATGGGATATAAAGACATGAACCTGCTCAGCAGCTCACAATTTGTTCTTTGCTTCAACATCACAGTTCCCTATGGATTTTTTTTAAATCTTTTGCTTGAAAGGCTAAAAAAAGAGAATGGGTGAAACAAAGTCATAAGCCAGCTCTGCCTGCTATCCATGTCATCTCGTCTACAGAGAAGAAACAGACCATTTCCATGTCTGGCCTGACAGTAACACCTGAACTTGCAAGAGCGCAATTCCATTTGATTTATAGAATAACTGCGTGACAAATGATGACAAAAATAAACTTTTACTGCACCCAGCTCCTCTTTTATTTATGAAATTTGGCCATGTAGTGAAATCTTTTATCTGCAAGATGTAACGCCAATTGGAAATGAGCAATTATGATGGGGTAGTAGTGATCTGCCGGTAAGAGGCCGAGTCAGTTGGAAATGGATTGAGGGAGAATAGTCGCCGCACTATGATAAATGTGAACATTGCTTTGCTGACAGATGATCTAACAGGTGTTCATAACAACTATATAAGAGGATTTATTTATGACCAGCCACAGCCGCAGCAGTGTAAATCAAACAGAGCAGCTGCACTCCACTGAAACCAAGTCCCCGATGGAGGCGCCGAGCAAGAACCCAACAACACAATTCATTCTAGAATCTCAATCATCAAATAACAAGTTTCACTTAATTATGCTGTTGCATATAACGCACAATTACATTCAATTAAGAATCTCCAACTTTTTGCTGTTGTATAAAGCCATTTCAGGCCAAGGGATATTTTTAAAGAATATCAGAGGAGGCGAGTTTGTTGGATTAAAGAGGAACTCTATAAAATAAAAAAAAAGATACTTTTTTTGTTGGAGAGTTTGGAAGAGTTAGATGTTCTGTAAGTTTATTTCTGTGCCCATAAGAGGATATTTCCCATCAATTCACTGCCATATGTAAATAGTAAAGAATCTGTAGGTTGAGCTTGACAGACATTTTTCAAGTAGGTGCGCTTTGGTATTCCTGCATCAGGAACTTGTGATTTCCTACACTGGGAATTCCAAATCTTTTTACAGGCGACAGCTGTCACCCGTTCAAGCTAATGATAGGGCGACATCGGCTGCATTTGAAAACAGCAGAACGCCGACACACCGCATGTAATATGTGATACGATTGCATGTGGTTAGGAATCAATCTCTATCCATGCACGCTTCAATCCTGTGTCCAGGGTAAGTAATTGATTCCTAACCGAATGTAATCCTATCAAATATGGTTACAAGCGGTGTTTCAGCGTTTCCGACAATTTCAAATGCAGCCGCTGTCACCCAATCATTAACAGCTGCCACACAGATTTGGAGTTCCTGGGGCAGGAATTCGCAAGTTCCTGACACAGGAATACCAAATGGCACCTACTTGGTAGGCCTGTATGAAGATTATGTGATTCTTCACAATACAGACAGCAATAAAAAAAAATGACTGTGATTATAGCTCATCCACTTACTATGTATGTAGAGTAATAAAAGGAAGAGGTTCCACTTTAAATATTAAACAGATCATATTTACTGAAAGCAGGTGACTTCACAGAGATGCCATTAGAGTCAAGTGAAATCTCAGACTAAACATTTCTCAAACTCCGCTCAGCACCATGAACCTTGCAGTATAGTTATTTGTACTATTAAAAGTTACAGATGTGCCACCAACCTGCCCTGATACAATATAGCATAAGTTGTGCTGGGAATCAAAGAAGAGTCTGTAATATGCATTTCTGCACAAATACTTTTCATATCTCTCTGTACATAACCTTTATTCCTAATCCATGCTTGCTAATGCTTTTACCTATAAAAGAGCCAACACAATTCAAAAAACACACATCTTGTCCTCTATCTTAGGGATTAGTGCACTTAAAATAACCTCCTTCTCCACCAGACTCAGTAAAAGGCTGGACTCCAGGTAGATTTATAAAAATAAATTTAGTCCATTCGTGCACCAATTACAACATCTTTAAAACAGAGAACATTAGTAGATGAAGTTGTTTTTATGTTGGCTAGCTTTAATGCCCTGGAAGAGGGAGAGACAGTATTGTAAATTTGACAGAAGCTTGCTAATGGGATGAGCCCAAATGTGCTACTGCTCCTTCACTGTCCTATCAACTGGCTGGGAGGCGGGTCAGTGACCAAACTATACTGCTTAACCGCAGTGAAGAAAATGAGGTCACAGACCGATGCCATCTGGTTCTGAAGACTGGTTGAACAGTATAACATCTTTTTTTACAGGTACTCACTTGTAAATATTTAAAACTGTTGATGGTATTTCAGTATGATTCCTCAGGTGTTTGCCCTTAGGGTGTGTCTGTCCACACTGGGAAATATGGGACTACAGAAAGGCTTAGCCTATAAGGTGCAGGCAAACTGCTTGGCCTGTTCTAGCTCTTAGTACACATTTATTACATTGAAGTTTAGGTTTCTCAACAATTAGTATAACCATGTGCTCAGGTCTGCTACCTAGCCTATTTCTGCTATAGGGATAGATGAAAACTAAAACTCCTTAAACAATTCCTAATTAAAATAATATCTAGATAAAAACAACCAAAAGAGTGATGTACAAATATCAGGAAGTGTGTGCGCAATCTTAATAAAACGTATAACCAATACCTACGTACAATCTTTATAACACATATAGGTGAAAAATCAGATCCATTAAAGTGTAGTTAGTGCCAATCATAAAATTGTGCAAAAAAATCCAACAGTAACCAATACAATTCATAATCCTAATATCCAATTGCTGTAATACCCTGTTTCCCCGAAAATAAGACCTACCCCAAAATTAAGACCTAGTACCATTTTTGGGAATTGCTCAAATATAAGACCCACCCCGAAAATAAGACCTAGTTGTGACCATTCCCAGGGCCGGTGGTGGCATAGGGGGGAACTTGAAGAGCTGCAGGAGAGAATCAGCGGTACCAGCGAAGCCAGCGCTAGAGGAAGCGAGGCGGCAACGCAGGGAGCAGAGCCACATAAGCCGATGTTTCATTCTATAGCGCGCTTCGCTCATTCTGGTTACCAAATTGCTCTTGGAAACGTATGGCACCCCTGATTACCCTATTCCTAACTTTGCCATTTTGGATAATTTAATTTGGATTTGCATTAACTTTGGATTGTTATACATAAAAAAAAAAAAAATAAGACCTACCCTGAAAATAAGACCCAGTGTGTTTTTTTGAGCCACAAAAAATATAAGACAGTGCGGTTGATTTACTAACCTTATAAACACACCACGAACATGTATACACCTCTGTAGTGTGTTCCCTCCCAGCATGATCTATAGGTGGAATCTAAACAACTTTGTAGTGTGTACACACCCAGCAGGTGTGTTGTGCAAAGCCATGCATGAATTGCAAGGTGATGTTGTGTAAATTAGCTCTATGTTGTGTTGCTTGCGTTGATGAATGCAGGAATGTAAATGCATGAGCTAACCATTTTTGTCTAAACTGTGAAGCAGCATTATATATGCATCATGTGCATGATTTTTCCATATATGGCATTAGTGGAAATATGCTTTTAGAGACTTTTTGGTTGATAAATACGTTTTGCTGTGTGAAAATCACACGCACCTGGTGCGTGCGTGTGTTTAGGTTAGTAAATCACCCCCAGTGTCTTATTTTTGGGGAAACACGGTAAATACAGTTTGGCTGATTGTGCAAATGTACAACTCTGGTAACCAATAGCAAACAAGAATCAATGTGCAAAAACTCCCCTCTATCCTTCTCTTGACCGGCAAGGTTGACAAGGGTCAGTCTCTACTGTTCCCTCACCTAACTCTTCAGTGTGCTCCAGCAGTTCTAGACCCTACTTGCAGCACTGACCCTTAATGCACCACCTAGTGCCTTTTGCTGGCATTCTTGATTGTGGAATACTAAAGAGCTTTTTCCTGGAAAGATTGTGCAAAGTTGAGGGTCCTATCATCTGCAATCCTTATTTAGATACAAATGAACTATCTAGTGTGAAAAATATTGGGTCATCTTTAAGTGGGACTGTCTGGCATAAATCATCGCAAAACAAAATATACTACCTGTGTACCTTTGACCCATCCTGCTGCTTAGCAAATTGTTTTCCATTTAGGGGATTCCATTTTAGCATGATACCCTCTTTTTATGCAGTCTCCGTCCTTTTCATTGTTGCCTGATTTAGGGAGTCTGGAATTTGGGCACAGCACCAAGCTGTTTTTTTTTGGACCAAGAACCACAACACCCTCTACACTGGACTCTGGCCAGGGTGGGGATGGTCTCTTCTCCCCATCCTGGGAGGACTCCCCTAATGAATGTATCCTCTTACCTACTCATAGAGTTCTCCAGGAACAGAGTCCATCTATTGGTTGGTCCCTCAAGGAACAGAGTCCCTCTATTGGTCGGTCCCTCCAGGAACAGAGTGCCTCTTTTGATCTGACCTCTGCTAGACTTTGTATGGAGGCTGAAAGTTTTTTACCTCTGGAAGGATTTGAGAACTTCTTCTGCAACAGATTAGGTGATCCACTCCCTACGCTGGACAGTGTTGAGGTGTGTCTTCTATAGAGCCAAAATATTGTCTTTCAGCTTCCCTCTTCAAATGCTCCAACTTTAAATAGTGAGTCTTCTGTATGGAAGTATCCCTCTTTTCTTCCTAGAAAGAAAGTATCCATCACTGGAAAGTCCTGTACTCCCCTGGACGGTCAGCAGATAGGTCACACTGTTACCTTGCTGCAGATTTCCCCTAAGTGGGATATTTCAAGTCTAAAGGCCTTTGTGGGACTTAATTACTGGCAGAAAGGTTTTGTTAGAGTTGTGGTCTTCTGAAGAAGCCTCCTTAGATTCCTTCCTCTATCCGTTAGTAAATTTTCCTAGTGCAAGTACCAGTAACCCCCCCGCATCTACTGCCACTCTGCAGCTCTCTCCTCCGATCTGTGTCCCCTCTGATCCGCACTACTCTCCCCTCCCTGTATTAGTAGAGGCAGCGGGGACACAGACCATTGTAGCTGTTGGGGGGGGGGAAGAGCAGTGACAGTCAGGATGCCGAGCGGGAAGGAGAGAGCAGCTGTCAGGATGGAGAGCGGAGCTGTGCGGGGCCAAGTGGCTAGGATGCCGAGGGGAGGATCAGCAAATATGTGAAATTTTTGCAGAACTTTCCCTTTACTGAGTGAACACCAGAGTGATCAGTACTGATCACTCTGATTGTAAATATCTGAGGAGATAGTGATTACTATGTCACCAGTTATGAATGAACAGGAAGTGCTATACATCACTTCCTGTTCATTCACGATTGGGGGCATTGTAATCATTTACTATGTGCTCAGTTTCTAACTGGACATGAGCACTCAGTTCAGAGGTTTCCTGTCAATTCATAACTGGGGAGAGTATAATGCTGCCTCAGTTTGTGAATGAACAGGAAGCCTCTGTACTGAATGCTTCCTGTTAATTCAGTTCTTTGGCTGTTCTTCTATTCTAAAAGGGAAATGTCAGGGGTCTGTTTAGAATCCTGATATTTCCCCAAAGCCTCCCGACATTAACAAAAAAAATAGCGAAATAAATAAAACACAACCACATATTGTGGTGTACTCCATGCACATGCGCCGTGGTGCATTCTTAGAACACATCGCAGTGCTTGATTTTTTTTCTTTTTAAAATATTAATTCAACTGTGTGGCAGCACATGGCAAAATGTTGTGATGTATTGCCCTGTGTTTTGCGATTAAATGTATGCCTGCATCATCTTATCACAACACACACACCAACAGTGCACAAACAGCACTGCAGATCAGGCGTTACCACAACACAGATTTTTAGCATAAGTTGCTTATGTACAGTTTTGCGTTCCTTCATTCTGTTACCGTTTCGCAAAAAGGCGCAAATTAGAATGTACAAATATTTATTAACTCAATAGTTTTATCTTTTAGATTTAGACAGAATCTTGTAAATTATGTTTTATTGTATGCTCTGATACAGATTTTAGTGTTTTTATCAATTTAATTGTGTATTTTTATCGGTTTAATATTGATTTGATAAACATTTGCGCAATTATCGCAGGGCCTACAAAATTAGTAGCACCATCTTTTAAATCTACTGCGCCTGTGCTTTCAGGAAATGTATGGTTCAGGAATCTGTTACAAACTCTAAAAGCTGCAGTTGAAAATTTAAAAAGAGGTCAAAAGAGTAAGGCAGGGCCTGGCAGTGAAAGGGTTAAAGGGGGAACAACATATGGCCCACCTTCCAAGCAATAACGAAGAGTTTCATTCCTAAAAAAAAAAAAAATGGTTTAAAAAAAATTTAACTGTACATCTCATAGCGGCAAGAAGGTTTCTAGTTTCTGCAGAAAGGCTTAGATTGCAACAAAGAAGAATTCATTGGTTGTTATGGGTAGCATGCCGATTTTACTTTAGGAACACTTTCATTTACTCGAGGTGCACTAACATTTGCACTAGACTCAAAAGCACAATGGAGTCTGTAAAGCAGGTGGAGTCAGCAGGTATTATAACTGCCTGTGGCCCCAGGATGAACAGCGATATGCATTTTAAAGAGAAACTTCTTTTTAAAGTGCCTTATCCTATTGAGCACAGTTTATGAAGTATAAAATCCAATTTAAATCCACAAACAGGTCTTTAATTCATATTGTTCTGATGTAATGTCCACATGTAAAACAGATTTGCTCCTAGTAAACTAATCAGCAAAATCTGAAAAGATAAAGAAATGACCGGCATAAAGTAATTGGTCTCTCCACCTGATGCAGTTGAAATGTTTTATTTCAGATCATACATACACATTTTGTATATGGCCTGCGCATATAATCACACATAATATTGGTCAACTGGGTTGCTTGTTAATACTTTTATTCAATAGTCTGAAAAAGAAAGAACAAATTGTACTTCATGAAACCTCCGGCAACAGCGGATCAGTTATAGAAAACACAATGGATTTGAAACTATCACATTGAGTGGATCCACTATAGTACCATATTATCTTATCTGCACCAATGTAAAAATCAGAGTTATAATGGTTTCAGACACATAAAATCCTTACAGATAATGGGAGATGTAACAAATGGGAAATGTGTTTTAACAGCACTGATAAGTGACAGAGAAGCACATGATCTTTGGTTAGCACGTTCCCCATCACAAGGACTTGCATATATGATAGATACTAGCATTCTGAAGCAGTAGACAAGATTGCACAGAGTGTATTCTTCCCACTCCTGCCAGATGGAAGGACTATTATTATAAATGAAAGGCAGCAGTAGTGGATGCCAGGCAGTCTTGTTTTGTGCCAGATTCTGAAGTCCAGATGTAAGCTGGCTACCCCTGGGACAGGACGGGCTTCAGCTCCCGCAGCAGAATGGAGCCAATCACAGTTTTCTCAGTATTTATGATGAGCTGTGCTGTAGAGCCTTCCTTCAGTTCCACTGTGACTAGCATCAATGACCCACTGTGCACAGTCTTCGCTGCAAACCTGAAAAATGAAGGAAGGAAAAAAGTTATACAGCAGTCAAATCAAAGCTTTTGTACACAGTACAATATATCATTAGCCTGTAATATACCTGTATGTTGAAAGGGATTTTTTTAATTGTATTCCTGAGCTTTCATCTTAAAGACAGATTTATAGGAGTGTCATTTTTTGTTAAACTGATAAACCAGTAAAATGCATTGTAAAAAAATAAATTCTTTACATAAGAAAACAACAGGAATCCTATATGCTTTTTTTCTACATAGCGACTAGACTTAAGCTGGCCATACACTAATAGATTTCTTTCCTTCAGCTTGTGGGCCAAAAAGCATGGACGAATCTCCCCACTGTGGTCATTGTATTCTGGTAGCCAGAACCTGCTGCTGTGAGAATACATGAACAGTGACTTCGTCCCAAATTTGTTACAGCCAGCACTTCCTTTAAGATCTATTTTCAATCTCCCAAAAATAGGTTGAAGGGTTATTAAAAAAAGTATCTAAATCCAAAACCAATATCTATCTATCTATCTATCTATCTATCTATCTATCTATCTATCTATCTATCTATCTATCTCATATCTAATGTCTCCATCTATTCATTCATCCTTGTTTCATTATCTATCTAAATATTGCAGTTTACCAATGCTTACATTTCTTAGGTCTTTTCTTCTGGTGATCCAGCCAATAACACATATCCTGTCTTAACGTGCCCATACACTGCACGATTATCGTGCGATAATCGCAGAAAATCCCGCGATCGTACGATAATCGTGCAGCGTTTGGAAGCCGTGCGACCGTTTCTACTGTACGGACGCACGACTTTTGTATTTCGAGCATGTTCGAAAACCAGCTGAGAATCGTACGATTTTCGGCAAGTACGATCTGCCTGTCCAAGATGGGCAGATCATAGGTTTTTTTAATTACTTTACAAGGGTTGTAAAGTGTATGGCCACTTTTAGGTTGTGTTAGAAGGACTAATAGATTTAGATGGACTTTACACAGGTGATTAACAAATTAAAGCCGAATTCCAGCTCACACTTCTTAAGCAGTTACAGAATTTTTTTACCACTTTTGGGATGGAGGTTTTAACTAAATGAATAAAAGCTGCCACTTCTGCTAGACAGCTTGGACTGTTACAGGAAGTTGTAAAATAACAGACTTACTGGCAGGATCACCAGGTAATAAAACTATACTGGGGGGGGGGGGACTCAAAAACAAAGACTGCTGAGTTAATACTATTGACAGATTGCATCGTATAAGTCGTATTATAGTTTGCCCATAGTTCCCCTTTAGGAAAGCTGCTCAGTGCTTTTTAATTGATATGCAATTCCTGGCTAAGCTTGATGTTCTTCAAACTAGTGTTTTTGCAAACCAAGATAAAAACTGCCTGCTTGTCATAATGTATAGCAATTAGTCATATCTTTTGGAAAACCTAGAAGACAAGGAAATGAAAGATGCAGGAAGGTAATTAGGTTTAAGACGTAAAAGCCGACTCTTTTTCTGAGCAGTTTGAGAAATGGTATGTAAGGCTTATGAAATGTCATCACAACAGAAGCAAGTAAGAATCTGCAATAAAGTTTTTTTTAATCCTTGTAAATGTACAAAGTTTACCTGGGGAAATAATCACTGTACTGGACCAAACTTAAATTCCCCGTGGGGGACTTTTTGGGGGTTATTTCTAATTTTACTTAACTTTATTTTTTTTTACTTAATTGCTATCACATGGGGGTGGGGGCTCACAAGCCACCTATGTGATAGCACACTGGTGGTGACAGGTTCTCTTTTTGGTGATATTAGGGGTCTTTTAGACTCCTAGTGTCACCTTTCCACTTCACTGGGGAATAACAGCTGCCTGCTGTGACAGCATAATGTAAACACAGCATGCTGCCTGCTATTGGCTATTTCAAATTGCACTAGCCAACAGCAGGCTGGCTTTTGCTCACAGCCACTGCCTGCTGTCAATCAGCAGAGGAGGGACCAAAGGAGAAAGTTCTCCTTCAGGTCCTCCTCTGCTGATTGACAGTGTCTGCAAATCGAAATAGCCAATAGCAGGCTAATTATTTCTTCCAGCCACTTGATGAAAGATTTGACGCCGGCTTTGTCCCGACGGCAGAAAAGGGGAGCATCGGATCAACGGTGGGGGTACAGGGGAGCAGCGGATCGACAGGAAGCAGCAGAACCACAGCGGGGGCACGAGAAGCAGTGGATCCACGGTGGGGGCACGGGAAGCAGCAGATCCGCAGCATGGACAAGGGAAGCAGCGGATCCGCAGCGTGGGCACGTGAAACAGCAGATCCACAGTCCGGGCACGGGCAGCAGCTGAGCCACAGAGGGGGAGCAATGGAACTGCAGCGGGGACACGGGGAGCATTGGAGCAGCAGCGGGGACACGGGGGAGCAATGGAGCCCCAGCGGTGACACGGGGGATTAATGGAGGCACAGGGAATACAGAGGCATAGCAGCTGACAGAGCAGAGGCTACAGCGGTCAGTGTCCATCTATGAGATAAAGGAGGAGAACGACAGAGCACAGCGGCGGCAGTAACGAATCAAAAATCAACAAATCGATAATGAGAATCATTGACAACGATTCTCATTATCGATTATCATCTATTAGTTGTTGCAGCACTAGTAGTATCCCAAATCTCGCAAAAGAACAAAATTCTGCACTGTGCTGATGAGATTACTGTGAGATTTCAGGTATTCAGCATTTTCTAGTATATTGCCAGGAGCAGCACCTTGTTTTCCCCTGTTGTATGGAAGCTAGGGGAAAGGTGAATATATGTACTAATTTATTTTCCCTACTTTTCTTATTATTTGTAAAGCTGCAATATGTGATAGGGAGGGGGTCCTGTTGTATTAAGCAGCCATCAAGTTGCAGCTGCTTCATTGTGGGAGTAGTGCACTTGACATGTTGGGAATGGGCTAGCCATTGATTTTTTGGATAACATTTCTAAAAACCTGGATATTTTTTACTGGGGGGTGACCCCAACAGATACAGCTTACTGATCCGTTCAGTTGCAGACAGCTGCTAATGGGAAAAAATGGAAAATTGTGATGCATATCTGTGGTAAAAACCACAGTACCTGGCTGAAATCTTTTATTTTTCTTTGCATAGGTATACACGAGGAACAAATGTATTTTAGACATCATCTGCTTCAAACGCAGAGCGTAGTTCCTCCTCCAGTGTCTGGGCAAATCCAACAGTCCCTGAGATTCTATTAATATAAGGTTTTGGCAAAGGGATAAATTGTGGATTAGAGATGGGTCGTGTAGAGGATTTCTTCAAATGTAGCTTAAGGAAAATGAAGTGACGTAGGCTGGAAGTTACCTACGGGCCACCCATAATAAAGAAACTTAGGGTTGAAGAAAATGCAATGTCAAAATGGAAGCAACGTGGGCAAACTACTTTTTGTTTGTGACTCACGTATTGGTAAGCAGATTACATGTTTACCAAGGATAAGAAGCAACATATCTGCCGCAACTGAAGATAGGTTGAGTTGAAAATACACCCCTTCATTCTATGAGGTATATAACTTTCTGGGTAAGCAACTGGAGAGAAGAATCAGCCTGGTACCTGCCCAGTGCTTAAAGTGACATTAAACCCTCAGATTTTTTAACATAAAACAATACTGTAATGTGTGCCTTACTGTAATCCATGGTTGTTTCCCTTCTCTTTGCTGCTCTTCCTTTTAAATCTGTATCTGTTCTCATGCTCTGCAGAACTTCTATTTTGCAGCAGACTGCCTGGTCTCAGGAATGGATACACGGTATCTGTGTATCTGTTTGTATAGGCTTGTAACCTGAGCCAGCACTACAGGAAGAGGCCCTGAGCTGAAAAGGGAAGTTCTCCCCCAGCATGAGAAGACATGAGGATTTAAAAGGAAGAGCAGCAAAGAGAAGGGAAACAACCATGGATTACAGTAAGGCGCTCATTACAGTATTTGTTTATGTTAAAAAATCTGAGGGTTTAATGTCACTTTAAGGGTGCACAAACAGGAGGTTCATCAACTTGTGGACATCTTGCTATAGGGATGTCAGCTGAGTGAATGCTGTGCTGGGATACTATACATGGGGAAAATGGACAAATTTTTTGTTGTAAAAAATAAACAAACCACTAAGTTATTCGTGGATCAGGTTGAAAGCTTTGGTGATTATCTACCAGCTGTAAACATGATTGATTTGGTTTGGATCCCACACAGCTGATAAGTTTGCTCCCATCTACTGGCCACTTACATAAATCAATTCAGTGATTTCAGGCTCTTGGATGACATAAAATATCCAGCATGCTGCAAAATATAACCAGCTAATGCTATGGATCTGTGTTGCTCTGAAATAGTTTTTCTAAGTGTATTGAAAACTGATATTGCAATATCCTCACAGCTTATTTCCTCAGGATTTTTTTTTTTTATAAAAAAAAAACTTTCCACTGTAATTCAAACTTTTCTTCCTTTATCTGTTCTAGAACATAAAAAAAGAAAACCTATAAACAGAAGCACATTCCTTGGATTTGGGAACTCAAATACCAATATTTTCAATTTGGAATTCTTGAGAAGCAAAAAGGTGCTTCAGCTGGCCAGTTTGAATACAAACCCGAAAAGCAGTTTTGGGCAGACAAATTAAGAATGTAACACAGAATATAAAAAACAAAAACAAAACCCAGTTTCAACAATCTTCCACTCAAATGATTATAAAATTGTAAAACCTGCTTCATACCAACTAAAAAAAATGTACAGTTGTGGTCAGCATTAGCAATGGGCATTGTGTATCTTTGACAGATGTGCATTTGCCCACCCTAAGCTGCTGAACTATAAAAGGCAGTTTATGGCAATAAAAATTGTGTGAACCCATTAACTTTCTTATAAACAACAATAACAGAAAAGCAAATGAAGCTGTATAGGAAACGCCTGCAATTTTTTGTTTAAATTTATGAGTCATGCAAAATTCCAAGACACTAAAATCTCCCTAATTACTTGTAATTAGAAGCCAAACTGACCCATTGTGATTTGCAATTGACTGAAAAGCCACCTTAGAGATACAAAGAACTTCTGTCAAGACAACTAATTCATTCAGCAATTGCTGAGAGAGACAACTGCACCCCGGATGGCATGGCCCATGCAAAGCGAGAGCCTCTCTTCCCTGGTAACTGAAGAACAATGAAGGCGCTGCACATGGCCCTTTGAAAACACTAACAAGTACGGGAGAGGGTCTGTGACCTGCTCTGACCCCCACTCTGGAGGCCTTTCCCCTCATCCCTTTCTGAATGACACGTGTCTCAATCGCAGCCATCTGCCTCAATTTGTGAAACATCTTCGGCCACAAAAGCACGCAGTTAGCCCTGACAACAGAGAACAATGCCAAAATAATAAAACTGCTCTGCTGACAGCACGAACCGGGCTCCTCAATAGCAAACCAACTGGTCAGTGTCTCCTTCCTAACAATTAGCATGGGCAAGTCACAGTGTAGACGGCAGTCTGTGGGGATCTCTTTAATTACCATCAACATAAAGAGAGAGAGTTTATCAAAGATACTCAAAGAAAGGAGGGGGGAAAAAAAAAATCACACTAGACTTAATTAAAATATTAGCCACTTAAGCAGGAAACAGATTCTCTTTAAATGGAAAGTAATTTATTTTTTAGTTTTTCTCCTAATCACATCAAAACCTCTTAACGCATTACACTAGTTAGGAAAGCATAACATGTAATTTAAATCTTGTTAACCAGTTTATAGGTAATAATTGCTATATTCTTATTTTACAAACAGAAAAGATCAATATTTATTTCTTTCATCCACACTGCTGTCAACTGGGTCCTTTTCTTATTTAGCATTGTGATTGTGTGCATACTGCCAACAATGACAGAAATTAGACACTCACTTTTCCAATGCAAGAAACAATGCCGACAACAGAAAAGAGCACGACTACCACAGTGAGAAATATCTTATATTCTTTACCGTCACATACACCACCATAGACTTCCCACTTGAGTGTTGGGATATAATTTTTCAGTATTAAAATAAACATTACTTAAATATATTTACTATAGTCATTTAACTATAATTTACTAATATTGTAATACCATTTCTATACAATATCTATAGCAGATCAAATTGCAGTTGAGATGGGAAAACTCTTTCAAGTTCTAGGTGCAATTATGCACAATAAAAGTGTGTGTAAAGTACGTATAGATTGTTTTTTTTTTTTGAGTGGAGGTGGAAGATTTTACTCTTAGTGATACTCTGGAATGAAAATTCTGTCTTTAGGGATAGGATACATTGCTGGAAACACAGTAAGTGGAAGGGGGAACTTAGTTACTTGTTTCTGGAAGGAACTTCATGTCAATAATACCCCACTTCCCTGAAAGTGATGATTGTCCTCCATTTCATTCCAGGTAGGAGAGATCATTCTCTGAGCATAACATGGATTATATTAGATTAAAATGATCTAGCTCATGTTACTGTGACAAGTAATAGGAACTACAACGTGATCATATGATAAGTTGCATCAGTCCTAGTGTAGTTTTGTAGGAAGATGTTCCTAGCACATAGAGGACACTAGAGTTTTGCACTTGGTCATCTGGATGTTTTTTTCAGAAATGTTCTATATTGCACTTGCACAGTTTGTATGTAGATTTTATATACTGTATTTCTATTTTCTCAGTTACACCCCTGGTCCCTAAAGGTGCCCATACACTTTACGAGGGTTGTAAAGTACTTAAAAAAACGTACGATCTGCCCATCTTGGACAGGCAGATCGTACTTGCGATCATCGCAAACCCGCCCCCTGAGGGGCGGGCTTACGATGACTGCAATGAGGGCCGGGCTTACGATGACTGCAAACGGGCTATGTGCGCACACCGGCCCGTTCGGCAGTTGTCGAACCAGCAGACCACTAACTCGCCGAGAATCATACGATTCCCGGCGGGTTTTCTAGCCTGCTGGTTCGACGGAAGACGTGCGAACGTACAGTAGAAACGGTCGCACTCCTTCCATACACTGCACGATTCTCGTACGATCGCAGGATTTCCCGCCATTCTCGTACGAGAATCGTGCAGTGTATGGGCACCTTAAGAGTGATGACTGTCCAACATTTCACTGTAGCTAATTCTCATTAAAGCACAGCAAGAGCACCCACCCCTATTGCACTATTTATTCATCATATGTGCAACAAAAACTGCAATAGTACAAAAAAAAATTTTTTTTATCCAAGTTGACCACACTTACAGGGCAACTGGTTTTAAGGAATAATGTTTAAATCAGGGTTGACGGAAACCAAAGTTGGGTTATTAAAATGTGAGTGCACTCTGTGAAGGTTCAGTGTGTATCCCACCGCACTCCTGACCAGTAAATTCCTTGGTTCTAAGTGCTGAAGTGAGAGTGGGTGGCGCCGCCCAGATCAATTACGTCATATTGAGCCTGATAAAGGGACCCAGAGCGGCCCTGAAACATCGCTATCCTTGTGACAAAATGCCTACATGTCAATGAAAACTAAATTGGAACGTATCTCTACGGTGTGCTGGTGACAATTTGTTACTGCACTCTGTGAATGCATCTCTCTAACTTTCCTCACTACAGGAAATTGTAATTTCCACTAATTCACATATTAAATGGCTAAAAGAGACATTTTGGCGAGGTCTAGCTCACCATCCCCAAGGTTGCTTTTTACTTTGTGTTCCCATGGAAATATCTTGCAATGTCTTCCTACCTGAACTGTAAGTGCAACCAGGATTTTTGCCTTTATGTATCATGTGTGTGTCAGTTCTACAGATTTTGATGTATTTTATTATACACTGAGTGGCCAGATTATTATGACCACCTGACGTTTGTAGGCAAATTAGTTATAATTAGCTATAATTTCGCGGTGAAGTTGCTAGAGGGCCAGACCATTATAAATAGGGAAGAAGGTTGTTTACCACGACAGTAGAAGTGATTTTTTTCTGAAGCTATGGGTAAACAACGCGATTTAACAGCCTTTGAACGTGGGATGATTGTTGGCGCTCAAGCCACGGAGCGAGTATCAGCAAAACAGCAGAATTCGTTAAATGTTCAAGAGCAGCTGTTGTTAAAGTGTTTAAAGACTGGACCGTCAGCCGAAAAACTGGGTCTGAATGTGCGAATTGTGGTCGTCAGCGACTAGTCAATGTTAGGGCAGAATGGAGAGTGGCAAGACTGGTACAAGACAACAGAAGGGCAACAGTGCAGTGTCAGATTCCTCGCATCACCTTTCAACATCTCGTGGAGTTACGAGGCGGCCCAACGAAGTCATCTGGTGGAGTCATCTCGTGGCCCAACGAAATACTGATGGGGTGGTCATAATAATCTGGCCACTCAGTGTATATATCCCCCTGCAGATTTTGTAAAGTTTGCCCGCTTACAAAGAAGAAATTAAAGGTCTATAATGTTTTATCATAGGTGTATTTTAAATGATAGAGAAAGAACATCAACCAAAATCCAGAAAAAAACACATGATACAAATGTTATACATTGAGTTGCAGTTCAGTGAGTAAAAAAAGTATTTGATTCCCTACCAACCAACAATAATTCTGGCTCCCACAGACTGGCTATGTGGTACACAGATTAGTTCTGTCAATTTAAGTAGGTGCTCCTAACGACAACGACACCTGTCCATAGAATCTCTTTCTTCCATTGAAACCTCACCACCATGGGCAAGGCCAAAGAGCTGTCAATGGACGTGAGGGACAAGACTGTAGACCTGCACAAGGCTGGAATGGGCTACAAGACTATCAGCAAGAAGCTTGGTGAGAAGGAAACAACCGTAGGAGCGATTATTCGCAAATGGAAGAAATACAAAATAACCATCAATCGCCCTCAGTCTGGAGTTCCATGTAAGATTTTGCCTCATGGGGTAAGGATGATTATGAGAAAAGTGAGGGATCAGCCCAGAACCACACGGGAGGAGCTTGTGAATGATCTCAAGGCAGTTGGGACCACAGTCGCCAAACAAACCATTGGTAACACGATACACTGCCATGGATTGAGATCCTGCAGCACCCGCAAGGTCCCCCTCAAGAAGGCACATGTACAGGCACGTCTCAAGTTTGCCAATGAACATCTAAATGATTCAGAGAAGGATTGGGAGAAAGTGCTGCGGTGAGATGTGACCAAAATTGAGCCCTTTGGCATTAACTCGACTCGCTGTGTTTGGAGGAAGAAAAATGCTGACTATGACCCTAAGTCACCATGCCTACAGTCAAGCACGGAGGTGAAAACATTACGCTTTGGGGCTGTTTCTCTGCTAAAAGTACAGGCCGACTTTGCCGCATTGAGGGGCCAATGGATGGGGCGATGTATTGTAAAATGATGGATGAGAACCGCCTTCCCTCAGCCCGAACACTGAAGATGGGTCATGGATGGGTCTTTCAGCATGACAATGACCCACAACATACAGCCAAGGCAACAAAGCAGTTCCTCAAGAAGAAGCACATTAAGGTCATGGAGTGGCCTAGCAGGTCTCCAGACCCTAATCCTATAGAAAATTTATGGAGGGAGCTGACACTTCGAGTTGCCAAGCGACAGCCAAGAAGCCTTAAGGATTAAGAGAAGATCTGTAAAGAAGAGTGGACAAAATTACTCCTGAGATGTGTGCAAATCTGGTAACCAACTACAGGAAACGTCTTACCTCTGTGCCTGCCAACAAGGGTTTCTCCACCAAGTACCAAGTCATGTTTTGCTTGGGGATCAAATACTTACTTTACTCATGCTCATCCCTTCTTTTTGCATCTATATGTGTCAATGGTGGATTGGAGCCCAGTGGATGAATGTGCACTGGCTGTATTAGGTGGAATATGTCCAGGTCACCACTATACTATATTAAGTGTAATATGATTGGCATAACACTGATGTGTGTATTGAAATGAGAATGCGTGTTAACGTATACATTTATATGCAAAAAGATTTTTAAAAAAAACAAAAAACAAACAGTGAATCTTTTTGAATAGTTGGGCTGCCACCTTGGGTGGTGCATTTCTAAATTACAGTTATAGCCTTCACATTTTGAACATGTATTTTATAATCATATTAACAAGAATTATGTAATTTCTATACAAAATAGAGGAGTTCTATATCTATCTGTTTTAAAAATAACTTCTGCATAGAAGATGTTAAGTAACTAAATATGGATGTTCTTTAAACTTCTACAATCTGCAATCAATTTAACAGATTTTTTCCCTGTGTCGCAGTAACATGCTTTGCTCGGCATATTTTGGTTATATACAGCCAAGCAAAATGCTGACGAGATGGGAAAGACTTTTTTTTTTCTCCTTTGTTAGAATATTTTGTGATGTTTTGGATGGACTCCCAAGCATAAATTAAACATGTGTTGTTAGAGAGGCCGAATTACTCTTTCTCTCTCTCTGGAGAGCGAGTGAATATATTCTCCCTGTGTTGTGACAACATTAATCACAATTAGTTGTTCGGTTGAAGATCTCAAATCCGCACCATCAATGGAATGTTGATATCCCACCGGAGTAAATGTTTCCTAAGTTTCCCGTGATTAGAAAGGACACAACACCCAGTCATCTGCTGTGACAAGATGGCCACCACTGACTTTTTTCTAGTATTGTAGTTAGGGAAATGTGTTTAATATTCACTGAATGTGACATTTCTGTGTTTTCACCAATCACGCATTTATTGATTAGGATGCATTCATTGTATACTGCCCTTTTTTTAATAAATTGATGCATAATGATTGTTAAAAATTGTCTTTACGTATTATCTAAATATATTATGTATGATATTATGTATTACACACACACATATATACATACATACATATATATACACACACACACACACACACACAAACACACACACGCATACTCATCAATACCGACTGCATGAAGTGACAAAGTGGTAATGACTTTGTAGAATTTAATATGCTATATTTTTTTAAACCTACTTCCTTTACTCTCTATTCTATAAAAACGTCGTCATGCCAGTGGACTGCCTAATGAAAGCATAATGAAAATACTAGGAATTACATTACAATATGTGGCTTTCATCCTTGTGACATTCTTAAAAAAAGAATCAATTAGGTCAGCAAGAATATTCAATGAGCATAAATGCACAAAAATGCAAAACGGATTTATGAAATACGGATGTCCTAGAAATACAATTCCCTTCCTCTAGTCCAGTTTGGGTCATTTCAGACAATTCCGCTGCTTCAGGATTTATTAAACTAGAAAACAGATAAAATCTGTTAATATTCACCCGAGCTGATGAGTAGTTGGAAGCACCTTTTTTATGCACAGGCATTTTATACAGAGTTGGAAGAAATAGAACGTCACCTCCACTGTACAAAGCGCAATACTGGGTGCATACTGCAGTAATCCAGAGCAACAAAAATAATACATCTGACCATTAAATGATCATTTCCATGAGCAATACTGTATAATATAATTCAGGAAATGGTGCTCCATGATTGCCAAAGCTTATATAGAAATCATACATCACCTATCCATTGCTATTAGATTTCTATAGTCAGATCCATTCATATCCTAGATGCCTTATCATTCACCATTTGTATGCATTTTACAAATCCACTGCACCTGATCTCAAAGCTCGAGTAACCTTAGAAGAATATAGACCAATCCACTCCAGATATGAGGAGTGTCAATGTTTAACCTATCTATCCACGTATGCTATTTTGACACAATGTTCATTTTGGGCTGAAATATCAGACATATTAGATTTAGCTGTGGAATAAACTGTACTATAGTAAGTCTATTACAAATGACATGGATATCATCATTTTTATATACAACAAAACCTAGAATCCTTGTTTTATCGATTCAATCCTGTTACGGCGGTATAAATACAGAGAGCGTTAGTCAGAGCGTCTAAGAAATATATATTGTTTTGTTCAATTGTCTAATATAAATGCTTACAGTCTAATACTCCAGGAATGAATGCTCTTCTGTGTATACAGCCTGCACTAGTAGGGGCTGTGTATGTTTTCTAGGAAAGTCTACTGAGGGACTGATGTGGAAATAATAACAGTGCTGACCTCTAGTGTTTGGAAAAAAGAGTTATCGAGACATTTAATCCATTGTTGATTTAAAATAATGTAAATCGTTGATGACGTTATTAATGAGGATTACTGTGTATCAGAGAAAAAGAAAATGTAACCCTTGGGCCGCTTGGTGCGATCACTCCTTATTCTAGGGACAACACACAGATTGAAAGAGAAGAAAATGATTCTTTAAAATGCCTACAGACATAACATCACCAACTGATAAAAAAAAAAAAAGGATTTTGACAAATATGCTTCATAAAAGAACAGAGTATAATTGCTATATAGCAAAGGTAGGCAACCTCTGCACTCCAGCTGTAGTGAAACTACAAATGCCATCATGCTTCTGCCTCTAGGTGTCAGGCCTGTGGATGTCGAGTCTTGCAACGGCTCTTTGGACTTGTACTTCATAAACAGCTGGAGAGCTGAGGTTGCCTACCCTGCTGTCTAGCTTCTGAAACAAATATAAGAATAAAGAACATGGTGTTATGTCTGACTCTAGCATGAATGATTTAAGTGTACCTGCACTGCGCTCAAACCTAGGGTCATATGCATATTTTAGGGCAGGTTCATACCATTTTCCGGATCAGATCTGGAACGCAGTGCATTATGTTTGGCCACATATTTACCGTGATTTTTCCGTGTTTGGATTTTCTTTTAGCTTAAAATGGTCTTACAGGTGCGTTCCAGTGCGTATTCCAGCAGTATTTTTCTTGTCTGGAACGGACTGAGCTGGTGTGAACAGAGACCAGAAATAGCATAGGGATTAATTAAGATGCATTCTGGGTCCGGAAACAATCTGGCCTGGACTGGAGATGATCCGGACATGGTGTGAATGGGCCCTCAGAGCGGTGTATTTAAAATAAAATTCTGCTTGCTGGATGTTTGGTGTTCCTTCCAGCAATGCATATATACATAGGGATCAATGGCCACACATGTAAAAAGCAGTGCAATAAAACTGCACCATATAGAAAATGCAGAAAGTTAATTGTCGCCAAAATCACAGAGCAGAGGCCAGAAATGTATATAGGCATACAACATCAGATGTCCTTCAGGGAGCACCACAATCTTGGGTGCACATAACGTCCAAATCTCTGTTAGCTCCTGTTGCTAAAGTCTGGCCCTTCCTCTTCAGTAGGTTATGCTTGGTCAGTGAGGTGGCTTATCATAGTTCTGTACTACTAGTGCTGGTTAGCTAGCTGTCATGCTGATCCTTGGGCTTCAATGCTTTCAAAGTCATGGACCCAGAGCAAGCATGAAGGTCAGGACTTCATTAGCTGCATACTATTGGGTCCATCAGACAGCCAGGCAACTAGCATGTTCAAGAGGAAGACCAAACCAGTCACATATAAAAATAAGATCAAGCAATCATTTTTACTTTTCAAGTTACTTTTTTTTACCCCCCAACCCCACCCAGCTCCTGGATATTATATTCAGGGGTGCTATAAGGGGAAATTGTGAGCTGCTAATATGAAAAGTTGCACCTCTGGCCCCTCTGCACTCTCCACCATTCACAAATCTTCCATTACTATGATTCCACAATGCATCAAGTCCTGTGAAAGGCATTGTGGAATAATACTAAAAGAAGAACTGTGAATGGTGGAGAAGGCTGAGGGGGACAGGGCTAGTTATGCAGAGAAAAGAACTGTGAATGGTGGAGAAGCCTGAGGGGGGCAGGGCTAGTAATGCAGAGAAGAACTGTGAATGGTGGAGAAGGCTGAGGGGGACGGGGCTAGTAATGCAGAGAAAAGAACTGTGAATGGTGGAGAAGGCTGAGGGGGGCAGGGCTAGTAATGCAGAGAAGAACTGTGAATGGTGGAGAAGGCTGAGGGGGACAGGGTTAGTAATGCAGAGAAGAACTGTGAATGGTGGAGAAGGCTGAGGGGGACAGGGTTAGTTATGCAGAGAAGAACTGTGAATGGTAGAGAAGAACTGTGAATGGTGGAGAAGGCTGAGGGGGACAGGGTCAGTAATGCAACTTTTCAGACAAGCAGTTCACAGACTAGTCTCTCTCAGTGCCGCTGAATGTAATATCTAGTGGCTGTGGGAGGGATTCTATTACAGTAGGTGGCAGCTGAAGTTATGGGGACACTTGCCATTACACATATCTTAATGAGTCTTGCCTAAGAGTAGGCATTAGTGGTTGCCCGTCGTTGCTTGCCTTTATTAGCCAGAAACGTTTTCTCTCTGAGCCTCATTAAAACTAGTTTTACTTTATTATTAGGTGCCTGACTTCAGGGATAAGGGGGTAAGCCACTTGTTGGGGTTAAAATAAAATAAAAACTCTGGCCATCAAAAGATAATAGGAGACTTATAACAAGATTTAGTTATAGGCAATGTAAAATTAGCGCCACCCATGCAGATGCTCTTAAGTAGCTCATAGAATCCCTTTAAAGTATTGCTCCAGTAATGGAGGCACACAACACGCAGGTCTTTGGGCTATGAAGGGGTATCTTTACATTATCTGGGACTGTGATTTGTGCCTAAAGTCTACAACCTCTACATAAATACAACAGGCAACAACATTTGTCATTGTGAAGGTAATGTGCATTTACCTTCAATATAACTTGTGAGGTTAGACATGCTGCAAGAAACCCCAGGTTCACCCGCACTCAAAGTTCTTCATAGCTACTATGTGAATGAAGCCTCAAGTGTGCAGTCATGTACTTTAATTGCCAAATCAGCTGCTGAAGCTCTGTGCATTCTCGCTCGCTGGAATTTTAAACCATCACAGTCCTAATACATGTTCTCTCTTGGTAAGCCCTAATGAAGGGGGTATTTGTAGAAGCCCCTGAAACGTGTTGGATATTTTTATACTGTCCCCTCAACCTTACATTGAATAAAGATGCATCTGGACTATTAAAGACAATTTTACGCTTCAATTCATAATCCCACAATGTATACAGCAGTGTCGGCTATCAATAGTGTTGAAGGAAGCCCAAATAGTGACTACACTAAATCCAAGTGAACAGGTCAACTGAATAATGGTTCAAGCCACAAAATGGCAGCCTGAAATGAATGAACAGGACAGGGATGCTTAAAGGAGAACTATGGGGTCAGGGCTTTGCCGCATAGTTCTCCTAAGGGTCACGGGAGAACACAAACTAGCGTCCTCCCGTCACCCTAAGCTCAGTATACCGTGAGCTACAGCTCGTGGTATACTGAGACGCCGCAGTCGGGACCGCCCGGCTGGCTCTGCCTATCTAGAGACTTCCCGATATACCGAGCTGACCTGTGACAGTTTCATTGTCACAGGTCGGCTCAGATTATGAGGCTGAGTGAAGTTACTCGCCTCATAATTCTCCTTTAAGACACAATATAAAAGTAAATAGTCACTGCATGCTAACTGAACAAACAAATCACAGTACAAACCAAAACCATAAATGCAGCGAAGAAACACCAAGTAGAAGGGTTCTATTATCATTATAGTAAGCAAAGAATCTGCAAACAACACTGACAGTGAACGGCAGGGGTAGCCGAACTCTGGTGCTCCAGTTGTGGTGAGACTACAAATCCCATCATGCATCTGACTCTGAAGTTATGCCTGTAGCTGTAAGAGTCTTACAATGCCCCATGGGATTCATAGTTTCACCACAGCTGGAGGGTCGAAGTTGAATTAAACCTGATGTAAGGCTTCACAATGTAAAGATTAAGGAGGATGGGATGAAAAAAGAAAAAGAGGTTTACCTGTGTAGATTGTTCTGGCCGGAGGGCACTACTCCAAGATTGGCAGTGGCTAGAAACTTGTGCGCTACAGTCTGCGGAGTGCTGTTCTGTGTAGATACTGTGATAGTGGCTGAACTCTCATTCATACCCGTCAGCTTTGCTATGAAAGTAAAAGACATAATGTGCGTGTTACTTCAGAGGCTGGACATAGAAAAGACACATGTATGTTACTTGAGATACTGACATAGAAAAGGCACAACATGCATGTCCCTTCAGAAGCTCACACAAGTCTGACTGGAAACTGAAATGAAGAGCACTAGGGACACAAATTTGCTAAAGAGAAAACCAACTAATCATACAACAGCCCAATAAAATAATGGAATCAAGTTTTGCTGCCAAGCTTCACTGCCACGGGATGTCCTCAGTCTGATGGGCAGCATAATTGAACTCACTTCCTCTGAGACCAGGTCATCCTGGACCTGTCCCCAGCCTGGTATTGGGCAGTGAAATGAGAAGCAGCACAGTGATGAGCTCGTCTCTGTCACTCTCATTTCTGCTTCTATCAGCATGCTCCTTGTCAGTACATAAATATATTAGCTACTTCCTCTGACACTCCAGCTCTACTATAGAGACTGTAAGAGGCCGAAACCAGGTCAAATTCAGGCCTGCCTGCTTAAAAACAAATAAATGCATTTAATGATGTATTAATGATTACAGACAGGGCTGTGTGCTTAATGAGATCGCCTGAGAATTCTACCTCGGGCCACACCCCATTCAGTCATGTGGGGCGGCAGTGCAGTGCAGTATGCCTGCATGCTGCCACCATCATTAGCACAGGTGAGCGGCACACGGCTTGCATGTCTGTACTGAAACCCAGCTGCGCTGAGTGCTGACACTGAGCTGCCGGTACAGCAGCCTCTTGAAGGCAGTGTGTGCCTTGCCGCCCGCCTACACAGTGTCTGAGGCATTCACTGTCTGGTAGCCCTGCACTAACCAATATGGCAGTAATTACACCTGTTAGTTACCAACATCTAATTTGCTTTTAGATAGCCAATCACATGCTGAGCTGATTCCACCCCAGTTGGGGTGCTCCAGCTGTACTGCAATGTGTGCTGGTGAGCCGAGTGCTCTCCGGAGGTAAGTAGGCAGTCCGTAATATACTGTCCATGGGTGAGACAATTTATTTTTTTACTTCTTAAACATTTCTTTTTGTCAGTGGGTCCTGGTGCTGGGAGCACTAATGTGAATATGAGAGGCTCTATTTCCAGGGGGAAGCTTGTTTAAATACTACCATGACTGTATTTCAGCAACTCTACCTACATGTACGCAGTCATTGAGAGGTTCAGATAACGTATGCAAAATAAAATGTAAGTTCAATCTGCAGGTTAAAGGTCCTGGGCTGCAGAAAGCGTCCTGCTGGGGGGATTATTCTGGTGTAGGATGTATTTCAAATCAATTTCATAAACGGAACTCATGTCATGTACTGAATTTTCCCTGTATGTAATTGGTAAACCACAATAAACAAGACATTTTCCTAACACTGGCTTCCCAATTAATCGTATTGATGTTTTTATATCTTGGATACAAATGTATATGTTTGTGTGTTTTTAAATTTCCTGTTACGTAAAACAATACAAAAAATAAGTAATATATTAATTATGATTGGAAATAATTCAATAGATTTTTTCCACAGATCCTGTGTTTCACCTAAATAGAATTTGTGTTTAGCTTTATTTTTTTCCCTTTAGACATTTAATCAAATTAAATTTAAAGATTCTAAAAATAACCAATTTGAAAAAATTATTTCGTCTTTAGTTTTGCAATAATTGTCAGTAGACAAAATTGCTTATCTTCTAAACCTAGCATCCAGAATTTATTGAGTGTGCCCCCCTACTTTTAAATCAGTAGGAGTCAGTGGGTAGATTGCCGTTTGTGCCTGCCCACACAGTTATGACATGCTAAAAGGGATAAGTAGCCATCTTGTACAAGACATGAAGTTATAGTTAACCCTAAGAGGAATATTTAATCTAGGAACATTCGAATAACTACATTTGCCTGTATCCATAAAAACCAAATCAAGGCAACTGGACTTGCTGTATTTTTCTTGAAGATGTTTCGTTGGTCATCCAACCAGCTTTCTCAATTCAGAATGACTTGTACAAAAATTCACTGGGCATTTTGTACAAGTCATTCTGAACTGAGAAATGTGGTTGGATGACCAACAAAACGTCTTCAAGAAAAATACAGCAAGTCCAGTTGCCTTGATTTATTTTTTACAGATATGCCATGACCTGGAAGAATGAAAACCTTTACAGACATACATTTGCCTGCCTTGCCTCTGCAGGTTTATACTAGCCCGACACGAAACTGAGGCAGTACTGGTGAACAGCACCAAAATTAAATAATAATTTTAAATCTCAAATCCTCATTTGCAAGGTATTGAATATTTGTGGTGTTAAGTGACCGCAGTGGGCCCACAATATCTGTGAATCTTAATTTGTGCATTCTCAATATTACTAAACTGACCAAAGCCGGTGGAAACTGGGGCCAGAAGGTGATGAAGCAACTTCCCAACCAGGCAGTGAAACTTTGTAAAGTGATAATTTGACATTTTACGACTGTGCAAAGTGTTTGTTTACATCAGGTTGTAGCTTTTTTTTAATTGCCTATGTGGTTAGCGTATAGGCAAAACTTGCTTACCAGAGTTCTTCTTTAAAGTTGAAACATGGCAAAATTGCTCAGTGGTCACAAGTGTAAGCAAAACAAATCTTGCTTTTCCAAATACTGTACAGTAAAACAGCATTTTCCATCTTCATCAATCAATTTTCAGCTCAAGGTAGCAGTTAAAAATAATATATTTACCTACAGAATTTACTACAGTAGGAAAACTCAAACCGAGATATTTTATATTACGCATAAAATGTAAGGAAATGTTCCATTAACACACACAGAAAACCATAAAATTCTTTTGGCGTTCTATATTAAATGCACAGTATAAATAAAATGCAAAGCCAGAAGTGTATATAGCGTGTTGAATACATCCCACAAAAAAAATTACATGGCAAAAGATCATATTAAAAGCACGGTCTCCATTTGGAATACTTTGCAATAAGAAAACCAAGCAATGATCATGGCAGACTTGGAGAATCTATCCAGTCAGCCAAAATAATACATATTTGTAGTACCACGTGTCGTCATAAGGAAACCTTTGTCGTAGAAGAGTGGTCTATACTTGGTGTGCAATATGCTGTTACCACCAGGAACAACTAATACATTGCCTCAATTAGACTAGTACTTTCCTGTGTTTTGATCTGAAAAAAGTATAAATTAAAGCTACCTCTTGTAAAAGTACCAATAGGTGGATTATTTAAACATATCTGGTAATCTGAAACTAATGGCTGCAGGTCCAGCAAACAAAGTTGGACAATGAGGATGAGAAATGAAGCATAGGCTGACAGAGATCAGGCAGAAATCGGACAGTTTAATTCATTTTGTTACTGCGGTTATATTTTCTAAAGCTTCCAAAATGTGAAAATATCTCTGGGTCCAGGGTTGCCGGACTAGAAAACCCATAATATTTACTAGGGATGCACAGATACTGGTTTTTCAGTATCGAGCACCGATATTTTTTTTTGGTACTCGCCAATACCAAATGTCCCATTAACGAAGCCAGGGGGCGTGTAATGATTCGCTGCCCGGCTTCCTGATTACCCGGGTGGCGTGTAATGACTTGCCGCCCAGCTTCCTGAATAGCCAAAAAGCCATCTCCATGCTCCTCATCACCATGCACGAGGGAGCATGTAGCTGGCTTCCCGGCGAATCAGGAAGCTGGGCGATGTGTAATTACTTGCTGCCCGGCTTCCTGGTACCAGAAGTATCGGGATAGCATTGGCAGAATTTGGGCGAGTACATGTACACGCCCAAATACTCTGTATCTGCACCGATACTAGTATCGGTGCATCCCTAACATTTACCATCATCTGTGTTCTATTTAAATTTTATATTATCCCTACCAAGGAAGTTAAGCAAGGCCTTTACAAAACCAGTTTTGGGGCCAGGAGCCACTTGCCATTCCCTTGAGCAACCTCCCTCACCAAGACATCATGCTTTTGGAACAAGGTAAAAATGTATTTCTGAACGATTAGAAGTGAACATAATTAGCCTACAGAGACACCCTGCTGTCAGGGGCCTATAATAATCACAAGCTCTGGATTAGGTGTTCCCAAAACACCACATTACTAGATACCATAGAATATGAAACAATGAGTCAGCCTAGTTCACTCAAGCAGTGTCCGCAAGAAAAACAAAAGCCTAGGACAGGTAGGCTAGCAAAAGGCATAAGCCCATGGTTTAAAATACCACCAGCAAAGACCTTACTTATGACAGATCTCTTCATTAAAATTCAGAATTGTTTGGTCTGAAGGTGTCAGATATGACCTGAAGCTAGCAAATATTTTTTTTTCTCTGTGGTATAGACTGGTCAGGAGGTATTTGCAGAGGTGTGTAAGTCTTCACAAATTTTCAACTGTACAATCTAATTATTAGCAGCATAGGCCAATACTTACCTTTTATATATAAATACATGTGCCCCATATCTGGAATTACTGGGATTTTCCCAGAGTGGGCAGCAAGTAAAAAGGAATTAGAGGCCACCTTCTATACAGTGAGGAAGGGGTAGCTTGGGTACTTTTTCTACAGATTTACTTAAAACCTTTCAATGATCCTAATTTGCTGAGTGAACTACAAGCTCCAGACCAAAGAACAAAGCACCTGTAGGTTTGCCATGTATACAGGTGCATGGCACCTGTACAGTATACTCTTTTAAGCAGAGTAAATTAAAAGGTTATTTCTTATTTTGTTGAGGCTTACAGGCAGAACATAATAATCTCTTCTTAAAAGAAAATAATATATGGTCCCTATTACTTTATACACAGGAGCCCTAAAGGCTGAACTTTACTCTTAAATAGATGTGTCCATTTTATACTGTAGATCTCAATAATCTATTAACATGTTTACTCTTTGTCTTCTCTGACAACAGCATTTCTAATAACTGCCTTTGCACTATGAATGCACTGTGCAGTTCTACTTATCTGCATCAGCAATGTTTCAGGAAGATCACAATGTCGACTGAAGGCAGACATGCCCTATCACTGATATGGCCCTGTTACATTTTTTCCTATTGGGCCATGTTAGCAAATCCCATTGTATGTTCCACTATAGCATCCTATTCAGACCTGAGAAAAGTTCCTCTTGCAAGGTTGCATGTGAAGGATGTACAAGCTCTTGGCTAGTATGTGATTACAGGAAGAGGACATTCACACAAAAACAAAAAAATGGTCTGAGCATATGGGAAGTATCTGTAACTTCTGGGGAAATAAAAAACACATTCAATATCTCTGAGCAATGCATTAACATCAGAGCCGGATTCCCCACAAGGCCACCGAGGCCCGGCCTCGGGGCGGAGTCCTTGTGGGGAAGTTGCGTGCGCCAGGCGGTAAATTGCCCTCTCTACATTTAGTCCTGCTTTGCACAAGCAGGACTAAATGTAGAGTGAGGGAAGCCGATTGTTCGTTTACATGTGATCTCAGCGATGTCACCGAGATCACATGTAAAAAGTCTGCAGCCAGTCGGCCGGTCTTCCCCTCCCCCCAGGACTTACCTCTCTCCTCGCTAGTGCTGTCCTCCGGGCTCAGCCACCACGATGCAGTGAGCAGAGCGGCAGGGTTAAAAGTAACCCTGCTGCTCCTTGTACACTGTGAGAGGGGAGAGCTGTGCTCTTCCTCTCTCACCTGTCACAGGAGTTCCACCACAGTGCTGTGCTAGAACTCCTGTATTGGAGGTGACAGGGTCAATAAAGAGAACCTGTCACCTCCAATTGCTATCACACAAGGGATTGTTTTCTCCTGTGTGATAGCAATAAAGTTAGGTGACAAAAAAAATGTCATTGATTTAAAAAAAAATAAAAAATAAAATATGAAATAAAAAGGTGATTTAAAAGTAAAAATAATAAGAAACAAATTTTTAAAAAATAAGAAAATAATTATAAAAAACAATAATAAGATTACAAAATTATAAAAAATTAAACAAGATAAATAAAAATTTAAAAAAGAGGAAATAAATAATAAAAAAAGTGATAAAAAATAAAGAAACAGTTAAAAAAAAATTGAAACTAACCCGCCGCCCTGCCATCTGGTTGCCATTCTCCAATGATGGGAAGGGGAGTGAAAAATCTGAGTGAGTGAAAATCTGGCCCTGATTAACACTTATCTATGATTGGCCTCACAGATACAAGAACAGAAAATACCTATGTAGTCACAACATTACTTGGGATTTAAATGCAGCAGAAGTAGATTTGTGCTCACTACATGCAGTTAGTTAGCTCACTCTATTTTAGGAAGATTAAATGGAAGGTTTCTGTACACACTTTAAACAGTAAAGGTTTCCTCTAAAGTGTGACTCTACTGTTGTCAGTATGGAGGCTACTATTGTTGTCTTCTCATTCTGGCAATGCGGTTGCCTGACTTTCATGTTGACCCTAGCTTCAATAGCTTTAGATCACTAATTCAATACAAACATCTGTTATATGCATAATTGCTCGTGGGTCAGTGACTTATGGCATCACTTCCAGTACCAGAATACTATCCAGGCAGCTTGCATTTTTAGAAGGAGGCCAGCAATGACAGAACATATATATTTCTAAGGAAAGGTTTACTTTAAGGAAAGAACTTCAGAAGACAGTAAACGGAAACTAAAAAGTTAGCAACCAGCATACTGACCAGCAATGTCATGATACTGAGGAACTTAACATGCTATTTTCGCCTGTTTAACCAGACTATTAGACAGCAACCTCAGCAGCACGGCAAGGAAGGGCTAAAGAAAAGAAAACGCAGACAGAATATACTAGCTTTTAAGCAGAGTGCACAGGCTGACCTAACCGAGCTGGGAGATGTGTACACTCATTTAGGATTTAAACCTACTCCATTAAGCTATATTGAAGAGCAAATGTTCAATAAATGAATGCAACTATGTTTATGTTAAAAGCCTGTTTCCTGAAGCCCATAATTAAAGGACATTTCCTACAAAGCAAGGACTTTTTTGTTAAGCGCTTGCAAATGGAAAGATGGATAGCATTCATACAAGTGGAGGCATAGCTTCATATTTAACCTTAACACTCCAGTCATTAATGCTTTGTCTAACTTCCTCAATAAAAGACAAGGTACTGCTCCATTGAAGTAAAATTTTAAAAATCAACTATGCCATGCTGTTCAGAAGAGAAGATTCATTAATGCCAGCTAATGTATTGGCATAAAGAAAAGTAACATCCTATCGGAACAAGCACACACTCAAACCTGCCTGCCCAGCCCCCTCCCATCTTAACTCGTGCTGTTTTATTGTTATAGGCAATTTGTACCACTCAGCATGACAGTGTAAACTGAATTAAGATTAATTTACATGCAAAAGAACACTTAGGAGAGCAGCATGGTAAGCAAATGTATTGTCTCGATTGCTGAGGTGGAAAAGAACCCAGAGGAAAAAAAAATGCTGGTCTAATTAAAAGGGCATCAAATATGATTGCTTGAGGTGGTTAAGGGGCAGAGAATAGTAAATGTCCAACTAGTTAAAGAATTAGCATCTTGCTTGCAGAGGATTTAAGAGATAGATTCATAAATCTTAATAAGACAAAGTGAACACCTTGGCTCTAAATTTCAAGCGATGTCCTTCCAAAACAGAAAGGTAAACCGTGGTTACAAAGAGAGCGCAAGGTAAGCTTGTGTTTTCCTTCTGTCCAAGAAAGAGTTTTCAAACTTGACTTAAAAGACTTAAAAGGAGAACTATGGGGTTAAGGCGGGAGGACACAAACTAGCGTCCTCCCGTCACCCTAAGCTCAGTATACCGCGAGCTACAGCTCGTGGTATACTGAGACGCCACAGTATACCGTGAGCTACTGCTCGCGGTATACTGAGACGCCACATCTAAAGCGGATTCCGACAATTAATGTCTGGATCCACCCAGCTGCGTGACTGACAGCTGGCTCTGCCTATCTAGAGGCAGAGCCAGCTGTAGCCGCCCCCTCCCCCATCCGTTCCGCCAGTCAGTGCTGGCGGATCGGAGCGGGGAGGGGGAAATCCAGCCCCTCCCCTGTCACGGCAGAGAGCTTGGACAGGATCGAGAGGTGAGCGAACGCCGGTATGTGTTCGCTCACCTCCCGATCTACTGAGCCGACCTGTAACAGTCTCATTGTCACAGGTCGGCTAGAACTATGAGGTGAGTGAAAAACACTCACCTCTTAGTTCTCCTTTAAGGTGATATGAACATGGCCATTGGGTGACCAGCTGTCAACTTCCTAAAATTCTTATCTTTTTATCCACGTTTCTTGATATTTAAAGGGAAAACATCACATTTTATCAAAGTAGAACTCCAGACATGCAGGAATTGCATTAATATACCACACATATATGTTCTATATTAAACTGGTCAGACATATTACAATTGGCTATAGATTTGCCAACAATTATATAATATGTGGTACTTGATACAATTTATATCTAGGTAGGCCTTACTACTACAGAGTTATTGGTAATGTTTGATGTTCTATGATATAAAATCTGAACAAAACCAAAGACTGAGTGTGGCCAGGTATAGGACACATCTGTATGGCTATTTGGGTCTAAACAGCTTTTCACCTCCATGTAAATGCAAAAGCAACTCAGCATGTTCAAAGAGACTCCTAGAGCAATGCAGTGGCAAGATGAAGCAAATCAAAAGCATACTGCACCTTCTGAATTTGATGTCTCTGTACATGAGCCATAACTCTTATAGAGGTAAGCATATTATAAATGCATAGCTTTCTCCTCTGAAGTTATGGGGTATTCACCTGAAATTATGACCTACAGCACCTGCCCTCAATTTATTCTGCAGCTTAAATGGGCCTAAAACTTCAGGCACCAGGGGAAAATATGCTGGCTAGCATTCCTTATTCCTGCCCAACTGTTGGTTGATAAAGCTCCTGAACTCAAAACTACCCATGAAAATATTAGTACAAAGTTGTGGAGCATTGGCCAGATCTAACGAAGAAAATGCTTGTCTTGCAAATAAATCCTGTCAGAGAATGTATTTTCATGCAAATCTGATGTGTATTTCCAGCTCAGAGATTGGTGCTACTGCAGGATTTCGAATAACAAGGGCAGTGATGGCGAACCTTTGGCACGCTTGCCACAGAGGGCACACAAGTCTAGGTGCTGGTTGGCCAGTCCCACACAATTCAGGTTCTCACCTGGGGTGCTCTGCACGGGCCGCCGGTGTTCCACGGGTGTCCAAGTCCCATTAAGGTTTTAAAGATGGCGACTGCAAATGGTGGCCATCTTTAAACCTGGCAGGTGCCCAGATCCTATTTAATATATTGCCGAACTGGCAATATATTAAACGGAAATCATCCCATGGTGGTCCAGTGAAGGATCAGTATGATCTGCATCTTAGACCATACTGATTGCTCCCTTGTGTTGCAATGCTCACACGAAGGAGCGATTAGTATGATCTACATCAACCAGAGATGCAGATCACACTGATCCTCCACTGGACCACCAGGATAATCCCCCAGTACCCCACTGGACCCCAGCGATGCATCCCCCTCTGTGCAAAACAGGTAAGCAGGAGATGGAGCAATTTTAAAAAAAATGATTATTAATTTTTATTGTTAATAGTTTTGTGTGTTTTATGAGTGTATTATGTGTATGTGTTTCATTGAGTGTGTGTTTTTTAAATAAAATGTGTGTGTGTTTTTAACACGTGTTTTTTTAAGTGCGTGATGTGTTTTTTAATGTGTGTGAGATGTGCCTGTTTTAATGTGTGTTTTTTAATGAGTGCAATATGTGTGTGATTTGTGTGTTTTATTATGTATGTGATATGTGTGTGTTTCATTACATGTGTGATGTGTGTCTTATTGAGTGTATAAACATTTTAATATTTGTGTTTCCTTATGTTGCCTGAGGCAGTGATGCTGAAAGTTTTTTAAACCCCAGCGCCCAAATTGCAATGCAATACCAAACTTATTTTCAATGTTGGCACTTTGAGATAAATAAACTGATTTTGCATTGCAGTTTGGGCACTCGGGTTCAGAAACGTTAGCCATCACTGAACTAGGGTGTGTTATAAAGCAGAATATGGGTTTCCATGTGTACGCATGGATTTTCAGAATGGCAGGCTCCTTAGCTGCCTTGCTCCCTTTTCCCTCCACAAGGGCAGCTGCAGACACAAAAAGAAACCAGCCACTGACTTTCTTGCCAGTTGGTATTTGCATGAGGTCTCCTCAGGTTTAAGGGACCTCTGGGGTGCTCCAACAAACATGTAGATACTGTTTGGTTAACATTCGTATTGCAACCATACAGATATTATGGCATGAAATGAACAGTCTTTGTGGCAGATTATTATTTTTACACAGGCCTGCCAAAGTACAACATGCAGAAGCAAAGTACATGGCTGGTTGTTCTTGAAGTACAGGACGTATCTGGTATGCCCTGGAAGCTTTTCCTGCTCAGCCCATGCCCACCTGTGTATCACAGATGCCCATAGCAGCTATTTGAGCTATGAATGGGAAGAATAGCTGTTTTCTGAGAGTGTTTACTAAAATGTAAACAAACAAGAATACATCTAATCTGTGGGGGGTTTATACAATTGATGAAGAAACCTTGAAAGCAGAAAAAGGTTCGTTTTGCTAAAATAAAAATGGCATTCCCATTCATCCTTCATTAACCCCTTGTTATACTTAATTAGCACTAAATAACCATTTCCTCTTCCTGCTCACCTTAGCTTTTTTTTTTGCACATTTAAATAAAAGATGTACTGTGTATACAAATGTTTTTGTTTGCATTTTCCTTCATTTCATTCGATTTTGCAGCCTATACATATAAAATATATGCATATGTGAAATAAACAAAAGAAATCTTTATTTGGTTTGGAAATAGCTTTGCCATGCTTTGTGTTAAAACATTATTTTTGTGCAAAAAAAGGAGACATTGCAGAATAAAGTTAGCGCTACAAATCTTTATTAGGACTTGAAAATGATAATTTCCCAAACTGGAAAAAAAGCGTATTTCTTTTGAAATTATTATTTTTCCATTTCCAAAATATACACAGGAAATGAAATAAACCCTCAAAGGGTAACAAAGAAAGCCTTGTTTGTCTTAAAACAAACCTAATTATGTCTCAGTTCTGTATAATTAGTAATACAAAGTTGTTGTTACATTAACAGGCCTATCAGCGCAACTGGTTAAGTGATGCAAAGTTCACCTTTTTCGGACTCCTTCACATGGTCCCATTGGGCTGTATAGTGTACAAAGGAACGTGATTTCTGTGTCTGGGAGAAACAAAAAAGTTTGTGTACAGCTGTGGCCAGCAGCCTGTAGATATCAATGGCAAGCTGACAGACACCGCCTATCTCAGCGTTTACATTTGTACAAGGCACTCCCTATACTTTGCTGTAATGCTAAATAAAAGAGGACACTCCCTCCACTTGCTGAAATACTTAATAAAAATGAAAACACAAACAAAGCACCTTTAAAAAAGAAAAATATTACACTCACATTTCCTGTGTCTACTGGGGTGCAGGGGGCTGATATCATCCTCTGACAAAATCCTAGGAAGTGGTGAGTACTTCAAATCTCTCGAGAAGACAACACAGCACAGTGCTGTGATTTTCTCAGCAAAAACTTGGACTACTCAACATCCTCCAAATCTTGCAACAAGGAAGATAATGTCATCTAGAGCTGTGAGCAGAAGCCAATGGAAAGGTGAGTATAGTATCTAAACTTTTTACCCTTACCAGTGTTTTTTAAACTTTTATCCAGCATTTCAGCAATGAAAGGGGGATGGGGGGACGCATAGTTAAACAGGTGCAAGGTCCACTTTAAGGTGACTGTGTACTTTGTCCATGCATGGGGCAAACCAATAGGTTCACTTTAAAGCAGACCACCTGAACAGCACATAATTAACTTCCTTACTGCTTCACTCAAACACCGGGATTGAAAGGAATGCCCTTTGTATACCGAGTCAGGGGAATCAAATCTTACACAGGGCTATTGACTCCCAATGTGACAGTGCTGATTGTCCCAGTGCTGCCACATGCTTCTCCATACCTAAAATCGCAAGGTATTTATTTGGCTACAAACAATGAATATGCTGTGATGAAGGACTATGGGCAAAGCACAGGTTTGCTTTAAAGGATGTTGAAGAAACATGTGAAATCACTCAGTAAAGGCTACTTAGATCAAATGCCTAGCCTATCGGACACTGTCTGTTAAAGTGTATATAAACCCGAATGATGAACTTCTCTTATTTGTTTTCTTTTGGTCTTTTAAATGTTATATCGCTTTAATAAGTGCAAAAAAATACCTATTTTGCCAGAAATAATGTGAGCCAATGACCTGACTGTGCACAGGGAGGGGTTATGGAGATGTAGAAGTAGGCAGAGATAAGGATTTCAGAGCTGAAAAGACAGCATGTTGTCATGTCAAAGGGGAAAGTAGGAACATATTAAATATCTGGCACATCAACAGCTATTTTACCGAAAATGTGCATGTATAGCAGAGATGTGCAAAATATGTTTGTTTGTTTTGCCATGACATACACTAAGTGTAGTGTAAGGAAACCAGCTTATTAATGTACTATCAATTACTTCTGTCAATTAGTAACAAGGAAAGGTGGGGCTGGCCGTGATTTGCCGACTGTGGGAGTGACCAGCGCACATTCCCAAGTGCTGAGAGAAGAGCCTGCATCATGGTGCACCACAGTACGACACCTAACAATATTGCCACCCTTTCTCAGGAAGTGGCCCAGAAGCATTTGTACAAGTAGGATCACCAGGAATCAATAAATAAATGCTAAAGAAATAGGACTTCAGAGAAATGGTGCTTCAGAGTTTTCACAATCATATGTGCATTTTTTTATATGACTTTGCATATACTATAAAAGTTAGGAAGACTTAGACCTTAATCTGTATTTTTAATGCAATGCACTGTAACTTTGATTCTGTAACCTCTCATATTTGCTGAAAGGTTACAGAATCAAAATTACAGTGACACAGAGACAACAATAAGGCTATAATGAGCAGAATGGAGATTACCTGGCCTGTGTGCATTTTTAGTCTCAGGAACTGGAGCACAGCTATACTTGCAAGAACCCCAAGAAGTTCATCTCTGTCCACCAGGAGGTCTAGCCAATAATATGTTAGAGCACAGAAGCCACTTGGAACAGAGACTTTCAAGAGGGCAATTTAGCAGGGACACAGACTTAACATAATGGAAAACCTTATTCATGTTTGGAGAATAACTCCCTGAGGGTATGTCACTTGATGTCTATGACAAGTTTACCTTTCTCTGATTGTTACCTGAACTGCAGAATCTGGGGATTTGCATTTCCCTAGACCTCAAAGAATTAGTACTGCATCTGAACTGATGAAGTGAGTCTCTCTTTTGAAAGCTTGCCCTTATAAATCAGCTGCAAATAAAGAAACATGTACAGTTCTCAAATAATTCAAATTGCCCAAAACCTTGCAGAACCAATAAGTTTTGGGGCAAGTTGTCCTTTACACACTTTTTTTTTTTTTTAGAGAGATCCTATGTACATTGGTAAATACACTATAACAGCACTAGCTAAAACACTTTTTGAGGCATATTTATAAAAAAGTGACTCTTACTATCACCAAACATTTACTATATTTGAATTTTGCAGGTGTGTGTGTTTAAAAGACAGCGGTTGATTTATCACCACAGTGTGGTGAAAGCCACATTTGCTGATTTATAAATGTGCCACGCAGTGTAGCTGGAAGAAGGACTAAGCGAACCCAGTGCGTGTGTACCTTGCACGGGCAGAACGTAAAAGGCTTTGCAACCATACATTTACATAGGATCACACATATCCCATCATACACATATATTATTATTAGAATAGGAGATATTTGAGCTGGTGCAGTCAACTACCACCATGTTGTCATATTCATATTTAAAAACATGAACTTAATCGAAACAAACAAAAATATTGCATACAGTACACAAAAAGGAGCAGAATGGAAACCTCAATGTAATTATATTTATTGCTAATGCCTTAAGACAGATGACAAGCTGCACACTCACCTTTACAAGCAGCGATAAAGCAGCAAGGAAGGCTTAAGCCAGCAGAAAGTAAAAACGGCAAGAAAGATGACAATAGAACATCAATAACATAACCTACAAAGTCCAAATGTTTTCATTTACAGCCTTAAAGGGTCACACAAACCTCAATTTTAGTCTGAAATTCCAATTTCAGGATAAATCCATATTTATACTAGATGAAGAGTCTGCACCGGGGTCATCTCAACAACATATGAAGTCTATCAAGGAGTGTGGGGCCAAAATGTTATGTTTCTAACCTATAGATTTGCTGTGAGCCTTTAACACCAGTAGAAGTATGTATATTACCATCCATTGGTGTCAAAAAGGAGCCCATTTATAAACTCTCCACACAACATCTTCGGTAATATTCCACATTCTGTTGGTAGTTTATATTTTATCAATAAAATATAGAGTGCAATGTAGAGCCTGCAATGTCCTGTGGTGTGTTCTTGGTGTAGAGAACACACACAGGTCATGTGACAGGTTGTGCTAGAGGAGATTATATTGAGAAAGCAGAGTTATGTCCCCAAAAAGCTGGTTCATAGATAGGCCTCAAACATCACCATTATTATTAAGGATGATGGATTACAATCTCAATACAAATTAGTAAACTAAACAAGAGCTTGTAGTCCATCACCAAAGTGAGTTTGAAGCGGTGGCTACTATACAACACACACAGGGACCATGGGGAACAAAAGTAGCCTCCCTCCAGAAGGAAGGACAGTGTCAGCACCAATTCAGAGATGATTTGAGGATCTACAGCCGAGTGATACACAAATAAGATACATTTTTTTTAGTAGTTAAGGTACGTGAATGCATTTTTAAGATTTAACTCCTGAGTTCAGTGTCATTTTAAAGGATTATTTAACAATGTAACACAAAGAGGAGAGTTGTCATCAAAAGTACAGCTATTGATAAACAATTCAATGTAATTTAATTTAATTTACCGAATTTTGAAAAAAGAAACAAACTCTAACTGGTTTCCATGGGCTCTTTGTTTTATTAAATAAGCCTCATGGTGAATGGGACACTGCAAAATACAACACAGAGACATGAAGAGTAGCACACAGAAAGCAGTGGACATACGAGAAATCTTACACATCTCAAATGGATTTTAAGAGTTAACTAGTATAAAATAAGCTGCAAAGGAGGAGGGTTAGAAGATGGTTAGCAAAGATTTGATGTACTGAATAAGCCACACTCCTTTTTTTGTATATATTATGCTTGCTAATATGACATCACTACGGCTGTGGGAGGATTTAGGTGCCACTATTTGTGCTTGTTTGTATTAATAGCATCATCAATCGTAAGCAAACATCCTGACATCTGTCAAATGCTGACAAATCCAAGTGACAAGACAGCACTTTCTTGCTGTAGCACTCTGCCTGTCACTCCCCCGCTGCTGAATCTACATATCCTGTCACAGTAACACACAGGAAGGAAAATTCCTAAACTAAGACCAGATGAGGACTTAAAGCATACCTATGTTCAAGAACAAAGACAACAAAGATTAAATATATTGTAGCTTTCCAGTCCTTAGATGAGGTGGATGCATTTCATTTTTTAGGCTTTTCCCCCTTTATTTTTTGTGTGTAATTCTGCAAATAACACACATCCTGTTTCTGGGTGGGTACGCTCACTCCTCTACTGTATCTATGTAAGCAGCCATGATCGTCACACTCCAAACATGTCTGCCTTTGTTCATCTCCATTACATGGTACTTGATGGGATTGGTAGTTTACAAGAGAGATTAGATTAATGTTGCAGTTTTTTAGCTCACAGAATTTACAAAGATACTGCGTTTCTGACAAGATCACAAGTATTTTCTGTAATTGCCGAAAAATATTATTAGCCTGAAAAAAAGAAAACAAATGCAACCACCACATCGAAGGACTGGTAAACTGCAATAGAATACATTTTTGTTTTGAATTTAGATATGCCTTAAGCTTTACTTTTCATGATTAAGCAGAATTTTCACCACTAAATTCACATTTGTGCTTACCTTTCTCTACCCTCCCCCTTTCCAGTTTTGGTTATTACTAATAACAGGTACACTTTACTGATTTCTAGTCTAAGATACATTTTATGAAGCTATGTCACAACTAAAACACCATTATAGAGCTGATAGTACTTACCTTGCTCTTTCTTATAGTCTGTTTCTGACATAGTAACTGGTAGAAGAAGTTCACCTGCTGGCGGCTGAATTCCAACAGCAAATTGGTCCTCTTTAGTGCTAAAATAAATAGAAAATTTGGATACATAATTAATACAAAGTGCATTCATTTTCTACAATTCAGCCCCACCTATGGAGCATCTGTCAACATACTTCAATCCATCAGCAGCCTCACAGGGACTCACAACAGATAAAAAGGCCTTGCTGGCTATGGAAACTATGACTGCCACCATTGTTGGGCAAAGGGCTTCCAATTTTTCAAGGTTCTCTTAAAACACAACTCCCATTATCAGGCAGGTAGAGTGAAGGCACACACTCCCAATTACCACCAAGTTTTAAAAGGGCATTAAAGTAGATATCAACATAATACCCAGAGAGGCAGCTAAGGATCTACTATATCGATTGCTATTGCCCTCATGTATTTAGCTCACCTGAAGGGGAGTTTTTTTTCCACCAAAATTGGACTTACTAGTTCTTTATAACACCCAATCAATGGGAGGATATTTGGAGGGCTGAATCACTATTTTGCCCACTGTATCTCTTAGGTACTGAAGCAGCAACATCCTGGCACTGATTTTCTACAGTCCAACTCCACTCCCACAATACAATCCTTGCTCAAATATCATTGTAGCAAAATAAAGGGAGGAAAAAAAAAATCAATGCAATGGCCACTAAAGTAGAGCCAAGATGGGTGCAAACAAAAAAGCCCACATCAGTGTGGTTCTATGTCACTTTTGCAGAAAATAGAGAATTTGTAGACCGCAAACCCTATATATCTTTTTTTACCCTTTAATTTTATACATGATAGTCACTGTGCCTCATGGCTTTGGCTGACCCATCTTTTTATTTGGACCTTTGAAAACCCTTATGAATACCATCAAAGCTGCATAATAGTAGTTTTATTTAAAAAAATATATGAAAACTGCAGCTTTCTAACACCAGCAATGCAGATAAACCTTATAAATCAAGAATCAGCATAACAAAATAACACAAAATAGATCAATAAAAAGCCAATAAACAATACCACACAGAAGCAAGCAGCTAACATCCCAGATCCCCATTAAATATTGATTCTGGATATTCATTCAGGTCTATTTTAATAAACAATACAATTATGTCTAATAGAAAAATCAATTGATTAATGTCCATGGTATTTAAAAAGAATATTTACCATTGGTTATGGATGGGACTAACTTTTTAAGACAACGATTTTGAAGCGAGATTAACAAAGGATGAATGATCCCAGCTTTCTTGTGCTCAAACCTGTCTAAATAATGCTTATTAGACTTGTATTCAAAAATATGTAAGCCAAAATACAGCAGAACAAAGTAAAAAAGTACTATTATTTAGGAAAGGCCTAGACAAAGCAATGTAAAACTTAGGAGACCATTGGGTCAGCAAGCTCAAGTGCTCAAGATAGTTGTAACAGCAATAAAACTAATTCCACGACTATTAGTGAAGACTTAATTTAAAACCTGCCTTTAAAATATATTTAAAAAAACCCCCAAAAACACAGGTACAAACAGATGCACGCACTCCCATTACATTGCGTCTGTACTGAGGTTCCCACTCTCATTCATGTAAAACCTGGACACAAATTAGGAAAGAAAACCAGAAGGAAGTTCAAAAAGGTACTAGTCTAAAAAGGTATCCTGTGCTATCTGGCACCAAGCCATCAGTTGCAGATCCTTTAAGTCTTGTAAATTGGGAGGTGGGGGCTCCATGGATCGGACTTGTTTTTCCAGCTCATCCCACAGATGCTTGATTGGATTGAGATCTGGAGGATTTGGAAGCCAAGTCAACACATAAAACTCGTTGAGGGGAATTTATCAAAACTGGAGCAGACAGAAACTGAAGCAGCTGTACATGGCAACCAATAGCGTCTCTCTTTAGCTGGCCATACACCTTACAATTATCTGTAGATTTTCTGTGGTCAGATGGAAAAGGTCCTCCATCTACACTTAACTGTGTGGATGGAGTAATCTCCACCTGGGCCAATCTGTTGCACTTTTTCCATCTGACCACAGAAAATCTGCAGATAATTGTAAGGTGTATGGGCACCTTTACATTTTAAAATCTTAACTGAACAAACTGAAGAGAGAAGCTGATTGGTTGCCATGCACAGCTGCTCCAGTTCTGATAAATTCCCCCCACTTAAACCATTCTTGAACCATTTTTACAGGAAGGCAGGGTGCATTATCTTGCGGAAAGAGGTCACTGCCTTCATGGAACACTGTTTCCATGAAGAGGTGTACTTGGTCAGCAACAAAGTTTAGGTAAGTGGTCCATGTCAAAGTAACATCCACATTAATGGCAGGACTCAAGGTTCTCCAGCAGAACATTGCCCAAAGCATCACACTGCCCTCACCGGGCAGTGTGATGCATTCATCCTATAGTGCATCTTGGTGCCATTGCTTTCCCAGGGAAGCAACATGCACACTGCGCCATCCACATGATGTCTAAAAAAATGTGATCAGACCAGGCCACCTTCTTCTATTGCTCCGTGGTCCAGTTCTGATGCCCATTGTAGGCGCTCTTGGTGGTGGACACAGGTCAGAATGTCCACCCTGACCGTTCTGCAGCCCATGTGCAACAAACTGTGATGCACTCTGAGTTTAGACACCTTTCTATCGGAACCACCATTAACTTTTTCTGCTATTTGAGCTACAGTAGCGCTTATATTGGATTGGACTAGATGGGCCAGCCTTCGCTCTCCACGTGCATCAATAAGCCTTGGCCGCTCAAGACCCTGTTGCTGGTTCACTGGTTTTCCTTCCCTATTCTTTGTATTTGTTGCATGCACCTACATTTTGAAGAATGTCCCTAAAGCAAATACGGGACATGGGTGAATACTAGACAATGCAAGAAGAAATTTTTCACAACTCTTTTTGGTCATTTTCAAATCTGCTTCTAAAATATTACAAAAATAGTCAGATATCAGCAAAGTGTCTCATCTGCATATATTCGAGGATGCTCAATGCACCATAAAGGTGACTGTGCTTTCTACTTAACCTCCCTGGCGGTATTCCCGAGTCTGGCTCGGGGTTCATTTTCAATACCAGGAGCGGTAACCCATTGGGGAAGTGCAGATACAAACTAGTAGACATACAGTATACCTAGTGTGATCACTACATGGTAAGTGGTATCTCTGTCCAGTCACTTAAAACAGCAGCACCTTTGATATCTTTAGTAAGCATTAAGGATTTCCAAAATCTGCCATGGCTTGTGCAAAGCAAATCAGTAATGATTTCAGTTCAGAAAGTAATCAGTAAAACCAGTATCTCTGGTCTGTGGTGAATATAAATGTTATTCATATGGGGTTCATAAACCCAAAAGTAATTAACTAAAGGGTCAGTGTTTCTGTCCCCAATAATCAGTGCATAAAGATGAATTTTACTTTAGTCAGGAAGAAAATACATTTTTAACCAACATGCAAGCCTTTTTTGGGATTCATAAATCTACTAGCATAGCAATAAACCATTGCTTACAAATCACTAGTCCCATTGCAATACATCAAATACATATTTCTAGATGAAACTTAATAAGATGGCTGAATGCCCAGAGTTTTTTTTTTAATTTTTTTTTATCTTATTCGTTATTTTTTACCCACTGCCCTTTCTTTCATTACATATACACCACAGTATGAATATTTCTTTTTTTTATTATAGATATAATTTTGATAAATGGGCTTGGTTTAAAGCAAGCCTGTGCCAAGAGAAATTCAAAGGCCGTCATGACAGACTCCTCCCGAAATTGCTAGTAGCCTGGCTATAATGCTTATCCAGTGGCTTCAACAATTTTTGAGCACCTGACCCACAGACGTAATGGAAGTTCTAATTTCACTTGTTCCAAAGTCAGTAACTATGCTATCGAAAAAAAATAATCTGCCAACTAATCGATTAAGACTAAGAAATCTGATAAATCCTAAAACTCTCAGCCCTACTTATTCAAGTCATGTTACTTCTGAAGCCACATACTATTGTATTATGGAGAAAGAATGTTCAACAAGAAGAGTTGAGGAGCTACTTCAATGTGCTGCTTCATTTAAATAATTCATACACTTCAAAAAATGTGTTGTTTTTTTTAAATCTCATTTTAATTATGCACTGCCTTGCAAACAGACCAGATACCCCTTTAAATAAAAGTAAACATTTTGTGTGTGGTTTTTTTTTTTTTTTAAATGAAGAAAAAAAAACCCAATGTCACAGCTGTATATTTCTTCTGTTCTTTGAATGCCGACTTATATGCAGGTAAGCAGCATTTACTATGCAAAACACATAGCTGCTGATTGGCATCCAAAGTCAATTGATCTGCCCATTACCACTATCTCCCAACCCCCAGAGACTCCGCTATAAAGCTATTGATCTAAGCACTGCCGATCGGTTTCCATTTTCTGATTTTGGGCAGGCCAATTAAGAAAGTGAGTAATTGTGATTACGCTGCTTCAGGATCAATTACATTTGATGCAAGACAAAGTGCTTCTACTGGAACAACGCAAAGAAAATGATTATGACGATTGATGCTTTTATTCTGTATGGTTCTTGAAGAAAGTAGAGAAAAAATGGGTTTCACAGTACTGACAAAACACTAATTATTTAAAGTGGTATACACTCATCTGAGCAGATGCGCTCCCCATTCACAAAGCAAAATTATTTTCACACATACAAAAACAATGTTTTACACAATGCAACAAAATCGTAAGTCAATAAATACACAATAACTTCTTGCCACATGATGCTGATGTTTGATGTGGAATGGATACTAAGCACTAAAAAGCAGTACAAAAAGGAGAGCTCAAAGAAAACCTGTGCTGGATGGGATATGAAGGCTACCATGAAAATGCTAGATGCCTGGCTATCTACTGCTTAGTTTTGGAGAAAGAAATCTTTAACAATCATGCAGCAAATTAAGTCAGCGCCACATTAGAACACCCATAGTGCATACTGGTTGCTGGGTAAGTATTGCACTCAACAGATCAGCATGCCATTAGGCAACTGACATTTTTAGGAGAGGTCTCAAATCCCTGCCCTCCTCTGCTCTATAAGCAGCAGGTATGAATAAATGCAGCAGCAGACACTTTGCACAAAAGCACCCGGATGTGTAACTGCATTTAGCGCTCATATAAACAAAGCCATAAAAGTTAAAGAATAACTGTACTTTCAATGCAGATATGTTTAATGTAGACGTGGTTACAGCACAGGAAATGAATGGGACCCATGCACTTGAATTAAAGAGTGGAGGAAACATACCAACCCTTTTTTCAAGATACAGCCTTCAAGTGGCAATGAAAGTGGCGTTATACTTTAATATGGTATATTATTATTATACAGGATTTATATAGCGCCAACAATTTGTGCAGCGCTTTACAATATAAGGAAGACATTACAGTCCCAATACAAATCAAGACAAGATGGTAAGGAGGGCGTATATAAACCTGATATGTGATGTCTGATCATCAGCTACCCTCACATGTAAGCATAAGGTGAAAATTTATTCTGAGAGAATGTATCTATCCTTAATTTAAAGCTGGCTTCACATTAATTACCTCTAATATAAATTATTAGCAACGTCTTCTGCGAGAGCCTACAGCTGTATTGCATTGTAAGGTTTTTTTGGACATCTCTGTTAGTAAACCTGCCACTGCTGGAAGTTGTCTACTGGGTTACAGGACAATAGAGGATATCTCCTTCTGATTAACTGGGGCAGGACAAAGGGACAGAGGAATGATGCCCTGGTTGAGATGGAAGGCCAAATCCACCTTACATAGGAAGGACATTCTGAGCCGCAACATCATCTTGTCCTTGTACAAGACCAGAAAGGGTCCTTTACAAGGCCGTCAGCTCAGATACTTGCTTTTCAGAGGTAACAGCACCAAGAAGCCCCTTCACATGGGTAAGAATGGAAAGGGGAATATCCCTGATCGTTTCAAAGGACAATTTTGGAAACACTAGAGTACTAAATTTAGGTCCCACAGAGCCACATCGGAAGCACTATGCAGGTTTTGATCAAAGAATGCTGAAGCCAGGGGGCTCTGGAACAAGACTGCAAGAGCAGCGACCTGACCCTAGTGTTGAGGGCCCAGAATTTCCTGTGGTGAATGCCTCTCGCCTTGTGAAGAATGCCTTCAGGTGATAGACCCTGTGAGAAATAAGTGAAAAAAGGCGTTGATCTATAGATCCACCAGAGCATCAACTGCCTCTGATAGAGGATGCTTGTAATTGGAGACAAACCTGTCCAGTTTGTTGTTGAACCTGCAGTACAGGGGGTTCCCATCTGGCAACCCCCATCTGTGACACAGGTCCTGAAACACCTCCGGGTGTAGGGACTAATCTTCCAGGTGCTGCTGGCTGAGGATGTCTGCCTGCCAATGGCCCAAGCCTGGGATGTAAATGGGGGGAGGGGGTGGCAAGATTAGAACCCAAGGGCAGTATCCCCTCTACTTCTATTGCCACAGTGAGACTTCTGGTGCCTCTCTGATGGTTTTTGTATGTCAATGCCATGGTGCTGTCCAACAATCTGAACCAGATGACCCTCCAGTCATGAGGTCAAGCATGGCAAAGACAATCAAATAGCTTGAAGTATAAAAATTCTAATTGCGACATTCCATCAACATTTAAGTCCCCTACAATGACATGATGCCTAGGACTCCTCCCCAGCCTCACAAGCCATCATCCATTGTGAGAATTTTCCAAAACACAGAAAAAAGCACATTTCCGAGTCTAGAGCTGGATTTTGAGCCACCATGCTAGGGATAACCTGGACCTCGGTCTCGGATGAATTGGTTTGGCTAAGGACTAGACTGAGTCGTCCCAGGACAACAGAATGTTGTGTTGTAGGGGTCTGGAGTGAAACTCAGCAAATGGGACTATCTTGGAGGCAGCTACCATCAGCCCCAGGATGTAGAAGTGAAGAGTTGGGTGGCTCTTGGACTGAACAGTACGAGTCTGGGAGTGGAGAGTTTGAAGTTTCTCCAGCCTTGAAACACATTCTAGGAGATAAGCCAATTCTGAAGGTTCGGGAACATTATGAATCCCCTCTAAAGAGGCACTGTCCCTTAAAGGAAGTGTACATTAAGCACTTTTTAGACATGGATTCCACAGTCCAGAACTTTAGCCAACTTCTTCATGATCAATGACATGATGCTCATATGGAAAATGAGACAGCAGACCTCTAACAACTGGTCTATGCTATAGCTCAAGGCTGCAGGCATTCATTTTAAATGCACTATGACCAAGGGATCAATGGTCAAAGTGATCGGATCCCTTCTAATAGTCTGAAACCAGTCAGTCAGGGTTTGAGAGATCATGGTAACAGCTAAAATAATTTGCAGAGCAGGACCCACCAGAGAGGACAAGGTTCTAGAGAGGGCCTCCAGCCACATATCTTAATAACAGGTGCATCCTCCACTGGAATAGTAGACACTTTGTTAAGACAGGATACTGCTGGATCCACAGAGTGGGCAGACTACTTTTTAACAAAGTCCTCCTCAAACGAGTACAGGACTGATGGACACATTGGAGGTATAAATATCTTTCCAGGATGTTGCCAATCACTATTAAGAAAGCTTGAGAACAGCGGTGCATCAGGAAGGTCTTCGGTGCGCTAAAGGATCCTAGGCTAGCGAAAGTGCTGCAAGAGGCTACAGGCTGATCCCCTAATTTTATGGTAGTGCATACCACAGCAATAGGAGCTGAAATGGTCTCTTTCAGTTTTGGAGTGATAGCAGAAGACTGCAATTTCATATAGGCCCAGTTTTGTCTGTCAAGGACTGGAGAGACTTGGCATCAGACAGTGTTGTGGCCTCTGTGGTCACAGTCCGCAAACATCTGTGCTATCTGGCATGTAAAATCCAGGATCCTTGGATGGAGGAGGCCGCGCTCATGTCCAACAGAGCAAGAGAAGACTCCAAACATGGCTTAGACTCTACGATCAGAGGACAAGATTCCAGGCTACAAACAATGGCAGCATAAGTAGGCGTGCTGCAAGCAGCACCAGAGCGCACCTGTGTCGTGTGAGCTGGCGACGCCTCTGTGTCTAGAATAAAACATGTTGCAACTGCATAGTGGAAACCAACTTAGAATCCTCCTACCACTATAAGACACATGAAATTACATGGCGGCTAGGTGCACACTAGCATTAGAGGTCCACCTTAATACACCTCATTAGAGAATATATATCTACTGTATATACCTGCTGCTTATAGAGCAGAGGAGGGCAGGGATTTGAGGCATCTCCTAAAAATGTCAGTTGCCTAATGCCATGCTGATCTGTTGAGTGCAATACTTACCCATCAACCAGTATGCACTATGGGTGTTCTAATGTGGCGCTGACTTCGTAGCTGAGTTGCATCCACTTTGTTGCAGGTTTGTTGCAGCATTGTCATTGAGATAACATTGCCACAGATTGCTAAAACTAATATACGGGCAATGTTTGAAGGAAATCTATTTATAGCACTGTTGGTCATTGTTGGCTGTTAAGGTAATATTGATCCGTCGTGTTTGTATAATAGGAAAATAATACCTCTAACAGTTGACCGCTGAATATTTAGTAGCAAGGAGATTTCATGGAACACCTGAATCCACTGATTTGGAGGGGTGTCCCAATACTTTTGGTAATAGAGTGTGTGTGTGTATATATGTATATGTGTGTGTGTGTGTGTGTGTGTGTATACCATCAGTACTTGACCTCACAAATGCGCTTCTGGAAGAATGGTCAAACATTCCCATAGACACACTCCTAAACCTTGTGGACAGCCTTCCTAGAAAAGTTGAAGCTGTTATAGCGGCAAAGGGTGGGCCAACTCAATATTTAACCCTACGGACTAAGACTGGGATGCTATTAAAGTTCATGTGCGTGTAAAGGCAGGTGTCCCAATACTTTTGGTAATGTAGTGTATACACACACACACACACACACACACACACACACACAGTACATACATATATACATGCAAACGAACGACACACAGACTCACATAATATAGGATCAGAGCAGGTTTGTTGCAGCATTGTCATTGAGATAACATTGCCACAGATTGCTAAAACTAATATACGGGCAATGTTTGAAGGAAATCTATTTATAGCACTGTTGGTCATTGTTGGCTGTTAAGGTAATATTGATCCGTCGTGTTTGTATAATAGGAAAATAATACCTCTAACAGTTGACCGCTGAATATTTAGTAGCAAGGAGATTTCATGGAACACCTGAATCCACTGATTTGGAGGGGTGTCCCAATACTTTTGGTAATAGAGTGTGTGTGTGTATATATGTATATGTGTGTGTGTGTGTGTGTGTGTGTATACCATCAGTACTTGACCTCACAAATGCGCTTCTGGAAGAATGGTCAAACATTCCCATAGACACACTCCTAAACCTTGTGGACAGCCTTCCTAGAAAAGTTGAAGCTGTTATAGCGGCAAAGGGTGGGCCAACTCAATATTTAACCCTACGGACTAAGACTGGGATGCTATTAAAGTTCATGTGCGTGTAAAGGCAGGTGTCCCAATACTTTTGGTAATGTAGTGTATACACACACACACACACACACACACACACACACACAGTACATACATATATACATGCAAACGAACGACACACAGACTCACATAATATAGGATCAGAGCAGGTTTGTTGCAGCATTGTCATTGAGATAACATTGCCACAGATTGCTAAAACTAATATACGGGCAATGTTTGAAGGAAATCTATTTATAGCACTGTTGGTCATTGTTGGCTGTTAAGGTAATATTGATCCGTCGTGTTTGTATAATAGGAAAATAATAAACAATTACTTTGGAATGGTAGAATAAGTAATCATTTTTTTTTTATATCTGATATTGCAAACCTCCCAAAACATAAAGGTGATGATCTGCATAAAATCAATTTGTTATGGTACAGTGCTCCTATTTATTACAGTAAGAATCCTTTATTCAAAACAGGAAAAGTCAAATTGTCCCATCAATAAGCTGTTTAACATTGCCTCTAATTTCTAAATTAGATTTACAATTATGCAGATGAATCTATTTATTTAGCAGCAGTGGAGTCTTTCAATTATTTAAAATAAAATTACGTACATATATTGTTCAAGGCAAACTTGGTAAGAGATTATCAAAACAGGATTTTTGTCCTGTAAAATCTGTTTCTTGAAATACATCACAGGATACAGGGAGTTATTATGCAGCTACCTTAAGGTGATTCGACACTGGCAAATTAAAGGTGTAAGGACAGCATAAGCCCTCTACTCTCAGACTGCCTCAGCTTTGCAGCAAGCAGTACAAGCGCGGACCACAGAAACAAGAGGGGAGGGTCCCGCATCCTGTTAGGTATCATCATAGGACACAGGAAGGTAATTCTGCAACCAATGGAATGTCCAAAAGCAGTCCAACAAAAGGGTGGGCAAAACAGCAACAGACCCTTGAAACATGCAAACAAATGATAGCAGGGAGCAATAACAGAAGGGACCCACAATTCAGGAGGCTGCCTGAAGAACTTTAGAAGTTGATATCTATAAAAAAATAAGTCAAGGCAACTGGACTTGCTGTATTTTTAATTCGGAATGACTTGCCCAAAATTCTCTTAGAAGTGAAGATGGCATCTGAACTTCCACCTAATAAAACTAGTAAAAAGGTA
>NW_017306545.1:1154322-1191503 GCF_000935625.1 Nanorana parkeri
GTAAGTCACAAAAAAAAAAAAAAAAAAAAGATAGGGGGGGGGGGGGGGGGGGGAGGGGGCAAAAGTGTGAATTGAGGACCAGGTGGCAGCCCTACAGATTTCAGTGGCCAAAGCCTGTTTCTGAAACCCAAGAAATATAAATGCTTCTAGTGGAGTGAACAATGATTGGAAAGGAAGGGACTTTTCCTTTCGCTTCATAGAATGATCGTTCAATTAATCTACCTGGCAACAGTGGTACGGGAAGCCGGCTGCAACAAGTGGGGACCTTCAGGAGTGACAAAGAGGGAGTCAGACTTCCTTGTGGAAGGAAGCAGTAGAGGAGGGTAAGCTCATCTGCCCAAACAATGTTTAAACAGTGGAGAGAAACTTCTTTAGGGTGTTTAACTGCAGGACACAAAGATGACAAAACACTGTCCTGGTTAAGGTTGAAGGCAGAGTCCACCTTAGGAAAAAAAGAGGTCTCACAGTGGAAGGAAGTATAGAGAGAAAGGAGGGGTGCACAGCGAAGGGCTGGGAGTTAAGTTTAAACATAGTAAACATTCTATCCTGAGCTTCCACACAAATCGAGGAAAGCTTGTTCCAACATTTATAAGGACGGCTTTCTTTTGGTTTTCCTACCTTTTCTCATCAGTATTTGTGTAGATGGTGATGGGACCTTCTGGACTAGACCTTGTGAATAGAGACTGCACATCTAAACCCAAGTATTGTTAAAGTGTGACTGCTTGTGTGTGCTGTGCTGCTATTACAATACATTTTGGGATCACTAATAAATGTCAATGTTTTATGCACATGCACTTCAGTTTATACATATTCAATAGAAGCCGCCACCTACTTACAATGTAACATTGCTCAGGTGTTTTGCTTGAACTAGTTGTACAGTACTAAAATAAACCTCAGGATCAAGTCACAGCATGCAGAAACTATCTATTATCTAGAAACCTCAGCTTTGCAGCACTATCACCAGTCCTTTTCTAGTTAAAAATATATTAATGTAGTTAAACTCGACTAAAGGGGTGGGTTACTGGTAGCTCATAACCTGTTTTATTGATCTAGACATTCGATCAGAGAAAACTCTCATCACATTAAAATTGGATCGACATGCAACACAAATTTGTGGCAGTAAAGCAACACGATTTCTTAACAATGCAAGCAAGAATGGGCTAAAGATGAATGTAATAAAAGAATTCCTAAAACTGAAAAACCATTTACTGTTCTTTTACTTCATTAGCATACGGAGCAGAACTGGACATACAACACGTCTATATACAGTAACGTACCACAACTGGAAGCTGGCAGTCTGAGTGGAATCACAAAAGTCAATACCCATTGAGACAGTAATGGATCCCTCTGGCTCCAGAGAATCTGCAAAATAAAAGGTTTTCCCCAGGTAAAAAGAAAATCATATAACAAACACCAGTCAGCATGCACATGCAATAAAAATGCTTGGCTTATCACATTACTGGCTGGGGAAGCCGCTACACATGAGACCAGACTTCTCTGTCAGGAAAAACAAGCATAAATAGGCGTTTCCATTCGGCAAGTAACAGTCCGTTTCTTCAAACAAGCCCCTTTTGCTTCAGTAAAATTGGATTGTATTGAATGTAGGATTTGTTTCTTCTTTAAAGAGATATTGCAGATGTGGACAAAGCACAATCTTTTTTTTTTAGACAGAAAAAAAAAGATGACCAAAGGGTGCCAGAATGTATACAACAAAGCTGAAACATGTCTGTTGGATTCCTTATTGCATTTTGAACAGACTGGCACAAAGATGACATACTAGACAGTGTCACGGGTTTCATGTATACTGGGATCTAAATTAACTGAAGCCTGTATGGTTCACCATACACAGCATACAAAAACAAACCCATACCCTTGAAGTAAGGCTGCCTACATGTCTGCCAATCCTTGTGGCTTGGCCTTTCAATAAACTGACTGGCTACTAAGTATTAAAACAACTATTCTCTCTTCACAAGCCCAGGTGTTCTAAGCCAATAAGAAGAGAAAGAGTATGCTCAGAGTTTGTAATTCAATCTTGTTATTTTTCTTACCTGTTTCGTTGTTTAAAGGTTAGTAACTTCTCAATAAAGAACGTCTCTCACAAAAAAATACATAAACAAAAACATCTATTAGATAATTGGCTAACAAGTTTAACCCCTACGTGACGGGAGACGTACACTGTACGTCCAGCCACAAAGGGACCAAATGACTCGTCACGTACACTGTACGTGACGAATTATTTGCTGCACTAGAAGGCAATCCAGGATTAACCCCTTATATCTGTTTACAAGGAGCATTCCAAAGTCATTTATTTCCTATATATTTTCCTTTCATTGAATTAAACTTTGGACAAAAAACTACACAGGCTGGAAAGATATATGCTTTCACCAAACTCCTGAATTTCCCTTTCCCACTGGTCAGGGTCAAGTGGCCAAATGAGTGGAATGTTGGTCACAAGATCTCTGCTGATAGGGAAATCAAGAGGGAAAGTTTAAAGAAGAACTCCAGAAATGTAAAAAAAAAACAAAAAAACTGACCCTTGCAGGGTGCCCCTGCACTGTAAGGATTAAGTATATGTTTTGTCTAGGGGGCTCAAATAAAACAGATATACTCATCACGTCTAATGCAGGCCCATTGACTTGCATTAGACATGAGGACAACAAGGGACTTCCATAGCCAGAGCGGAGAGGAAGAGAAGTGAGCGCCGACTACCGTGGGACAGAGGATCAGATGAGTATATATTTTTTTGAGCCCCCTAGACAAAACGAGCACTTAACACTTGCAGTGCAAGGGTAGTCCCACTGCAAGGGTAAGATCATTCAATTTCCAGAGTTGTACTTCAAGAAAAGTAGCTGACTGACAGTCATTGCCATACTGTTGCTTCCCCATGCACCTTCCCCTGTCCGAGTCTGTCGTTTCTGTGCATGTACAACAATTATATTCCTAGATAAAGAAAAGTTACATTCAGGGGACCATTATCTTTTGTTTGATATTTACTTGGTGTTTAAATAGTTAAATATCTAATTAAGGTTATAATGATCATTTAGCAAAAATATGACCTCCCTGTAAGAGCTGCTGGTTAAAAAGAAAAACAGCCTGAGCCATTGGTCTATGAAGGTGACTTAACAGCAGGCAGAGAAATGCTTCACACCTAATAAACATACATGAAATTAACCATACCACTGCTGTATGGTTACTATAGCATTTGCAGATTGTCTAGTGTTGGGCAATACAAAAAAATATCCAGGATTCCTGTTTATATCATCTAATCTATGTTTTATATAAAAGCTTACAGGGACACTGAAATTACATCATATTCAGAGCACAACTTATAGATGACAAATAACTAATGTGAAGAAAGCACTGCTATAATTATGACCCCATTGTCTAGCAAGAAACCCAACATTGCTAAATGATGCATTTTAAGACTGTAGTAGAGGGCCACCAATTGTTGAGGAGGACTACCAAAGCTCATTTATGTAGGAAGCATTAACAGTTGCACAAAAATGCTACATAGAGAAAAATTAAGCTTTGCTAAGTAAATCTACTAAATGGTACTCTTTTTCCAGGATGAATGATGGCCAATGTCTTATAACACAATTTCTGTGAGCCCAGGCTGCCAAGGACCCACACCTGGGAAGAGTACTACTACACTGAAGGCACACACGTGATTACATAAGCACCATTCAGTGCATGAGTAAGGACTAAGCACCGCCAAAGAAGAGGAAGGAGTGTGGATGGGGCTTCAGGGACGAGGTAAGAGGGTGGAAGATGGAGATAGGCTTAATCAGAATTTTTTCTCAGTTGCAGCCAGAATGCACAAATACCTCATATGAGCAGCAATGCAACCACATGTTAAAAGCTTCTATGCTGTGCAATTTCCCTTGCTCTGTCTGAGACAAGGAGATTAGAATGGTCAAAGTTCAGAATGCCTGGCTTGCAAGTTTTTTAGGCTCTGAAATGGTGTTCACAGAACAGCGTACTAGGCCATATTGTTGAACTGGGATGCATTGGCAAGCAATGGGGTGACCTGGCACTACAGCTAAGCCTGAATGAAAACCACAAACTTTAGGGAGGGTGTATTCATTTAAAGGATTATTGAGCTTCTAAAGTACTTTTTGAGTTTAACCCCTTCGTGACGGGAGACGTACACTGTACGTCCAGCCACAAAGGGACCAAATGACTCGTCACGTACACTGAGTTATTTGCTGCACTAGAAGGCTGCTAACCGCTGAGAATCAGCGGTTACCATTCAGTAATGGATGTCTAACTATCTAGAGATCCATTACTGAAAGGGTTAACCTTTTTCAGACACCCGATACCTTAATATCGGGTGTCTGAGAGTCACAGCAGAGCAGACACACTTTTGCGGCATTCTGACAGCTCGTATAGATCGAGAGATATCTCTCTCAAGCTATACTGGCTTTTTTTTTTTTTTATCTTTTGACTTTCAAGAATAGATACATTATGTAATGTAATAGACACATAATGTATCTATTCTTGAAAGTAGAATGTTTCAGTTTTCTGAAACATTCAGTGACAGCTGAATCCTGAACTGCTGCAGGATCAGTGTCACTAACTTATTATCGGCTGTTCTGAAGTTTGAAGCAGCCTGATAATAACCAAAAAATTATTAATTTATCAAGCAGTAATAGTGAGATTAATTCACAATGACTGCTTGATATAATTAAATAAATAAAATAAAATTTGTAAGTTTAAAAAAAAAGTGAAAAGTGTAAAAAAAAAAGAAAAAAGTGTAAAAAAAAATAAAAAAATAAAAAAGTGTAAAAAAATTAAAAATAAGGGACAAATAAATGAATGTATGTATTGCATTTTTTTTAGCTGTGCTGGTTTTGTTAAAAAAATACTACAAATCAAAACTGGGGAAAAAGTGTTTTTTTTACGTTTTTTCCTCTTTTTTTATATTTTATTTGTCCTAAGTGAGGCGTTAGACACACATATGTGATATAAATATATAGCCCTATCTGTCCTCTAAAAAACAATATATAATATGTGTGGGTGCACTTTGTTAAAAAGTATATTACTGACGTGGAAGAATCACACAGCAAAAATGTCAAAAGTGTGTCAGTGATTTACGAACAGAAACCAAAAACAAGCTCAGTCATGAAGGGGTTAAACAGGCAAACTGTTAAGCACCTAAGTGTAAGCAAAGGTAAAGGTCTGTTTCAGCTGAAATACCAGCTTTGAAACACTGAATTGGGACACCCAGAAACCTCAGTCACGTCTGTGGTTTTGTTCTCCTTACAGTTGCTGCTAACTAGCATTCACTCTAAATACAGGGAGGTGGGACCTGTGACCTGTAGGACATTTCTCCCTGTGAGCCAGCACATAACAGACCCATGCCTCTCCATATTGCAAATGTGTAAGATGAGTAACGGGGATGAGCAGAATAAAGCCACAACACAGTAATCAAAGGCTTTGGACTTTACAGGCCAGCAGGTTCTAATAATAAATGAGTAGGGGAAAGAAGAAAAGCAATAGGGAGAGAAAATGGGTACTGGACATTTCGAAAAAAGAAAAAAACAATTGAACAAGGGACATTATATATCATTGGAGTATCCCATCCTTATATACTGAGGCCACTTGGATCTAAATCAGATTTTCTAAGGCATATGCTAATGCACAAAACAGTTTGCCTGTTTAATCATAAAATATACAAAATAATGGAAATTTGTGGCTACAGCCCTAAAAACACCTATACTATTCATTAAAGAGGAACTTTACCCATGGCTTTAACCAATACACCTTTAGACATTTTTAGTAATGGCAATCTACAAACAGACACTTCTAGACAATTGGCGGCTTATTATTCTTTGCATACCTTACCTCTATTTTCTTTCCCAGTCTTCTGACAGTGGCCATGTTAACTAAGGGCAGATTACTAGCTCTGCCTTTACTTCATGGAACTCTGCACATGTGACTAAGACATGTGACCATGCACATAATTTTAGGGGAGGAAAATGCCTTTCCCTGAGATCTCGTGAGATTACCCAGCAATGCAGATCTAGAAAGGATTGTCACCAGCACACCAAAAGTTTTGAAGCAAAAAGTCATTTATTGACAAATCAACATCCAGTACAAGCGCTTTTGGGTTCTCAGCAGTACCCCTTCATCAGGCTCAGAGCCTGATTGGATTGGATGGCGATTTGTCAATAAAGGACTTTTTGCTTCAAAACTTTTGGTGTGCTGGTGACAATCCTTTCTAGATCTGCATTGTTCACGGGGCCGTCCGTGGTCACTACAAGCACCCACCTGCTTGGCAGGTTTACTACTATTCCCGTAAGGAGTGCAGCTGGTTCTTGACTACATGTATTACCCAGCAATGGTCTGCTGATGTAACCTTCCCAGGATGCAACACTTTGGCACATTACATCATTTGTGCCAGAAGTGGACCAGGAAGTGAATTAACTCTATTTGTAAGTAAATGAAAAACAAGTTTAACTAATGAATGTAATATTTTAAATCAGCATGCAGACCTGCATGCTGACGTGATTTTTAGTGAAAGGGGGTATAGGTCCACTTTAAGTAGCCAGACTGGAAAACATCTTAACCAGTTGCCGTCCGCCCGTAGTAGAAAAACGGACGGACGGCACTGTCGCATTGGCGGGTTGCCGTCGCCAGACGGCATTTTTTTAAAATCATGAAGTATTAGTTGTATTTTAGCTGACTAACAGTGGCACCATAAAAAGTCAACTTCAAAAACTGACCTTTTATAAGCATTACTTGAGCTTCGTCCCCAGACCACACCCAAGTCACTAACTGCAAAACAGCAACATATTGGCATCTAAATTCTGGGATTTTGTTTCCCCTGTTGGAATACAGGAAATGGAGTGACTGCGTGGCAGGAGATGGCAGTCAGGATTTTAAGGGGTAGGATTTTGTCGCTTGAGTCACAGAGATGCCCATAGGCACAAAGTGGCTTCTTTAGAAGAACGGGTACATTAACACATTGGTACATGGCTAAGTGTGTTTTGTTTATACAACTGGCACCCACCAAGCAGAATCTAGCTGTAATAGGTAAACCTGAAATATCAATTTTCTCCCCAAGATCAAGGAGTCAGGGGTGCCTGACCTGGTTAGAAGGCCTTCAACATGTAAACTGACATTTGGTTAGGCTAGACCAAAATACATTTTGTGGGCAGCTCCATCCAACTAAAATGTCTAGTTGAAATTAAACAGGTCAGCCAATCAATCGATTATCAAATTCCACCAATCAGATGCTTACTTTATTTTTCTGCCTTAGCCTGGAAAACTGTCAAGTGCAATCTGGCGGCAATGGTAAAGCTCTTAATTGCTAAAAATCTCACGATGGAGCCTGGAAATCTCAGTGATAAATTCCATATGTTTGAAATATCATTAAAAAGTGTTACAAATAGGAAAGGAAAGAAAAAAATAGAAAAGCCACAGAGGGAAAGGATGTTAAAATCAATTCACTGTCCCCTACAGTTCATCCAATCAGAGAATCTTTCTCTGCCTCTGTGAATTACTTGCTTAACATAGTAATGGGCCATTAAAAGGACACTCAAATATACAACAGTGATAAGTCTAATTTGCCATGAACATATAAGGCGTTAATGGAACAATGGGCTTCATATTATCCTTTAGATCTCTGCTGATAGGCAGCAAGAGATCTTTCACTCGTGACAGCAATATTTCTTGTGGGAAGAGTGATGTGTTTGGTGGATATTGCACAAGATGAATAACCGGCATGGTAATTTTCTTTTCTAAATTGGTACCCTAATAAAACGGGCACAACGCTTTATAAGAAAACTGCCCTTTGAACAGTACAGTCATCTGCACTTCACTGCTATGACAGTCCAATCAAAGAACAGCAATCAGACACTGTTAGCACTAATCAGCTTGTATTGTAGTGTATTAGTAGAAATATTAAAGGTTTGTTTAGAATTACTTGGTAATGCTAACATAAGGTAAAATCATAAAGGCTAGGGTGAGGCGTGCTTAAAGAAAAAAAAACAACTGTTTTTTAGATTTGTGATGAGGTGAACACCTTTTGTTTTACGGTGGCAACACTGTTAATTGCATTGTTTTAGAGGAAGCATTTGATTCCTTTTGGCCCCATTCAAAACCCTAGTAAATGTACTGTCTTGTTACTCCCCAAGCAAGTCCTATGCTATACAAGCAAGTGTCCTGCAGTGACAAAAGCTAACAAGTTTAAAACAACCATATTTCAGGTATATTAAGGTACATTTTAGGCATTTAGGCTTGTGAACTGTTGGCTAACAATTAACTAATAACAATTTATATAGTTCCATTGACTATCCATAAACAGAAAATGATACTATGCACACACACACACACGTGCGTGTGTGTGTGTGTGTGTGTGTGTGTGTGTGTGTGTCTGTCTATCTTGGTATTCACTTTTGTTGCCAGCGGTTTAGACATTAATGGCTGTGTGTTGTTATTTTGAGGGGACAGCAAATGTACACTGATATACAAGTGTACACTCACTACTTTACATTATTATTATACAGGATTTATATAGCACCAACAGTTTGTGCAGCTCTTTACAATATAAGGAAGACATTACAATCACAATACATTTCAAGTCAAGATATTAAGGAGGGCCCTGCCCTGAGGACTTACAATCTAAAAGGGAGGGGCAAGATAAACTGACAATCCGCTGGGGTGGGGTTGGAAGAGGAACACTTAACTTGTCATGAGAAAAAAAACTCCCTTCAGACAAAGTTTCCCAAATACAAAAGCAAACAGCTTCAACCATTCAGCTGTTTGCAGACATCTAAAAACTCCCCAAAGCTGGACATACACCAGTAGAATTTTAATTAACAAAAATTGTTTTGGGAACATTTGTTTTTCTAATAGTTAATGGGGTTAAATAGCCAATCAATTTTGACCATGGTGACGAAAAAAATCAAAGGAGCAGGATGGAATATTCTACAACAAAAAACCATTTCTAAAGGTGAATGGGGCTTATGTTCATGAAACCCTATTAATTTCAAAATCAACATTGCAGCAAAGTGTAATTTCTTCTGTGTCATCACATGAAATGATATAATAAAATATTTACAAAAATGTAAGGGGTGTACTCACTTCTGTGAGATACTGTGTGTGTGTGATATATATATATATATATATATATATACACACATATATATATATAGACATATACACAGGGCTCAAAATTTCCACTTGCCCCCTCGCAATTTGCGAGTGAAAATTGCGAGGGGGCGAGTGGAAATTAAGCCATTGAGTCAGACACTCAGTCATGGACCGAGTGCCTGATGCCTTGCTCTTATGCTTCTGCCCACAGGTGTGCATCTTCCCATATTAAAGATGGCTGCATGACGGCAGCCATCTTTACTAAGGTCCGTTCTTGTATCCTAGCTCTTGTATACCCCCTACGTGACACACTCACCCATTGCTGTCACGGTGGCGCTGTAAAAGTGAAACTACAGCTCCCATAATCCTCGGTGCACAGGCAGGAAGTTATATAACTAGTGGTGCATCCCTAATTAGTTATGCTATGTTTTTATTTAAAAATCATTAAATGCATTTTTATACATTCACACCAAAACAGCGCACTGCAATACACTTTTTTGTGTGTTTAGCCATGTTTAGGCACAGCAAGTTAGGAAGTCTAGTCACTGCAACCCATACAAAAAATGGTGCAGGCTGTATTTTCTTGCAGCAAAGAACACTGTTCGCTGTGCTGCATTGCAGCGCATGTGGGTTTTAGCAATGTAAATGTCATTCAGTTAGAGTTTACGTCTACTTTAAAGCTTTACAGTGACTCTTGGGTACAAACTAAAAAGTAAGCCTAACAGACAAAATAAGATACTGTATGCTTGCCTTTCCCATGACCCATGTTTTAAAAGTCGACCAAGATGCTGATCTCTGACTGTTTCTGGTATTCCACACATTTGTCTATGTCAAATACCTTGTTCCCTGCCGTACTGTAGTTCCTCGTGGAAGCTCATATCTCCTGTAGAATTTAGGAGGGTGTAGGAGGAAGCACGGGGGGGCTGCAGGGAAGCAGGTACTGGGTTCATCTGGAATTAATGGATTCCTGCAGCATCCAGAAACGTGTTGGAATTTTAAGAAATGGCCTGCTGGTAAGGCAAGTATACAGTATCTGGTTTTACAGGCTAGGTTTACTTCGGTGTTAATACTATACTGACAGTGTCCCCTTATCTGACTATTGATACACTAGTCACTGCTGGCTGCAAAGATGCAGAATAAGAGAACTCAGATTTTCTTACCTATTGGGTTAAATATGTGCATCTTCAAATCTGTCTTTCTTCCTTCTATGTGAATATCTTCTATTGTCTTGTCGCTGGTGTTATTAAATGTAACTTGTACTGAAACCATCTGATCTCCAAATATACATGGCTGACGAGGGAAGTGGTAGTTAGCAGAGAGACCTTTGCCACTCATCCGATGGAGAAGTTCATATGTCTTAGTAGGGACAAAAGATGGCATTGAAACCTATACAGAAAAGAAAAAAAAATGGATGACACAATCAAAACCAAGTTAAGATCAGGCGTCTGAAACATCACATTTGGCAACCTCTATTTTTTTTTTTAAACTGTAAAACTCTATTTAGGAAGAAGTAGAATAAAACAAACTAAAATCAGAATAGTAAAATTACTGGCAATGAAAATGAAAAGACATAGTCCATGCAGAATGTGGCCTTATTTCATGTTGCACCCTGAACATGGTCAAAAGGCTAGACTAAGAATTTAAAGTATGTCTTAACACAAAACTTTTTTTAAAATAAATTCTCCCATTGGGGAAAATTCCTTCACTGCCTGACCTGTAGACACAACAAGGCAACATAAGTAATCTGAGGGAAATGCCCCCCTTAGATAGTGGTCATGGTAAAAATACAATGGTCACTAGGACAGAGAGGGAGAGACAGAGAAAATTAATCTAATGAGGACCTACAGGAGAAATAAGGAGAAGCCCAGGAGTTCAGTCTTTGCCATTGAGTCAGTTTCTCCTTAAAGCCCCATCTAATTACTTTCTCTTCTGCTCCTTGTACAGTTTTTAAAACTCCTACATACTCACTTGAAGGCTTCCATTCATGTAACATTTGCATTACATCATTACATTCAACCTATTCAGCGGTGTCCTGTAGGCAGAGTAAACAGTGGCAAACAACTCCTGTAGTACAGACTACAAGGTTTGGAGCCACGACAGCTTGTGAGCTGCCTCCCATGTTGAGAGGTTGGGCATCATAAAACCCAAAAGTAGGGTGGCAGCTACTGGTCTCCGCAGGCTTTCTGCAGGGTAGAAGGAAAGTATTGTAGTGAAAGCTGAAGTGTTTTATTAAAAGGTTTGGGGAATTTTAAGTGTATTTTAATTCAGAAGCTTGAGATGGGCTTTAAGAATGCTTTATCACTTAACCCTTTCGCTGCCACCAACGTATTGCATACGGCGGAACACAACCGCTTGCAGCTGGCCACGTCAGTATGCCATATGTCGGTGGCTTTCTCCCTTCTGCTATGAGCTCATAACTGAACAGCCCCCCTGGTAGTTCCCCTGTAAAATAATAGCTGACAACTATTAACAAAAAATCTGACAGCTTCTCCTCCCTGCCTGGAGCCACTCCATGCTTCGCCTCGGATCCCCGCTACTCTCCCCTGCCTGTATGGGTTGAGGCAGCGGAGGATGCAAGGAGAAGATAACAGCTGAAGCCGGGGGGGGGGGGGGGGGGGGCGCGGGGCTTAAAAAAGGTTTCTGTGTCACAATCATATGAGGAGTGGGGAGCTTTAAAACAGGTTCCTGTCAACTGTCACAATCCCATGAGAAATGGGGGGCCTTAAAACAGGCTCCTGTCAACTGTCACAATCCCATGAGTGATGGGGGGCTAAAACAGGTTCCCGTCAACCCCATTTCTCAACTGTCACAATCCCATGAGCGGGGAAGAGAGCAGAAGCGCTGTCATCCTGTCGGTTTTAGGATGACAACTGTTCTGTGTACGACCAAGCGGAGGATCGGTAAATATCTGTGATATTTACCGATCCTCTGTATGCAGCTGACCACTCCAATGTTTGTAAACAACTGGGGACACATAGTACTATGTGTCCCCAGTTATTAATGAACATGAAGTGCTTTACATCCTGTTAATTTAAGAGTTTCTTAATGGGGAGAAGCACTCACTACAGAGGCTTCTACCCATTGATAACTGGATGATGGTAAATATGGATAACATACACATACAACAGTGTGCACCATATTGTGGGGTACGCCAGGCACATGCTCTGCGATGTGTTAGAACGCATTGCAGTGCTTGATTTTTCTTTTTAAAATAAAATTAATTTAGCTGTGGCCGCGCATGGTAAGCATTGAGATACGCTGTGTTGCGATTAAATGTAAGCCTGTATAATTTTATCACAACACACAAACAATTTTTAACATAAGTCGCTTATTTACAGTTTTGCGTTACTTCATTTTTTTTTTACCGTTTCGAAAAAAGGAGCAATTAAAACTTACAAATATTTGTTATTTATTAACTCAATACAGTTTTATATTTTAGATTGTCGGAAAAAAATTTTTTTGTGTGCACTGATACTTATGTTAGTGTGCTTTTATCAATGTATTTGTGTATTTTTATTGGTTTAATATTGATTCGACAAACATTTGCAACAATTATCGCAGGGCCTACAAAATTAGTAGCACCATCTTTTTATTCTACCGGGTCTGTGCTTTCAGAAAATATATGGTTTGGAGGGTCTTTTACAACAGCTAGCAACGCAACAATAGCAAAACAAAACGTGAAAAATTGCAAAAATGGTGTGGCCAGCTAGGTTTAAAGCGTTCGAGGGCTTGGCAGCGAAAGGGTTCATTTGTCACAATCCATGATTGGACCGGTGTCTTTTTTCAACCTTCTCTACTATAAATGTTTTACCTTGACAATCTTGAAAAGGAATGTATAGGCTTTGCTGTAAATCAATATATATATATATATATATATATAATATAGTTTGTAATTCCATTTGTACATCGGCGCAGTCATATCGGAACTTTACATATGCAAAGTTATGTCTCACACTTTGCAGTGCTGCACAGTGGTCGTGTTTTACTGATCCTCTTCACAATATAGGCCTTTATGTGAGCTGATTCAGTAAAAACAAACTTCCTGTCTGGCTGATTTTATATTTCAATATCTGTTTAAGCAGTAAGCACATGCATGGGTATTTAGTAATTCTCAGAGACCACAATACTCTGAAAATGTTTTCATCTGTTTTTCCTTTCCAGAAGGGTGGCACCATCTTTGTTTAGGGCTCATCCATGGTCAGCATTTAGCAGATACCAGCTAAGAGATGACACAATCATGTAAATCCAGGTAACTCTGCAAAGTTTGGCAGTTGACAAAGATCAGCCTGCTGCAGCCTCTCGCCTTGGGACTACATAGTTACAATGCTGCTGCCTGATCACTGGGGGACTGAGAAAATGCTTCCTCCTGCCTGCAGAAAACTGATGACATAATCTCAGCTTAGGTACAGTCACCTGCCTGGAGCCCTAGGGCTGTTTGTTTTTATTACAAAAGATACAGTTTTAAATAATTAAAAAAAAACCCAATACAACCAAAACATACTGTTGTTGAGTATTGTGACTTGTTGGGAATTGTTTATGCAATCTTGTTAATCAAAGGTCCATTACAGTGGCTATATTTACTACAATAATAAAAATACAGAAGAGGAAGCATGTTAAAATGAACACGTAACAAGTACTTTAAGGTTAAGGCCCCATTCACACTGGGGTGGTTAGGCCAAGGGCGGTTCAGGGTGGATCCGCCAACATGAACGATACCATACATTGCTATGGGGACCGTTCATGCAACTGCGCGATCCAAACTACCCCCTGCCCAATCTGCTCCCTGCACTATTTTTGCCGCGCTGATCAGTGCGGTTTCCATACAGGTTTCATTAAAACCATGAAATCAGCGTGGATTTGGCCATTTTCAATTACGTTTCAGCGCTGAAACACAATGAAAACTCCCAAAACCTCCCTTGCGAGATCAGCGCGGTATCCGCAACCGCCCTGGTGTGAATGGGCTCTAACACTGCAAAAATAATGCTCCCCTCACTAGCAGATTTCCAAGAGCAAACTGCCTATTGCCTCCAGCTACCTAAAGTCTGCGACCTGTACTGTTCTACTGTTCAAAGCCCATTTCGTGTGCACCTTACTGTATAACTGGTAACAAATTGTTGAGTGCGTTTGTCGTTTGTTTTGCTTTACTGATTTGGTGCAGCGACGCATGGGGTTTCTCAGCTGCCAATGGGATGTGCGGGATCCCTTGTGTGTTTCTGTACCTTTAAGGAGGTGGGGCGTCCTCCTGACAGGCCTGCACCCAATTTGATATCTTCTGCCCCCATGTGCTCCAAGATGGAGACTCTCATAGTTTAGAGTTAGGACCGCACTATAAGAGGTGCCTTGGCGCGGCAGTGCGGCTTACACATCCTTTGCAGAAGACGTGTATCCAAACCTCTGTCATTGTCCTTAGTGGTGAGACAAGTTGTTTTACATGCTGGTTTGTGAGTGTGCCATGATGCCTTTCTACTGTTCTACTGTTTAAGCAAACAACCAAAGCTGAGCTGGTCAATTCAATCTCAACAAGTATGGCACGCTTAATTCCAACAAGTAACTTATACAATTGCTTCAAGAACAAAATATAAATAAATGACCTATAGAACAAGCATCTTTATATGAAACAGATGCAAAGTTTTAATTATCCCGACAGCTGTCATCAGTTGTACATGTTTATTAGTTTTTGGCCTGCATGTTATAGAAATGTCCCCAAAGGATTTCGATGAAAAGGCTGTAATAATAAAAGGTGCATTAACCAATAGAAACCAATCACATTTCCCTTTATCAGTCACATCAGAGCTCTGAATGCTTGTTATCTGCACTTTGCTGTACTATTTTTATTGTACTCCATAACATTAACTACAGGACACACAACAATATTAACACCAGTGAGCAGAAACCGAGAGACTCAATAATGATCAGAAACACTAGCACACAACTTATGAAACATATCTAGAAAGGGTGAGTAACACCTCTGGATGGTTTACGAAAATATCCAATCAATTCTGCATAGACTGCGTTATTTCTAAAGGAAATCTATGCGATTCCTGATGCCTGCAGATACATAGCAGCAAAGCACACATATTTTATCAGTTTATTACGGTAAGCAAATAAGCGTGGAATGAGAGGGCACATAACTGTCTACTTAGCGCTTACTGAAACATTTATAAGAGCTGTTATCTCCCTAATAACAGACAGACAGCGTGCAATTTTAAAGAGGAGAAAAGCTTCATATTTTTTAACACTTCACTAAAAAGTAACTGAAGAGTGTAAAATGAAAAATACTCTGTGCAGTTAGCTGGTAATGGACCATATTATCAACTCGAGTTAGATTTATAGGATACAAACTAGTCGCTAATAGTTATTTTATGACATAGCATGTCTGCTTTTTTAAGGTTATTAAGATTAAAATCGTGAAACTTTCTAGAACGGAAAGAAATGAATTATAATTTGTAAAAGAGAAAATAAAATAAAAAATGCAAAACGGCTGTTTCAGGTGAAAGCGACTGGCAGAAAAACAAGACCAATGTTGAATGTAAATCATGCTAGAAGCTTGATTTTGATACTCATAACAATATTGGGTGCATAAAAGTACAATTTTACCTTTGAGATATATTTCAGGAATAAATGCAGCAGAACAGAAATACATTTTACTTCATACCTTATGTTTGTAAACCTTTGTTTAGCCAGATAGACCTTCCTATTACTACCCGTTTCTCTCACAAAAAATGCCATTGTGGAAAAAGGATATGCTTTCACTAAATTACTGCAGATATTGTTTCAAACCTGTGGCAACACACATCTTATATATATATGTGTGTGTGTGTGTGTGTGTGTATACAGCTGTTTTAAAAGTGGAACTTTACCCCCTTTCACTAAAAATCATCTTACATTCATTAGTTAAACCAGGGATGTCCAAACCTCCAGTTGTGGTGGATCTACGAATCCCTTGAGGCTTTGCAAGATTCTCACAGCCACAGACATGACTTCCGGAGAGAGATGCTTTATGGGATTCGTAGTTCCACCACAGCTGGAGGGCCGCAGTTTAGGCATCACCGAGTTAAATAAACATGTTTTTAATTTACTTAAAAATAGAGTTAATTCAATTCCTTGTCCAGTTCTGGCACAAAATGATGTTTATGCCAAAGCATTGCATCCTGGGAAGGTTACATCAGCAGAGCATTGCTGGGAAATCTTATCTGTAATCTCAGGAGATCTCAGAGAAAGGCATTTTCCTCCCCTGAGATGATGTGCATGGTCACGCGTCCTAGTCACATTAGCCAGAGTTCCAGGAAGTAAAGGAATAATGGTAAAAATGGCCACTGCCAGAAGACTGGGGAAGAAAAGAGAAATAAGGAATGCAAAGAATACAAAGCCAGCAATCATCTAGAAGTATGTGTTTGCAGATTGCCATTACCAATCATTTCTAAAGGTGTTTTTGGCTATTTTAACGATATGGGTAAAGTTCCTAAGAGTTTGTGAAAGACAATGGGATAGTATGGAGGGTCATATAAAACAAATTATTTATAATAACACATAACTACTGCTGCTAAATGTTTCTTATTCAGTCTATTTATCCTCCTTTTTAAAGGGAATTGACAGGGCTATTCACAAAAGGGTGAAGAGTAAGGATGGGCTCGGGCGTGTTCACAACTCCACGTGCCGAGCCCGACAGGAAGCTGACAACGCGCAGCGCCAATCACAGGTACTGAGACATTTCCCGATCTCTGCAGCTGCGGAATGAATAGCCCGGTTAGTCTTTTTAATGGTATGCAAGACGTGTGTAGGAGAATTTCGTGTAAAAAAAAGTATATACGTTTACATTTTTTAAATTATTATTTTAATATTCTGCGTAGGGTTCTCGGAGCACTGTAGGTTAGCTAAACAGACAGCAAACCAGAGCTGCTTGCTTTGAGATTGCATTTTTCTGAATGAAACATCAGGCTAAGACCTCTAATAAGGGATTTGTCGCTGCTGTGGAGACAGAACAGTAGGGAAAACTTCCAAAAGCGGACATTGACCGCAAAAAAAAACCAATAAGCTTTTTTTTCTTTTTTTGATATTTGTATCCCCATTTGCTAAATATCTCCTCACTCCCAGTTCTGGCGACTGATACCACCAGAAATAGCAAATGGAAAACAAATAATGCTCACTATACAGTATTTTCCCTTTCAACACAATAGCAGATGTACAGGAGCAAACTATATATTGCCACCTGCTACGTAAAGTCTGTGCCCTGACCTGACCAGCTGAGCACGGCTCAGCAAGTATGGCAAACAAAGCATATCTAAACCCAAAAGCAAAAAATGTATATATAACAGCATACCAATCCTTAGATAGGGTGGCTGCATTAGTTCTAATACCACCTGGAACAGGAAATGAGGTGCAAACAGCAATAATATACCAACAGAGAAATTAATCCCTCCCTGCTTTTTTGGAAACAAATTTACTCAAGGTTGCTGCTAAAATGTATGGTTAATATTTAGTAACAAACGGACCCTTATTTGTTGGTTTCGAACGCTGATAGTCAGTGTTTAAAAGCTATCTTGGCATCTTCTAACATAGAAGACTGTTTTAATTAATTTGTACAACACAAAATTTCAATGGGATTAAGGTCAAGACTTTGACTTGGCCATTTTAAAATATGTTATTTCTTCTGACTTGGCTCCCAAGTTTTTTTCTTCTCCTGTTCTGGATTATTGTCATGTTACATCACCTTTCAGAAACCCATTCTCACAATTGCTATAAATGAACTAAATGACCGATAACAGTGCAGGTAATATAATTAAGTCATTTAACGTCTTCAGCGCTTACACCAACAATAAACCTATTTTAAATACAAATATATTGAAGTACAGAAAAATCTGCTAAACCTTTCGAACCTGTATGGAGTAACCAGTAGCACAGGCACATTTTAATGTCATACCTTTATAGTTCACTTTTACTATATTGCCATCTATATCATAAATGTTTGTGGGTTCATCATTCTTTACATACTCTTTTCTAATTGGTTATCATTTCTCAATGCTGCAAACTGAATCTTGACTGGTTGGTAGCATTTATGGGATAGTAGCAGTTTGCAAAATTTATTTGACATCAAACAAGTGTACATATTTAATAACAACATAAATATCACTGCTGATGATGGGAATTTTATCGAATGATCAAATTCTGAAGTTTATAGTTGTCTGTGAAGTCCTGAAGGCCTTAGGAGTTACATTTTGAAGATGAAAATATGTAATTTGCCATTGCAGACCACAAGCTAAACGTGAAAGTTCTAGTTTATCATCCGATGCCTAGCTTTACTACTTGCACTACAATCCTTTAGACTCCATTCCTTATTCCGAACGAGTAGCCTCAAACACCCCAGCCCCGGGTGCCATGCTATCTTTGGCTACATCAGGTACCACACAGAGTTCAATCCAAAACATTAAGCCCTACTAGGAGGCGAAAGAAGTCAGCATGTGCAAGTGCCTTGTTCACGTGTCTCAATAAAAGTTCTTGAAGCTGTATGGGTGTGTGGACTTTCTGTTTTGCATCTAGCTTCACTACCTGCACAATATCTGGCTTGGAAAAAGTACATAGGACAGAAGCTGGCTGCATTGACCCAGGTCAGTGACTCAGTGAGTTGCAGAGCCAAGATCATGAACAGACTCAATCTACACTTTGAAAAATCAGCAATGAAAACGCCCATATTTTTTTACTCACAGCTTTGCTGAAACAATAGCTATACCTTACACATTAAAACACAGCCAATACTCAAGCATAGATGGGGTGCCTGTTGGACACTAAACTGGTGCCTAGTGACCCCCTAATAGCCTTTGTTCCCTGTGCAGCCCCATCCTCATTGTAAGGAAAGTTCAGTTCATTTCAGCTACAGAAGTCCTGTGCAGACCCAGGCCCATGCATATACTGGGACTCATGGTCCTGTGCATAGGTTTACAACCAGTTGTGCATTAGCGCACACGTTAGTGTGCATACACGCTTGGGATGGTTGTTGGCACCAAGTAGCCTCTATAAACTGGGGTCAGACAATGACAGATTGCAGAGTGGTATTCAGCTAGTTCTCGATACCGGAGACCCAACTTGTTATGATTTCCTGCGTTTGTTTGGTCTTGGTCTTTTGACTTGCTTCTGGATCTTGTCCATCTGCTATGACCCTGGTCTGTATTATGGCCTCTACTTTTTCCTGCTTATTTTGCACCTTGCTGCCTGGCTGTTACTAACCCACAGCTTGCTGCCCTCCCAAAACTTCTTGTCTGCGATCTGATACGTCGCTGTCCAGCTGTTGCTCAACTCTAGCTTGTATCCTGACACTGTCTCTGCCTACTGATTCTGTACCTCGCTGCCTGGCTATTATTGAACTTGGCTCAGGTCCACACCAAGCACATTCGCCTTCGGCAGCGCTAAAGCGTTCCTGCATCTGGTTCCTGGTCCAGTCACCCTGGTATACACACCTGATGACTGTCTCTGCCTGCAACTTCGGCCCTTGTGCACTCTGTCCTTACACGTCCTATAACCACTTCCACATGTGTTGGACAAAGTAATTGACTCTGACCGATTACTGCTTCCTGTTCATCTGTACAAGCTTGGCCAAGCCTTGCTTTTAAAGCTGAATGTTAGGCACATTTTGATAATAAGCTTTGTATTGGGTAGATAGCGGTTACATTTCTTTTAGGATTTATTATTCCCCGTGCCTCTGAGTCGATAGCTCCTCACTCTCTGTGCTTTTGCAATTGTTGGCATGAGAGAAAGAGGAAATCCCTCTACTGACTGTTCACACCAGAACAGGTGGTGAGGTGAAATCGGTAAAACAGGAACAACTCTCAAAAGATGTAATTTACCATCCCTGAGGGAGATTTTCTCTCCCCACTTAAGAATGGATGTATACGAAACAGCAAATAGGGGTCATATGGGGACATAGACAGCAAATATAGCCTGACAGAGAATGAAATCCTTGTCTGCTTCATCTAAAAAAATGCTAATTATATAGTGTAGGTACTTCATGTTTAAAGAATAGGTGCGCTTTTAGACAAAGTGCACTTGTTCTTTTTGCCCCTTCTACTGACCGAACAGATCTCACCGATTCCCTTCACATGTGCATATTTATAATCGGTTCACGAGTCCTTGCATTTTTTTTGTACATCATGAGTCCTCCCCATAATGGCTGAACCTGAGCAGTAGAGCACCATAGAAGTCTATGGGGTATGGCTCCCTGTGCCTCCTGGCCAGGAGATGGTTGTATGGGCCTATACTGCAAAGGCGAGGCCAGCAGAGAGAGGACTCTGGCACAGGATGTAAAATAAAAAAGGAGGGCCCCCCGGAGCTGGCATCTGTGGAGGGCGAGATCCGTTAGGTCAGGGGAGGAAGGCAAAAAGAATAAGTGCACTTTGTCTGAAAGTGTACTTATTTATATGAAGTATGTCAACATCAAAGATAACTTTTTTATATATGGCAGCTTACAAGTCCTTAGATGTGGTTGCTGCATTAGTTTTAATTTTGTTTGCTCTTTGCTTTTACCTGATGATCCTGTATTCAACAGAGAGAAATGATAAAAGCTGATAATGCTGTTGGGAATTTTCATGCAGCACAGGCAAAGTGCACAGGAAGCTAGGAGCTCACTGAATTTATGGCAGGATCAACAGGTATTTTTATGTATTTGCAGCATTTTCAAAGAGACAAAACATTGGGCAAATGTGCATATATTGAACAGATGTACTGAATATGTACTTTTTAAATATTGTCCTGACGGATAACTTGTCATATTTTTCTTAAAAGTAACATACTGCAAACGTAAAGGGAACACAGCACACAACTACTTCAAATGACTCCAGTATTGATAAAACAAATGCTAAGCTGTGCTTTTAAGATTGTGTCTAAGATCTTGAACCCATTCCAAGCTAGGTTGGGAAATGTTACTTAATTCTGCATTTCCTTTGTTAGTACTTGTGCCAGTCTTATTCATAACCTTGATTGAACTGAAGCCCATGTCTTGAAGAGGTGACAAAAAGAACAAGAAAGCTGATTGAAGGGGTCCATTATGTATCAACATATAGGAAGATGATTGATGAAACTCCCAGTCACCTTCACTGTGAGCAGCTGCACCTGTATCCTCTATGTCAAATGACCTGAAAATCCTGCTGACAGTCTCACATTCACCACAAGGATATACCGCTCAGTACTGTGCTTTAACATTATTTTAATTGCCTGCAAATTGTAGTCAGGGAATTTCAGTGTGTCATCGGATTAGAATATTTTTTTCTTTGGGTTTTATAGGCATAAGCAATGCAATATTTAAAAAGAAAACCGACAAATAAATGTCAGATTATTCAAAAAAGAAAAAACATTTCAGATCAGTAAATTATCCATGTATGGCTGTTACTATGATTACACTGTGAATCACAGTTCCAGACTAGGAGATCCATCACAGACAAAATGCAAGTAAAAGCAATGAAATCTATCTCTAGATGTTTCATGTAATTAGAGCACATATCCAAGTTGCATACAGCACTGTAAAGCTGGCCATACACTGCCCGAATCACAGCCGATTCCTGCTAAACTGGCTGGAATTTGAGCCGTGGGTGGCCCTGTCCGCACTCCTCCACCCGACAAAAGTCAATTTTTGTATTGACTTTTGTGAAAGAGGCAGGTCCAAAAATTATCTGCAAAACAGTGCCTGCATCCAATCATCCAATATAAGATCTGGCAGTGGCAATTCCTCCGCCTACGCTGTTTAGCATGAATGGGAAAAATGGATGGATTGCGCTCATTTAGCACCACAGGCTTAAATTCTAAGCGTATATAGACAGTTAAAAGTTGGGTGGAAAAAAGACAGTTGCTAATCATGAAGTATTACAACCCTCCATCTCTATACCCCCAAAAATCTTCAGAAACTCAAGGTGATGCAGAGTAAGGAAATTGCCATCCTAACCTCTAAAATAAGTATGATCTAGTGCAAAATAAATCCCTACCTTAAATGTTTTCTAGGGATTTTTATAGTTTTAAGTAACCCTTGTTACTTTGTTCTGTTAAAAAAGCATCAACACTTGCCGGGTTATTCACAAAAGGGTAAATATTTTAAAGAAGATAGAAGTGAACAATCTAGTCCAAAATTGCTGATTTGGAAGAATTCTCCAATTCAGCTCACTTTCCAGTTCAAACTCTTCACCTTTTGTGAATAACCCTGTTGGTTTTTAAACTCTAATATAGCCACATAGCACAGTCCAGTCTGGCAGGGCAGGAGATTGGATTTTCTCTGCTACAGTTACATTTACAGTCTGGGAATGGAAAGTGAAAGGAGAAGCAGCAGACTGAAGAGCTCATCTCTCGGTCACTTTGCTTTTACTCCTTTGACTTGGTGTGCTTCCTGTCATTTCATGCAAATGTATGTTCACACAGCTCAGTTTTGCATGAAGAAATATTCAGGCACAATCTATATTAGCTGAGGAATGCAGACAACTTGCATTATATTGGTCTGCTTAAAAACTCTCAAACCAGGTGCAAATGGGCAATTTAAGAAAGTTTGGTCCAATGACAGGATCTTTTTAAACAACAATCTTCCCATTAGATTATTTATCTTTTTATGCATGTTGTTTACCTGTAAATAAAATCCCTTGCGTAGACATCAAAATGCCCTGGAACTGCTCTGGGGGGCTGCCAATTTAGATGTGATGTTAGACGCCCCAGCAGACTCAGAGAAGTCACTTAAGTGACATTTTATAGCAGGGGTAGGCAAACTCCAGCCCTCCTAACATGTACCTGCCTCTCGGAGTCATATCTGTGGCTGTCAAAGTCTTGCAATGCCTAATGGGATTTGCAGTTGCATCACAGCTGGTGGGCCAGAGTTTGCGCAACCCTGCTCTATAGCATTTCCCCTTACTCCTCCCCAGCTGCAACATAAGGGAGGGGATGGTAGATGTAGAGATGCTGGGTCAGCATGGAGGGCAATTAGTCCCAGAAGAAGAGAGGATTATGGGTGGCAGGAGGAACTGTAGCAGTGCTAGGGAATGGACTCCATGGAAAGGAAAAATGATGCAATTAAAGTAGTATTAAACTCTCAAACTTTATTTCAATAATTAATCCAGATCAAACAAATATACATTGCCCAGCAAAGAATTGCTTTACACTTTTGCCTAAACACTTACAATCATGTTTCTGAACAGCTGCTTCCAAGTCTCTCAGGACAGCTTCCCTGAGCTTCCTGTCCAGTACAAGATCACAAAGGACAGTGCAGACTCCAGAAACTGTTCATCTACTAGCTTGGAGAGGGGAGGAGAGGGGGCCAGAGGGGAGGGGAGTAGCTTGATTTGCCTTGTCTGTGTGTTTGTGGAGACACACACACAGCTTACTAGAACACACAAGGGTGACTGCATAGCACTCTGCTTGAGAAAGGAGTCACTCTAAAACAGGAAGTTAATACTTTTAAACATCAAGGAACAGCATCCATTGTGTCCATAAGTGATTTCATCAGCATTACTGTAAGCATTTAAAATACTTTTTTGTGTTTTTTCCTGCAAGATGTTAAGCTGGTAACAGGGTCTCTGAAGCTGGCCATACACCTTAGAATTTTCAGTCAGAAATCTTTGTTGCTGCCAAGAACCCTCTTTCGATTCTAGCTCCAATACACCATCATGCACAGACCAATGTCGATTTCAATTATCATTCATTAGCAATACTAACTCAACGAATTTCATCGATCGACAGAACGCATTTTCGTTTGCGCATGTGCAGTGTACTTGTTGTTTTTCGAACGATAATCGTAAGGTGTATGGGCACCTTAAGTCTAGCAGTTTTAGCTAAAGTCTGCTGTGTGGGGATGAACTCTTTAACAGAATGTGCACGTATGCACAGCATACTTGCACATTAAGACTCAAGTTGCTACTCTGTCCCCTGTCAAAGTGTCAAGAACCCAGGTAGGTGAAGGTAAGGTGTTAAGGTGTGTTTTAGTACAGGGGATAATTTTTATCTTTGGAACACTTCAGGTGCTGGCACAATGGACAGGATGGATGTGTGACAGCTTTCCCCTCATCTCCCCAACAGGAGCTCAGCACCTTCCCCTTCCTATCCAAGATGCTCCTGCCCTGCAAGATTTCAACATAAATACATTCTGTACCTACAAGCATATACAGGTGAAACTCGAATAATTAGAATATCGTGCAAAAGTAATTGCAGTAAGTGCTGCAAAAGGGGCCCAAACCAAGTACTGAGTACATATGCATGCTTGTACTTTTCAGAGGTCCGATATTGTTCAATGTACAATCCTTGTTTTATTGATTGCATGTAATAATCTACTTTTTTGAGGTTGTGGATTTGGGGTTCTTGGGGTTTTCATGAGCTGTAAGCCATAATCATCACAATTATGACAAATCACGGCTTGAATTATCTTGTTTTGAATGTAATGAGTCTATCTCATATATTAGTTTCACCTTTTAAGTTGCATTAGTGAAATAAATGAACTTTGCACGATATTCTAATTATTCGAGTTTCACCTGTATAATCTAGGATCACGATGCCTTTTTCCATACACATAGAGTCTAGTGTATGAATATTTTTACATGGCCTCTTTGATAGCCACATATGCACTACAGACCGCCTGATCCCGCTGAAATCACAGCATCAATCACAAGCATCTAATTCCTAGTGACACCTTTAAATGTGTGTCTATAATTTCTCTTCCTGTCCTCCATAAGTAAATAATAGCCATGCCACAGAAATAAAAACCTGGCATAAAGGAACATAGCATTTTTTTAGGTCAACATCTCTCACTCATCCTGACAGCAACAAAAAAAAAAAGAAATGGATATCTTCTGACTGACACAACTGGATCATTGCTGAACATTTAAAGAGGAGACCACCTCCCTGATTACACAAAGCATATTTTCTCTTTAGACAGACTAAACCAGGCACTTCTGGCAGGAGAAAAGAATCTACTCTGTCACTTGTCTACTAAACACAAAGTGATTTCTTCAAATCGAATCCCTAAAAAGCAGCTGACAATGGACTTGACAGCTACGACGTATTTTGACCTTGTGTGAGACGACCTCTTGCTTTGATTTCTTAATCCATTTGCTAGTGCGCACATCACACAAAACGAGATGATTCTTCCTTCCCCACAAGGCAGGAAAACCCTTGAAATGAACATCTCACCATCTACCAGTGACACACTTGAGAGGTAGGAGAAAAAAAAAAAATTCCCCTCGCACACGAGCTACAGCTTTGGTGTGGGACACACATGGCAACACTTCCTCTGGGCATTTATTACCTGTTAAAAAACAATCTTTTGGTGAGTGGCAGTTCAGGGTTTTTGAGAGCAGGCAGCAATATTTCTTCAGGTCTGCTGAGTCATAATTAAAGCTGAACTGAGCGGAATTGGAGAGGGAAGGTCAGCGAGGTGCCGTATGAGAGATGAGGCTAGGCTGATGGGGACCAAATGAACAAATTATGATGGGCCCCACTCAATGTGATGAGGTCAAATGGCTGTTTCTACCCACTGACAGTTCAATTTCCCTGAAATGTCTCTCGATTCTCTATGAACTAATTATGAATGAAAAGTTATCAACTGCCCACACCAAAAGGGGTCTAAATGCTATTTTTTTTAGTGCTCCTAATGTCAAAATATTGTTTGAAGCGGCATCATAGCGCACAATTCAGCTTCCAGCAACAGGGGATAATTTTTATCTTTGGAACACTTCAGGTGCTGGCACAATGGACAGGATGGATGTGTGACAGCTTTCCCCTCATCTCCCCAACAGGAGCTCAGCACCTTCCCCTTCCTATCCAAGATGCTCCTGCCCTGCAAGATTTCAACATAAATACATTCTGTACCTACAAGCATATACAGGTGAAACTCGAATAATTAGAATATCGTGCAAAAGTAATTGCAGTAAGTGCTGCAAAAGGGGCCCAAACCAAGTACTGAGTACATATGCATGCTTGTACTTTTCAGAGGTCCGATATTGTTCAATGTACAATCCTTGTTTTATTGATTGCATGTAATAATCTACTTTTTTGAGGTTGTGGATTTGGGGTTCTTGGGGTTTTCATGAGCTGTAAGCCATAATCATCACAATTATGACAAATCACGGCTTGAATTATCTTGTTTTGAATGTAATGAGTCTATCTCATATATTAGTTTCACCTTTTAAGTTGCATTAGTGAAATAAATGAACTTTGCACGATATTCTAATTATTCGAGTTTCACCTGTATAATCTAGGATCACGATGCCTTTTTCCATACACATAGAGTCTAGTGTATGAATATTTTTACATGGCCTCTTTGATAGCCACATATGCACTACAGACCGCCTGATCCCGCTGAAATCACAGCATCAATCACAAGCATCTAATTCCTAGTGACACCTTTAAATGTGTGTCTATAATTTCTCTTCCTGTCCTCCATAAGTAAATAATAGCCATGCCACAGAAATAAAAACCTGGCATAAAGGAACATAGCATTTTTTTAGGTCAACATCTCTCACTCATCCTGACAGCAACAAAAAAAAAAAGAAATGGATATCTTCTGACTGACACAACTGGATCATTGCTGAACATTTAAAGAGGAGACCACCTCCCTGATTACACAAAGCATATTTTCTCTTTAGACAGACTAAACCAGGCACTTCTGGCAGGAGAAAAGAATCTACTCTGTCACTTGTCTACTAAACACAAAGTGATTTCTTCAAATCGAATCCCTAAAAAGCAGCTGACAATGGACTTGACAGCTACGACGTATTTTGACCTTGTGTGAGACGACCTCTTGCTTTGATTTCTTAATCCATTTGCTAGTGCGCACATCACACAAAACGAGATGATTCTTCCTTCCCCACAAGGCAGGAAAACCCTTGAAATGAACATCTCACCATCTACCAGTGACACACTTGAGAGGTAGGAGAAAAAAAAAAAATTCCCCTCGCACACGAGCTACAGCTTTGGTGTGGGACACACATGGCAACACTTCCTCTGGGCATTTATTACCTGTTAAAAAACAATCTTTTGGTGAGTGGCAGTTCAGGGTTTTTGAGAGCAGGCAGCAATATTTCTTCAGGTCTGCTGAGTCATAATTAAAGCTGAACTGAGCGGAATTGGAGAGGGAAGGTCAGCGAGGTGCCGTATGAGAGATGAGGCTAGGCTGATGGGGACCAAATGAACAAATTATGATGGGCCCCACTCAATGTGATGAGGTCAAATGGCTGTTTCTACCCACTGACAGTTCAATTTCCCTGAAATGTCTCTCGATTCTCTATGAACTAATTATGAATGAAAAGTTATCAACTGCCCACACCAAAAGGGGTCTAAATGCTATTTTTTTTAGTGCTCCTAATGTCAAAATATTGTTTGAAGCGGCATCATAGCGCACAATTCAGCTTCCAGCACAAAATATGTGACATAATTTGAATATCCATATAATAGATTGCTCAACATATAGCCACGCAAGACTGGAATGTCCAGCCCATAATATACATAAAAAGTATGATTTATGGTTTTGATGAAAACCACCTTCGTTTGATTTTAGATTTGTTTTCAACAATTTCCTGCATGTAGTCAAATATTCGGGTTATTCTTCCATGCATTATGCAAGTATCTATATTCATTTGCATATAACTTTTTTACACTAGTACTAGTTGTTTGTTTTGGTATAAATCAATCCAAAGGAATTAAATGAACAAAGGGGGGTTGCAAAATCTACAGTATGCTTCCAAAAAAAATAATCATGTTTGTTACCAGCAGTGAGAATATAAAAATGTAACACTGCTAGATGGTAACCATGCCTTGTGCCTTCAATTAAAATAATTTTTGAGGTAAGAAAATCGACAAGAAATTGGCCCATGGCTTGTGCTTTAAACAATTTTTTTATAGAACTCCCCTCTATGACCATGGGGGGTACAGGTCATTCTATTACTTGTGGCAGAAATAAGTTCTACGGTGCAGGTCCTGCATAATTTCACGTGGCCTTCTCTACACACACACAGAAGTAGGTAACAGTCCAATTTTTAAAAAAATTTGTATAGAGTAGGAATGGGATAGAACAGGATTGTATTGCTATTTTTGTTACCATTGGAAAGATAAACTTTCAAATTCTGCCCATGTTACACATAGACAAAAACAAACAAACAGGAAAACCACAACAGTAGTAACAACCTAACAGAGACTCTCATTTTAACAAACTAAGCTAATAAAGAAAAACAGGTTTGTCGCTCTTCGTGTCCCATTTAAGAAGGGCCCACAAGTTCTCAATAGGGTGTAGGTCAGGTGAGGAAGGGGGCCATTTCATTATTCTTTCATCTTTAAGGCCTTTACTTGCTAGCCACGCAGTGGAGTGCTTCGATGCATGCACATTGTCCTGCATACATATTATGGTCTTCTTGAAAGATACAGACTTGTTCCTGGACAACTGCTTGAAGAAAGTTCTTCTAAAAACTGGCAGTAGGTTTGGGAGTTGATTTTGAGTCCATCTTCAACCCAAAAAGGTCCAACTAGCTTATCTTTAATAATACCAGCCCGCCAGTACTCCACCTCTACCTTGCTGGCGTCTGAGTCAAAGTGGAGCTCTGTGCCCGTTGCTGATCCAGCCATGAGCCCATCCATCTGGTCTGCCCAGTTTTCTCATTTCAACTTATGTTCAGTGGTGGTTGGGTTTCAGCCTTAGTTACCTTGGCCATGTCTCTGAGCACTGAACACCTTGTACTTCTGGGCACTCCAGGTAGGTTGCAGTTCTGGAATATGACAGCACTGGAGCATAATGGGTTCCTGGGAGCTTCACGTTTGATTCTTCTCAAATCTTTGCCAGTTAATTTGCGTCTTTCTTTCTCAATACGTTTCTTGCAACCCTGTTAACGATGCAAGGAATCTGACACTACACTGTTGCCCTTCTGTTCTCTTGTGCAAGTCTTGCCACTGCCCTAACATGGACTAGTCGCTGACGGCCACAATTCGCACATTCAGACCCAGATTTTCGGCTGACAGTCCAGTCTTTAAACACTTTAACAACAGCTGCTCTTGAACATTTAACCAATTCTGTTTTGCTGATATTCGCTCCATGGCTCCAAGCGCCAATAATCATCCCACAATCATCCCACGTTCAAAGGCTGTTAAATCGCGTTGTTTACCCAAATCTTCAGATGAAAATCACTTCTACTGTCGTGGTAAACAACCTGCGTCCCTATTTATAATGGTCTGGCCCTCTAGCAAGCAGTTACCATTATTTCCTGATATCAGACAAAGCACACTAATCTCACACAGGCCATCTACCAAGATTTACTTGTGTTAAGAATGTCTGTTGATCAAGTGTTATTACGATGTCTGCAACATATTGGAGTTCTTATAGGGTTCAGATAAATCAGCTGCAGGAAATCCCTTGCAGAAAAGCTATTAAAAATAAATAAATAAATAAACTCTTTTTTTTAAAATAGGAAAAAATGACTTCACGTACTAAAGGGATTTTCCAATTTCTATTAACTGTGAAATCCCCCAGGTAGTAACAAGAGCACACCATCGTCACAATCTCCTCGCGATTGCACTTGCTCATTCAGGGGACCAGGGCTTTCCCAGCCAGACAGATCTCTCATCAACAGTGACAGGGAGTGGGACATTGCCCTGCCTTTCTCACACAAGAATCTGTATGTTGTATGGAACAGCAGTAAAAAAGGGAGAATTAAAAATGGCTGCCTGAGCTAAACAAGTCTAAATCAAGATTTAAAAGACGATGTGCTCCCATGGTGTACTATAGTCTTCCCATGCTGGGAATGTGCTGGCATAATGGAAGGGGTAGGTACAGACCCAAAACGTTTCACCTTATGAAATATTGGACTGCACTTTAGCTGTGCCATGAAAATGACATGTTATTTACATATACCTACTGTATTTAAATTACTTCAGTCATTTTAATGTCCTATAAGATGTTGCATCTGACATATTATCCAATTCTAAAGTTAAGTGGGCAGAGTTAAACATTATAAAAACAATCTTTAGCTTTACTTACAAGCACAGCATCTTTCTTGAGGATGCCATGCGCTGCACTGTGAATGATGGGCTATTATCATTAGGTTATAGTTACTACAGCAGACCTTTGTTTCTTTACAAAGAGAAAAGTAACAGAAAAAAAAAAAATTGGCCACAACCGAGCTAGAATCATGAAAATGGCCGACTATAACAGAGAACACAAAGCCTACATGTCACAGGTAAAAAACAAAAAATATATGAAGCCAGTGGTCTCATACTTTATTATTTTATAATTACTCTGCGTGACAATATGATGGTGCAGGTGACATCTTCTCCTTGACCAGATGATACAGGCCATGCAGAAGAGGAAGGTCTTTTTCCAGCACAGTGGACATTCTTTGAATCATAATTATGAGATTTTCTTTCCTCTGTCAAATCCATATTGTACGTGCATTGTTCTAAACTTGTTTCACAAAGGCAGCTGCTTGGCCATCATTTGTATTTTCCTCGTTAATCCTGACGCAGCAAATTAACCTTTAATTACCATTGTTAAAACTGAAATGAGGATTGTGTCTAGCTGGGGCTGGATCCTTTTAGTGAATGATGGCAATGGAGAGGGAGAAGGGTCAATGAATATGTCCCGTGTCATGTCTGATTGCTGCTAAAGATGTGAGCGGGGAGCTCTCACTTCGCAGAACTATCAGCAACATATTTTGGTTCTAATACTTATTGACAATTGTAAAACTGGACAGATAATTATCCCAAACAGCAGAAACCTTTCCTAAACCTATGAACACACATGCCAAGGTTCATGCTACACAGCAGCATGTGTAGTGATCGAAAAATACAAGGGCAATTAACTTGGCTGTGACTCAAACATTAAGCCCTCATCGATCGATCAGGGATAGTGATTGATTCCTTACCGCATGTAATTGTATCATATATGATTACATGCGGTGTGTCAGCGTTCTGCCACCAAATGCAACCGCTGTTACCTGATCATTAACTTCAACAGGTGACAGCAGCTACTTGTATATGCAAGATTTGGAATACCTGTTGCAGGAAATTGAAAGTTCCTGCGGCAGGAATTCTGAATCGCACCTACTTGGTATGTGTGAATGAGGGTGAATTAGGAAGACAGTTAAAATGGTTCACGCCTAAACTCAATCTTTTTCCCCATTGTGCACAGAAAATTTTCAAATGGGCTTCCCATTCAAAATGTACAGCCCACCCTAAAGTCTCTCAATCTTTAGAAAGCCTCCTTGTTGCCTCCTGACATGTCTGAACCATGGATCATCTTCGGCTGCCTTGTTATCTGCTCAGTCCATCACCACTGCTTCAACTTGCCACCATTGTAGCCGAGGATTGATCATATCATATACCCGATCTACCAAATCTGTGTAATTCATCAGAGAGAGAGAAATCTACCTTAGGTAAAGGGAGTCTGGAATCAATTAAGTTTCTTTTCAAATTGCATGTGAACGCAATCTTAACCACTTCAAGACCAGGTGTTTAGACCCCCTTCCTGGCCAGGCCATTTTTCAGTACTCAGTGCTGCAGTACTTTGACTGAAATGTTTCCTGCTCGCACGCACGAGGAGGCGTGTCTGAGCGGACGTCTAAAGACGCCCGCTCAGATCTAGAGAGCTCCGGGCCGGCCGTTTTTTTACTACGGCCAGCCCGGAAGTGGTTAAGGGAATGTATAATCTTTTTTTTTACTGATTCTTTAGGTAAACATGTGAATGTAATGTAAATAATCTTATGAGTGTGTGTTAAAGTGTAACATGTGTTGTCTGGTTTCCTCCCACACTCCAAAGACATGCTGGTAGGTTAATAGGCTTCTGTTTAAATAATTCCTGTACGTATGCATGTGAGATAGGGATCTTAGATTTTAATTTTAAGCCCCTCAGGGGCAGTGACTGATGTGAATGTGCAACTATGTAAAGTGCTGTGTAAATTGTCGGCACTATATAAATAACGGTAATAAAAAAAATATGAATAATTATATACATATGTACATGAGGACAACCATGCTGGCTTATGGTTCACTTCCTGCTTTGCAGCGCTGTACAAACCTGTGCAGCACTGTAAAGCAGATAGTAGACCCTAAGCAAATATGGTTGGCCATAGAATGTATAAAATCCTTTGCTCCTTTTGTGGCTGACAGTTGCTGAGCAGATATAAACCCTAACTGAATGGCACTTAGTTTATTAAAGCACTATATCAAAAGCAATAGACCCTACCAACTTTTTTTTTTTAAATCACAGCTTTCACCTTTTTTTCAATTTTTGCTGACATTTCAGTGCTGCTGATCTCCTGCCGCCCTGTTAGCAGTCACTTCCTACATGCAGGCATTCTAGCAATACCCGGAGCAGGTTTATCCCTGATGGGGATAACAGTGGGTCATGCCTGTGTAATATGTGTTGAAACTGCAATTTGTAAGCATATCACAGGATGACAACGCCAGAGAACTACTGGGAGACAAGGTACAAAGCATTGTCACCCTATAACAGGAAATGCTTGTAAAAGAACATTATCATCATGTAGTCTCTTAATCGAATCTGCCGATTTAAGAATATTGAAAATTACTTTTGAAATTATCTCAACATATAAGACTTTAGTAACTAAATCTACTTTCAGTAGTTACATGGAGTAACTCTAGCAGCCACTCTTCGCCGTTGTTAGTAGCCAATTTACAAACCTTTACATTTTTACATCAAAGGAAAAGAAGAGCTAGAATGTAAAAATGTGATCCTCATATGATAAATGACTGTAAATGTAACCACTGTGATAATAAATTAAAAACACAAATCGCATAAAATACAACGCAATTTCTTTATAACATAAATCTTGCCTACTCCTGATAATCTTTTATAAATCTTCTTTCCACTCACAACTTGCTATTATAAAGGTTCATGTATGTTGTAATGAGTTTATTACATACCATTGAGGAATACTCCCTGAACCTTTACAAGTACCCCTAGGATTACATAGCACACTAGTTAAGAACTCTGCTCCAAATGACTGCCACTTCTCGGAATATGCTCCCATCTTTCCCCCTGACTGACTTTTGATTTGGACACAAACGCATCAAACTGATCACTGCTTACAGAAACCAATCAAAAAGGCATGCTTAGCCGCTCGCAGAGGTTTTCAAGCATGCTTTATGAACTGTACCACTGACAGCAGAGTTCTGTGAGCCTCATTATCACTCACCTGTTAAAGGGGTTTTGTAATTAACCCGCAGACTAGTCAAATTCCTTCTAAAGGTTTAACTCTGGTTTTGTTGAGAAAAATAAGATCCTCTCTGGATGAGCTATATACATTGCATGGATTTCAGCACACGAGCTTGCAGATGCTCTGTTCTGTTTGCGGTTCATTTCACTCTGTTCTCTTTCAAACTGATTTCTGAATGGGAGGGGGGGCTGCCTTCTTTTTAATTAAAGTCATCAGTGTTGCACTTTGAAAAGCTGCAGTGTTTGCTTCCCTTTATTTTTATTTATTACAGGTATTTATATAGTGCCAACAGTTTTATGCAGTGCTTTAAATATACTGCACATTCACATCAGTCACTGTCCTTGAGGAGCTTAAAGTAGAGGACCGATTTAGACAGGAGCCAATCAACCTTCCAGCATGTCTTTGGAATGTTGGAAGGAAACCAGAGTACCCAGAGGAAACCCATGCAAACACAAGGAGACCATGTGATACTCCTTGCAGATAGCTTCTACTATAGTAGATGCATTAAATTGTAAAGTCGACATTTAAAAAAAAAAAAAATTTAGGATAGGGTAAGTTAAAAGTAATATTGTTGGTTTTGTTTCGACTTCTTCTTATGGCTGGGTATCCTATTTTTAAAAAATATATATTTGGCTGTCCTGTTGTGGAAATTTCCTTACATTCCATGTCTGTGAGGCACAACAGGAAGCAGGAGGAAATCCCCCTTAGAAGACTTCACTCACTTCCTGTTTGGGTGACAGCTGTAAAATTTTGTAAAATGGAAAACAGGAGAAAAAAAAAAGAAAAACGTCATCAAAAACATTCAATTAAAAGGGCTCTAATACTTTCTTACCCTATCCCAAAAACAGCTTTAACTTGAATCTCAGTTCAGACTTCACTTTTCCACAAAACTGGAGTTTCCTCTAAACCTCTAAAAACTAAAATTAAATAAGCACGTTTGTGAAACATGGCAAGGCATGGCAACATGGCATGGCAACATGGCATAGCTCCCCTTAAAGAAGTTTATTTTATTCAGAACTCTCTTGCACAAGTGATGGGATACAAATTGAACTTCAGATGGCTGTGTTGTACTGATCTTTGTCAAAAGTCTTGGAGGAATCACAGACCATTTACTAGCACTGAACTGGGCAATTACTTTTTCAATGGCAGGACCTGTATTTTAGTAGTAAGGATAGGTGAACCAAAGTGGGCCAAGTACTGTATGCTCCCGACAGCAATACCAAATCGGTTTCTGGTATCTTTTAGCATTGTTGTCTAATTATCATATATACTACAAAGTAATAAGATTCACAGTGTTAATATGACAAAACAGAACCAATTGGAACAGACTAAGCCCAGCTTTTGGGTGTCAGTAACAAAAGTTGGGCCAGCCTCAAATATAACTATTTTAAACCCTCTGTAACCCATGCCCCTGGGTTGTGCTGGATACCGCATCTCTATGGGCCCAGACCAAACAACCCATCTCTTACTAAACCTGCGAACCGGTCTGTTTATGGTGGCATATATACAGTTGCACTGTTATCTCTGTGAGCAGCTGATTTCTTTAGCCTTTGGGCCGTCTGCATAATACACCAACTGATTTACTGATGCATGCATGGAAAAACAGACTCAGTGACATTTCAATCACTTTAAAATGGAGGTTGATTTGATTAAAAATAAAATGAACACTTAAACATATTTTCTCCTCTATTTCATTACAATTAACCCAATCGCTACAAGATGGGCCTGAAATGCGCAGATTTATGTAATGATGCGGGTGTCTCGTGTGGCCCCGGGGTCACGAGGGAATGTACAAAAAATGGCATTGTGATACAATACTCAGTTATTAATCTTCATTTACAGACCAAGTAGATGAAACAAAGGAACAAAGTATACTTTCAATAATGTGCAGCAGCTATGAATTTAGAGAAATAGGCTTTATTGATAGGCTTTATAAAAGCTGCATGCAATTACAGTGCTGAATGATTTGAATAATAGACTGTCTGACATATTCCAGGATAAGTGGCTGCTACATTTCTCTGATATTAGGGTCATATACTCATCTATTCTTACTCCAAGCTCTCCTTCGCCTGGTAATAAATTAATTTCTTAGTGTTAGTTCGGCATGTGCCCTACAGTTAAATTCATTTTCTCTCTCACTGAAGGAAAAAGTTGGGAAAAAAAAAGTTAAGATGTTATTTCCGATTTCACAGCAGTTTCTTACAGTATGCAAATTGCAGCTCATGAAGTTTCTGGGTGAGGAAGTGTAATAAAGCCTATAAAATGATATAAAACAGAGTTAAGGTATCCATACAAATTAGAAGGCCTTCTTGTCTGAAAGGTTTTGGACGATAGGTAGTGTATTGGAAACCACCAAGATCATAGAAAGGCTCTGTAGGCTTGGATAGAAAATGGCATACAATTTCTCAGCCTCCAGTGTGGATGCAGAGACATCCTTCACAATGCAATTCACAGATGTTAGAAATGTTGCATGTTATAATTAATTATAGTGCTCCTTCAAGCATCCAGATTTCAGCATATCTGTAAAACCAGCACTTATGGTATGGTACTTAAAGTGCCCCTGTGCCCAGACTATAAATATAAAAGTATTTACACAGTCTTAGAAAACTGTAAAAGGGTGTGTTCGAGTTGCGCATACTGTATGTTTAAGTATGCCCATACAATGGAGGAGGACGTAGGGGTGAAGATCATTTATGTTTTTTTTAGCTTTATTAATATCACAAGGAGACTAATAAGTTCCATATATCATTCGAAGAAGAGCATAAAATATACTTCCTACAGAGAGATCAGTAGTATATTAGACCCCTGATGTCTCTCCTGCACAGAGGCCAAGCAAACTGGGGACACAGAGTCCCCTCAGCTAGCCGGGAACTGACAGAAAGAACCTGGAAGTGCTGCCCATCCTGACAAACTGTGCCTTGCTGATTCTGTGCTAACAGGAGCTGTAGAAGAATCGGAGGGCAGGTAGGTCTGTGAGGGGTGGGTCTGCACACTGAACAGGTTGTAGAAATAATTGGATATAGTTTCACAAATCACTTCTACATAAAACAGGAGCAATGTGCTTGTTTTTATCCCCTTTTGAAACTTTATACCACTTGGTACTGTGAGTTAACATAATACAAACATTTTAATGTCCCAGGGTGCGTGAAATGTGATGCAGAATCATCAACGACAATGTTCATGTGTTGGAATTGTGGCACATCAATGTTACCAATCTGAATCAAAGGGAAGATGCTTCATGTAGACTTGATCTCAGATTACAGTTCAGTAACCCAAACTATAATGATATCATATGATCTAGAACAGTTTTCTAGAGATTTATGTGGCGCTGCCAAGTTGTATTCCAGCAATCACATAAACATTGTGATTTGTAATTATTCAACTTGGTACAAACCTCAACCTCTTAGGCTGGGTTCAGACCTAGGCGTATAGAATATGCGCTTTTGTCGCACGTTTTTACCGCGATTCACGGTAAAAAAAATGCATGACAAACGCGCGTTTCCGAGGGCTACTCGGCTGTATCCCAATGGAAACGCGAGACCAAAACTCCCCAAAGAAGTACATGTACTTCTTTGGGCGTAGGCCGTTTTGTAGCGCTTCAGACGGGCTGAAATACGGAAAGGTGTGAACCATACCCATCGGAAACAATGGGATTTTCAAGTTTGTACGTTTTGTAGAGCGTTCATAGAGCATTGAACGCGCGACAAAACGTAAAGGTGTGAACAGGGCCTTAATCCTTTCAAAACCAGAGGTTGTTGAAGCCTAGATGCACGCAGAACAAATTCAGCATCAGTGTGTCGGCTATTTAACAGTAGCATTGCCCACAGCTGTTACAGTGCTCTGGGGTCTCCATCAAAATGTATGCATGAATATATTGCCTACCTATACATATATATATATATATATATACACACATAT
>NW_017306545.1:1191758-1332531 GCF_000935625.1 Nanorana parkeri
TATATATATATATATACACACACATATATATATATGTATTCCTTAAGAAAAAAAAAAGTTTCTATACCCATGCACAAAAAAAAGACACCTCAAGTTAGTCTACATGTTTGTCACTGAACTCATCAATGCTAAAATTCAGAGAGTGGATTTAGTGGCAGGGATAAGCAACTTCAAAAAGGTAATTAAATACAAAAGTATGCAGTTGTGTATTAAAAAAAAAGACAAGTAAATAACTAAAAGCATATTTATATCTAATCAAATGACCGAATGAGAAAAACAGACAGACATAACTTACACTTATTAGTGGCGATGAGGTGGCGAGGGATAAACCTTGAAGATCAGCTATTAAACTAGGAGAAAGCATTGCAGGTTTGGGAGCAGCAACAGGAGTTGATACTTCATTAACTATGAGGAGGAAACAGAAGAAAAAATAATTCAGTGGTTTTGTTAATTTTACAGCTGTAAGTGGCAAGTCTAAAAAATCTGTTAGAAAGGTTAGGTTCTCGTACTGAGTGGGTACATATTTAGGAGTTTTACCAGATTTGTTTGCTATATAGATTTTTTTTATTTTAAGCTTTTATATTTTTGTTTAACTAGAAATATCTGAAAAATTGCATATTATATTTGATATTTACCACTTGGCAAAGTGAGCAAGGTTAAATCAAAATGAGGCAGCTCATTCAGAAGCTGCTACATGGAAATAGGGCAGGGAGATCAGATTATACACACTGTAGATTCAATCTAGCAATGTTAAATGTTAATGACCAAACCTTCTGGTTTAGTCAGCTATGCATTAGTTACTCCATACCATGGCCTGCATTCTGCAGACCATTCATAAAATGCAGGCCATGGTAAGGAGTCCACAAAGTACTCTCTGCTTTTTGTGTATCGTGAGCGGAGGCAGGTCAGTCACAAGACTTTGGCAGGTTGCTTGACTGAACTGTCCTACCAGTTGTTTTTGTTTTTTTCTTATTACAATCTCAATACAAATTAGTAAACCAAACATGAGATTGTAGTCCATCACAGGAGAGAGCTTGGAGTGGTGACTACTTTACAACATACGCAGGGATCATGGAGAACACAAGTAGCCACCCTCCAGAAGGAAGGACAGTGTCAGCACCAATTCAGAGATGATTTGAGGATCTACAGCTGAGTGATACACACATACGGTACAGTGTTGTTAAAAGTTTAGTGTCACTTTAAATCACAACCTGCACTTCATGCCAAGGTGTCTATAATCAGTATGCAACATATGGAGGCCATTTGTTATCTTTACACTAGGCCATCCTTAAGCTGGCTCTACACTGAGCACATTTCATTCAGGTCTTGTTTAACCAAATTAAATTCTCTCAGTGGGTGTCCTTATGTGCCAGCCCACGCCCGACATGATCAAATTGAAAGATCAAAAGGAGCTGGGCGGGAAAATTGTCAGCCAAACGTCCAATCAGATGCGTTTTTGCGAGTGGTTTGTAAAGCAATGATTTAAACGGCCAAACGCGCATGAAACATGAGCAAAAACGTAGCAAAGGCACATTTTTGAGCATTTCCATTGAAGTCTGTGGAGCCAAGAAGCGCTTAATCTGCCAAAAAGAAGCTCTTGTACTTTTTCCAGCGACGGCCGTTTAGCTACAAGCAACAAAATGCTCAGTTGTGAACATGGTCATAGAAATTAATGGGATTTTGTTTTGGGTGGTTTTTTGAGCATTCTTAGGGCAGAAAAAGCTATTTGCTTATCATTTACAGGTACAGTACATACTAAGCAGAAGGTCTACTATATAGTCTCTCTCTGGTATACATAAGTATTTAAGGTTCTAGGACAGTATTTGTATTTACTTCTATTATTTCAAAGCACTGAAAAGGATAATACAATATATATAATATAACAGTTTACAGCTGTATCTTTAACCACGTCCAGCGGGTTTACGTAAATGCATGTAATCCGCTGGTGCAGCCGTGTTCTTGGTACCATTTCAAAGCAGCAGACAATTGCTGTTTAAATACAAGCAATTTGACGTCTGTACAGGCGCCGGATCGCTTGTACGGTGCGGTGCTGTGCAAACCTCCGGGCCCGTCTTGGTGGGTCTCCTCTGATGGTTCGGAGGGAGATTAGCAGGCTTCCAGCTGCTGATCTCTCCTCCGATCACTGGACTCAGAAGTGATGTGCACGACATCACTTCCGGTCTCACTGAGCACATTCTCCGGCTCCTAGAGCCAGAAGAAGCTGGGGAAGCAGATATCTGCTTCATCAGCTTCTTTGGGGTCCCCAGGTGGCATTAGGGGTCTGAAAGACTTCTGAGGTCTCCATAAAGCGGACCTGTCACATTATATTTGCTATTTCATTGGGGGCTAACAATAAAGTTGAGTGTAAAAAAAAAAACAATTGTAAAAATTAAAAGCAACAGATAAAAAATTCAGCAAATTCTTTTTTATAGTCCCCCGCCCCCTTCCACGTGCACACACATACAACGCAAACACGTGTCAGGTGTGCCTACGTGTAAAAACGAAAATTGCGCTACGCGTTACATATTGTCGCGAGCATCAGAGCAATAATCCTAGGCCCATAAATCACTGTTAACACTAATCTGATGAGCAGTAAAAAGCTTTTAAAGCATCGCCTATGGGATATTTTGGTTATTGTAGTTATTTGCGGTTTCACGGACGCACGCAATTTTAAGGCTTGACATGTTTGTTATCTATGCACCCGGCGTGACCCCGTCTTTTAAACTTTACCACAAAATTAGGTATTATATTCTGTTTCTGGGCACTAAATTCAATTTTAGTAAATTTTATCCTAAAAAACACCTGTTTGATAAACATTTGCGCAAATACCATGCGGCATAAAAAATTGCAACTAGCATCTTTTTATTCTATAGGACATCTACTTTCAGAAAATATATAATTGTTTGGTGGTCTAAAGTTCTATCCCTCTCCTACATACTGCATAAAAGGGATTTTTTTAAGTACGCTTTGGTTGCATTATCAAACACAACTCTTTCGCTCTTTCACGCGTGTTATTATTATTATTATACTGGATTTATATAGCGCCAACAGTTTTCGCAGCACTTTACAATATAAGGAAGACATTACAATCAAAAACAATTCAAGACAAGATGGTAAGGATGGCCCTGCCTCTGAGGATTTACTTGAGAATTGAATGACAGAGCAACACTGATTAACGGTGTATAGTGCTAACAAAGCATTCGGCAGGCTTTTTCAAGGCAATAGGGAAGCATCAAAAACACTTGCAAAATGCCCTGCAAGTAGGGGAGGGTAAAGGGATGTAGTAAAGGGAAGTGACCAGCAAGAGTCACAGTAGCTGGGAAGACTTGGGTCGTGGCATCTGCACTGTCCTCTCACTCTCTGATTTCCCAGTGTTTTCTGGGTATGCAAAACCTCCTATACCTCTCCTGAGCGCCTGTGCAACGCTGGACAAATGCCTGAAAACCGATCTAGGGAGCATTGACCAAGCGGCACAATAGACTTCAATGCCTCCAGAACGTGACATGCAATCTATTTTTTGACGCAACGCTAATGCGTACTGGGCGGTTCCCATTGTTTTATCCCACATGGTATTTAATAGGTGGCAGAGAGGCGTTAAAAATGCCTGATTAATGCCTGGTTTTGCCGCACGTGTGAAAGAGCCCTTACAATGCTGATGTTTTAGCAGGATAGTATGTGCTGGGGCTTTAGAACTCCTTTAATAGGAACTACAATAACCACCCTCCAAAGCTCTTGTGAATTAACACTACCACCCCCCTCCCGAGCTGCTTACCTAAGTAATAGGACAGCTCCTTGTCTTCATCCTCTTAACCGATGACTGGATTTGTGCACTTAGCCCTCTCAGGCTTGTATGGAACTGTATATGGAGCATCTACAGTCTCAGAATATTGCCCTATACATAGAGCTGTGGTCAGTAGTTAAGGGGAAAACGAGAAGTGGAGTGTGGCTGCTTAAAGTAAGCTGGGTGGCAGTTGAGGTCAATACTTGAGGGGAGGGGGGTTAGAGGCAACGGGGTTCTAGTGTGGATTAGGTCAGGAGTGTTGGGGAGATGACTTAGTGTAGCATGTATTGAAAGGTACATCTGTACTCTGCTAAGGGCTGTTTATAAGTGTAACAGGTTTTAAAAGGAAATAGAAAAAAAAGAAGTACAAATAAAACAAAATAGGAGAGAATTATAGATAATCAATATACTGTAAAAAAAATGGCTACTTTCATGACAAATGTCCTTTAACTGCATATTTATTTACACGCCATGTCTAACCTTCAACAATATTTAACAATACTTACAGTCATCGAGGTCTAGAAGGGAAATAGCTTTTTTAGTTGGTTCCTTTGGTTTGACGGCCTTACTTTCTGTTTTCTGTAAAGAGACAGAATGATGTGTCAGGTAATGTAAATCTGGCCTCTAGTGTATATGTGTGCATCTATGTAATCTACGCAATGCTGAATTGTCAAGTTACACTTCAGCCTTCTCACTTTTCAAAGAATATTTAAAGCTCAACCCCAGCCTGCTTTTTTTTTTTTGCAGGGAAGGGAGAGACTTAAAATTTCTGCCAGTTTAGTATTTCTGTCTGGGACCTCATTTGGCAGATTTTGTTCACACTTTCTGTCCCTGGGAAGCCAAGGAAAAAAAAAAAGTCCCTATGTGTGTTGTAAAGTAACCACCACCCCAAGCTCACTCCCATGATAGACTACAACCTCACGTCTAGTTTACTAATTTGTACTGAGATTGTAGTCCATTACAGGAGTGAGCTTGGAGCGGTGGCTCCTTTACAACACACACAGGGACTATGGGGAAAAAAAAGTTGCCTGCCTCCAGAAGGAAGGACCGTGTCAGCACCAATTCAGAGATGACTTGAGGCTCTACAGCTGATTGATACACAAATAAGATACCTTTTGTTAATACTTAAGGTACTTGAATGAGATTTATAGCTTTAACTCCTGAACTTAGAGTCACTTTAATGTAGAAGTAAACTCTACTTTACAAAATCAGACCATTAGCCCCTATACAGTAAATACATTTTATAGTCAGCACCAAAAAATATGTTCTCTTCCCCTTGCAGAGATATCCCTGTATTCTGTTGTCATGACATCACTCGCGTATGTGCAGTTTTTCTCTTATTTACGACATCTATGGCCATGCCACAAACAGCAGAGCACCATGCAGGGATGACTTCATCTTCTATCTCTGGCAAGGTGCTTACTCTCATGATGCTCATTGCTTTCATGCCACTGGACTAAGTGAACACCAGCTAAAGTGGTCTGTGCAAGTGTGAGATTTCAGCAGGACACGCTATGAGAGCAGAAAAAGAGAAAGTTTACAATATGGTGCCGGGTTCAGCGACAGCAGGGGAGAGGGGTGCCTACAATACATTTAAAAACAAAGCCAGCTTAGGAATAGTGCTCTTTAGTGTATTTACTATCAATTGTTCAGTTGTCTTTTCCTGGTGGTGTTATGCTCGGTTTACTTCTGCTTTAAGTAATTTACAACAAGGCTACACAATAAAACAAAAAGGTATTTTCTAACATGGAACTTTAATATGGTTTATGTAGAATTAATGTTGCAGTCATTTTACTGAAGGGTAAACTTTCAGAATAATCTGTATTTTTCCATCTCGGCTAACATATTATAAAATGCTCTAAACTAGACGAGAATACAGAAGGACAGTCCCCAAAACATCAGTTGTAGCATCTCAGAGGGAGACGCTGCAGGTGACAAGACTACAGGCAAGATGTACCGTAAATTGTGGTAACAACATTCAGACAGGAAGGCTTCCATACCAAACACATAACAACAGAATGGGACCCACCAAAATTTCAGATTCAGTGTATGAAAAAAGCAGAATTGGGAATGCAAATCAGGGATTCTAGTGTGTGTATATGTATAGAAAAGAGACATGTATAAAGCCAAATATAGTAATTATATAGACAGCTATACAAGCTAAGAAATGGAATGCATCACAGCAGGCACAAGCATCAATGTATGTGAAGTGTCATCCAATAATACAGTATTGTTTTCACCACGATAATTTCTCTTTTAAGTCTCTTCAATAGACGGACGCTCATTTCCCTGCCGAAGACAGTGAGGGTCTCGCAGAAGATGTGATGGGGACATTGCATCTAGATTCCCCCATTTACAATTCATCTTGTTAATAGAGACAGAAGCTGGATAAAAGCATATAGTAGATGAAGCAGGAGATTGAGGATTTCTCTTGCGCTATGCATTATTCATGGCCTCTGACTGCAAAGTGTAGAAAATGAGAATTTCACACCGCGCCAAGAGCCACAGAGACCCGTGGAAAAGGCACATGAATTGCGGTTTACTGGCTGAATTTTACCTTGCCATCCAAAATATTTATGTGTTCAGCATCATTCAAAACTCACACGCTCTGACTGATGGCCGACCGCCACCTTGGATTGCCTCTTAAAAAGTTATCAGCCAGAAATATGGTTTAGCTATTTAAGACGTGATAATGGCACTTCCTGAAAGTGCAGTTCAGAGGGAGAGGATTATGAATATTTACATTTGTTTAGGCTGCGGATCCGTGCTGCTTCAAAGTTTGAGAGTTCTGTTACGTCAGACTTTTTTCCGTTAGAGAATTTTAGATGATTGAACATGCAGCGCAAATTCTCTCAATAACATAAATCTGTTATTTAAGTAAAAGCCACACAAACAGCTTCTACCCGATGTTACTATATTATGGGATAGTAGCTACTGCTCAGTAGGTAATACCTAAACTGTTAATGCAAAACACATCTTCAGCTTAAAATTGCATCTGTGGGCAAAATTTAAAATAAATACATGACATACCCCTCTGCAATACTTGCCTATATCTTCATATCTGAGGGCTTGTTCACACCTTGTCAGACCAGAGTTTGTTCTCGGACCAAAAAAGCATCCAAATGCATCCCTATGGTATTTCTGGGCTCTGTTCACACCAACGCAGTCTATTCCGGTCCAGACAAAAAAAAAATACTTCTCGTCTCATTTTCTCTGGTCTGGAATTCACTGGAACGCATTGTAAACGCATCACAAACGCATTGGACTGCACCTGAAAGCCCATTTTAAGTTAAAAAAACAAAAAAGCATCGGAACGCTGCAAAATTGCGATAAAAATGCGCTGCAGTGCATTTGCAGATCTGCTCCAGACATGGTGTGAACATGGCCTTATTCTTTAAAAATACACAGAAAAATACCTGATTATCTTGCCACAAAACCAATGACCTCCTAACTTCCTGTTGACTGAGAACACAGTAGTGGGAATTTATCAAAATTGGAGCAGCCAAAATCTGGAGCGGTTGCTCATAGTAACCAATCAGCTTCTCTCTTCAGTTTGTTACGCTAAGAAACATTGAAGGATAGAAGCTGATTGGCTGCTATAGAAAGCTGCTTTAGATTCTGTGTGCCCCAGTTTTGATAAATTCTCCTCTACTGCACTACAGAACTTCACCTACCCTTAGCTTTTAGCACCAAAACGCCCAGGAGTGAACATGGATTTCCACTTTTGCAGTCAAATTTGAGAAAACCCCTCTGTGTGTTTGTTATGTGTTCTCCTTCACACAGCATACCAATTGTAGAAAAAAATGTCATTAACATACAATGGAGAAGCCAGGTTTGTAATCCTTTAAACCCCTATATAGCCCGTTCTAACATTGTAAAGGAGAAGCAAGTAGAAGTTATAACCCTTAAGAAACCAAGAAACCCTAACCCAAGTAAATGCAGTTTAAACTGCAATTTTTGTTTTCATCTTATGCAATTTGAATGGGAACACGTAACAAATATAAAATAGGCAGGACTTGAAAAATCCACTCGTCCGCGACGAGAGGACGGTGGAGCCCGACGAGCAGCTTCCCGGCCAGCCGTTGTAATTACACGGCCAGGAGCTTTACATTCAAGCGATCGGGTGTCTCTAGAGACACCCGATCGCTTGTATTACCTGCAGCTGTCGCTGCCATTGCCTGTCCCGAGATCCGCTGTGCCCGATGCAGCCGGGACAGCTCTGTGACAGGAGATCAAAAGGGAGTTCAGTATACAAACTCCCTTTGATCTCCTCTCAGTCCCCGAATGCAGGAAGTGATGTATATTACATCACTTCCTGCATTCACTGTCACTCTCCCGCTAAAGAAGCTGATGAAGCAGATATCTGCTTCATCAGCTTCTCTGGGGTTCCCTAGGTGTCATTAGGGGTCTTGGAGACCCCTGATGTCTCCATAAATAGGACCTGTCATGTACATTGGCTATTACATAGGGGGCTTCTTAGCCCCCCACGTAATAGCAATAAAGCTGAAAGCTGTGTGTAAAAAAAAAAAAAGTAATACTAAAATTAAAGAAGCATTAAAAAAAGAAAAACATTTTTTTTTAAGTCCCCGACCCCTTATACACACGCAGATATGCGTCGGGTGCGCCTACGTGCAAAAACGACGATTGCGCCTCTTGTGCCACACATGTTAAATATCGCTGCAAACGTCGGAGTGAGAGCAATAATTTAAGAGCCATTAATCACTGATAACACTAAACTGATGAGCAGTAAAAGTGTTGTAATCGTCGCCTATGGGCGTTTTTTGCGATTTTGCGGGCACACGCAAGTTTAAGGCTTGACATGTTTGGTGTCTATTTACCCGACGTGACCCCGAATTTTATGTTTTACTAAAAATATGGGTAAGAATAAATGTTTTATAACATAACGTAGGGAATTTTTTAATTTTTTTACATTTATGGTACTTTTTTCATTATATAGTAAAGAAAAATATCCCCCCCAACCCCCCCCACCCCCCGTGGTGATTATATACCTCCAAAAGAAAGCTCTATCTGCCCCCAAATTTTTTTAGCATAAATTGCAAGGCCATAGTCCGGTCATGCTGATTGGTGAATTTTTTGACTGGCTGGTGAGAAACCATCACATTTTTCAAGCCCTGAAAATAGGTGTTATCCCAATTTGGATGCAAAAGTGGAAATAGAAGTTAAGGTGAGCAGCCAATTAATGCAAAATGAAAGGGTTCAGCCTCAACACACAGTAATGTAATTGGTGTGCATGGGCCCTAAATGTTTTAGATATACAATATATTTGAAAGATGGCAACATAATATAAACAATCTCTCAATGTATATAAATAGAAATGTTTTATGTATAAACTGATATCTAAGGCCTGATTCCCACCTAGGTGGCACTGTTTTTGGACGTTTCTACGGCAGCATGCGGTTACTTGCGTGTTTATGCACATTTTTACGTGCATACATGAAAAGGGCGTTTTGACTGGCAGCTCATAAAAAACATTGCGGGCAATGGTAGAATGCACGTTTAAACACACAAAAGCGCTCTTGAGAATGTGCGGCGTGCTTCTGCCACGCGATTTTGGGCATTTCCAATGAAGCGCTTTTATCTGCCCAAAGAAGCTCAGGTACCTTTTCGGGCGCTTGGCATTTTCCTGCTCAGGTGTGAACCAGGGCCATTGAAAATCATGGGATTTCTTTTATTGGGCATTTAAAAGCGCTTTTCGAACTGCTCAAAAACTCCTAGGTGTGAACCAGGCCTAACTGGTATGGTGATAGCCTTTGCAATCCTCTCATGTTACTGCTAGGATGAAACATAAGTCTATCTGTAGTACTACACGGTAGCCAGAGGGCTTTTAATTCATTTCAAGAAACGTTGTTTATGGTTATTGTTGTATATTGTGATTTGATAATGCTGGCTTAAGCCCTACTGAAATAAGAATCTTTACCAGCCCAACATGTTATAGTGATAGCCTTGTCCTTTACTTACATAACGCAACATGCATCACAAACCAATGTTACAGGATCCTGCAGAATCCCTTTTCTCAGGGCAAGGTACATACCATTTCAGGGTCCCTAGATGGCCATACAATCTGATCTCTATACAATCGACTTTATATTTCCCAAAACTTAATTACACTAGGGCCTACTTAAACAATTCAATCAATTTTGCCCCTAGCTTTTGGAAGACCTAAAAGAATGTACGAGGGTTAATCAAAAAGTAATGCCTCCATGTCTGTAATTTGAGATCTATTAGAATGATTGTGAATGTTTATGTACCATGTTATAGAGGTGTCCTTACCCCACTAATGTATGCTTTTCTTTTTAGAACCATGGATCTCCGTCAAAAGCAACGAGCTGTAATTGAATTTCTGGCGAAACAGGGTTGTGCACCCAAGGAAATCCATAATTGGCTAAAGAATGTTTATGGGGACGCTGTAGTGGACATTAGCAATGTGCGGCGTTGGTTGAAGAAGTTTCAAGAAGGAGAAACCCAAATTCCACTACAGCACCCCCAGATCCATGGTTCTAATCACTCAATCTGAAAAAAAAAAGCATAGATCAGTGGGGTAAGGACACCTCTATAACATGGCACATGAACATTCATAGATCACAAAATTACAAACATGGAGGCATTACTTTTTGCTGGACCCTCGTACAATCAGACTGAAACATGTATGGGCAACACTTTAGCTAGAGTGTAGAAAGCCATCTGAAACCTGACATTTGCATGCTGCCAACTAACTAGACATACTTATAGAGTGCGAGGTCAGGCAGTTTACAGGCCAAGAAATCTCACTGCTGACCCTCTGAATGCCTCATGCTCCCATTGTATCTGATCCATTCTTTTTGGCCTGGTTGACACCTTTGCTTTATGGTACCACACCGTGCACATGTTAGTGCTTGTGGTGCCATCCATTTTGAATGGCACCCTAATGAACTAAAGCAGCTCACCTGCAGTGTGCAGCAACACATAATACTACACTACCATGCATTGCCTTCTCAAAAAAGGGTTAAGCGCCGTTCACTGCTCAAGTTAACATCCTGTTTCTATTATTTTACTAAAAAAAGCCAAACTATCGGTATTATTCCATCCTTAAAGAAGTTTAAACATCTGCTTTGTAAAGGGCAGAATGGGTTCTAGGCACTTACTGAAACTTGATTTGATAAAAAAGAAGAAAAATAGAAATGTATAAATCAGGGACAACACAACTCCAAAACAAGGAGACTCTGCAGCTCTTGTAATACAGTAATGACTTCACTGGTCTAGAAACTGCACAATGGCTCAGTGCCTTGTGTTAGATTTTCACAGCACAATTTGCACATCCTGACATTGGACTGTAATCTTCACTGGAGCAGGGTATGATGTGAATGGTTCCTTAACCTCTGTAAAGTTTGGCAGGAAATGCTGCTGTATGAATTAAGTTAAATACAGAAGTTATAGTTTACAGGGAGGGAATTACAAGTCTTGAAATGCATGAATGTATATTCCTTCTGTAAAAATAAATAAGGTTCATCCCAATTGATTATTACAAAAATCACAGGGGAGATAGATCTCACCTTGCTGCTGGTAATATTTTTAGGCTTTTGTGGCTCGGAGTCGCTATCCTCTTCAGATCCTGAACCAGAGTTTGAACTTTCATTTGAAGATGAAGAACTGGAACCTCCACTTTCTACAGAGTCCACATTCTCATTATCTTCAGACTCACTAAAAAGGCAGAATTCAATTACATAAATATTGTTTGCTAGGTAAAGGCGCTTTATTAACTTACAAGCAAGCAGTTTTATATTAAAATGTGACCTAAAAGCATGCATAATACCAAACAAGGTGGCTACATATAAAAATATCTAGAACTCAGCAATTTGCACGAATGATTATTATTTACAATGCTCCTGGACTGGGAACAAAATGAAGGACATAAAATATCAATATATTTCTAACATCACAAAAAAGAAAAAAAACACTAGCTACCTTGTTACAGACTAGACTACATGCTCAATAGACATTAGGAATTTAAATGTAACATTATAGTCCAACATGGAAGCAAACTTGGAGCGGTGGCTACTTTTCAACACACAAAGGGACCACCCTCCAGTAGAAAAAACAGTCTCTGCACAAAATTCAGAGATGATTTGAGGATCTACAGCCGAGTGATACACAAATAAGATCAATTTTTGTTAACCGTTAGGAGTTAAATGTAAAAAATGCATTCAAGTACCCCGAATTTAATGTCACTTTAAATAAAACCTATTTTCATTACATACCTTACGTTAGAATCAGTGACATCATCACCGGGTCTCTCTGCTTCATTTAAAGTTTATCTCTTGCCAAAATATTTTAGTTAGTTTTGGACAGAGAAGGGAGCAGTTAGATTTACAAAGACAACATTCCACCACTGTCATCAAGACAAAAAACTGAAGGGAAATCTAACATTTTAAGAGTTGTTACGGAAACAGGAGGCAAGGGGAAATCTTCCCAAGATGCACCTTTTAGGTTGACAACTAAAAGGGGATATGTCCCCTTGCTTTGGAAACATTTTATCCATCTTCCTGTTGTGTCTCTGGGTAAGAATGTAAATATCATAATGTGTCTTGAACTGCAAAAAATAATTGTTTGAAAAATGTCCTACTCTTTTTTTAAATTACTTTACTAACTGTTCCCCAATAACTACTTCACTACATTCAGATACAAAACAGCAAGAGACCACCCATATACTGTGGTGAGGTGTTCCCATGTATAAGAAGAAGCCTCTTGCTGCTTTGTATCAGGATGTGATGTAGATGCAGCTTGAGAATAATAGAGGTATAGATATCACCAGGTATCCCAGGCTGTGAGCAAGATGCAGATGGGTCAATACAAGTTTTGTTTTATATAGGATGCATATTTGAAAAGTTGCCTTTAGCTTGTAAAAAAATGAAATGAGATCTTATTTACAGTGAGGAGGTGCTGGTCCTCTACTTCTGAAATTGTGCACATGAATCGTACATTCCTTCTAGTATAGGCATCCCACAAAAGGTGGTTAAAGTGACATTAAAGTAAAAAAAATGTTTCCCTCCCCCCAATGTTAATTAAAGCACTTACCTTAAATGATGTCTCTTAATCTGATCTTCTTTCCTGATGTTTTCATCTGTCTCTCCAGCGTTGCTGCGGGTCTCCAATCCAGCACTGACTCCTCTGTCCTTGCTGGCACTTCCTGTCCGGTGTCTGCACACGAGCGCACGCGTCCATAGACTTACCTTGTGTCTCTCCTCGTCTCCTGGCCGTGAATCCGAACTGCGCATGTGCCCGCCCCAAGATGCTTTGCGGCCGCCCGAGAATTTTCACATTTTCGGGCGGGAGTGCGCGGGGAAGACACAGGTAAGTATTGACCTCTTTTAAATCGTTTTTCTTTTTTTTACACTTTTTGCATATATCTACTGCTTACTAGCAGTAGATATATGCAAAAAAAAATGGAGGCATTAATGATACTTTAACCTCTCTATATTGCACTTTATGTGTGTGTGTTTTGAATAGTTTTACTTTCACAAAAAATGCTGAATTTTGAGTTTATCCCCTTTAGATCCATGCAGCTTCAAGAAAAAAACAAAGCATTATCACACTGATTCGATCATTATCATATAAATAATAAAGTAAAAGCTTCCCCATACATCACTGCCTAATAACAAAATGTTACCTATGTTTTCACAAATCATTTTCCTCCCATCTAGCATACAACGGTGTTCACATGCTGACGCACATTATGAATCTAATGAGAAGAGTTTAATGGTAAGTAGTAGCTTGTGTTTGCAGTGATGAAAAGCCTATAATAATTTAACCTACAGATTTCATTTGTTCTGAGTGGGAGAAACAATATAAATCACTTTTAAAATCATTAAATCCTGACTTAAATTAATAAAGTCATAATTAGGGCATTATGCTGTGTTTGTTATGGAAGTGGCAAGGCGAGCTGCTTTAATTACTGTCTGTAATAAGAGGAGCAGAGTGCGTACTGCACCCCAATCAGGGCTGTCAGCCACCACTGAGCTTAACCACAAACTCATCAGCTGAGTTGGCGGCCGGTTACAGAGCAAAGGGTGAGCGCGTCTACATGAAGACCACCACATGACAGTGCTTAGGAAGGACAAAATGCACATAATAAAGTGGAGAATATTCCTGGCAATTACTATTAGGCCCATTTAAACTACTAAGTACAGCAAAGAGGCCTTCAAGAAGAACTCAAACCAAAAGCTTCAGTTTCTGGTAGGTGTGGAGCAATTAAAAGACCTAATGATTTATGAATTCCAGAGATTATGAAAAAGAGACCTCAGTGTTTGAGTCGGCAAACTTGGACAGCTCGCAAATGCCATTACAGGTTCCCGCTCTCCCTGATGAGTTTTTAATGTGTTTAAGGGAAATATAACAAGCGAAAACACCTAAAAGACTTTTGAGATAGCCTTAAACTAGTGCCGGAAGGGAGCTAGGAACTTGGGCGGGTGATCTTCTTTATGAAGTTCCATTTTATTCCACTGATAACTGAAATATCACTGACTGACCTCTTAAGTAATGTATGGATGCATAAACATTGACATCTCCTCCCATGCTCGCCTCCATGACTTTTCCAGAGTGTCTCTCATCATCTGACCCCAATCTGTCTGCCTATCTCTTAATCTGCCCACCTTTAGGCGATCCTTAAAAACTCAATATAAATATGAGAAGTCACTTGCACTCCAGTTCAGTCAATATTTTATTGACCTCTGTGGTGTCACAACATGGCAAGCTTGAGTTGGAGTGTGAGTGACTTCTTCATATGGCACCCACCCGATACTTGAGGGTATTATCCGGTCAGTTGTGTGATCGGTTTCTTTTGATCCTTAAAAACTCAACTCTTCAGGGAAGCCTATCCCTTCTCAACATAACTGCCCTTTTACTTCTTACATTAACTCAATCTAAACAATTATTACCTTTTGTAACACTTGACCCCCTGCTCTAACAAGCAGGGCCCTCCTAACCCTATTGTACTGACATTTTATTGTAAAGTAAATTGTATTTTAACTGTACTGTCTCCTGCGCAAATTGTTGGCGCTATATAAATCCTGTATAATAATAATAATAACTAGGGTTTTTTTCTCTGTGAAAGTATATATCTTGTCCATCTTTTAGTCTCTCAAATAAGATACTGTAGTTGAAATTGAAACTTAACCCCTTCATGACTGAGCTAGTTTTCAGTTTCTGTTCATAAATGACTGACACACTTTTTACATTGTTGCTGTGTGATTCTTCCACGCCAGTAATATACTTCCTTACTAAATGTACCCCGCACATATTATATATTGGTTTTTAGAGGACAGATAGGGCTATATAATTATATCACATATGTGTACCTAACCCCTCACTTAGTTTGAATAAAAAAAATGAGGAAAAAAACTAGAAGAAAACAATTTTTTCAAAAGTTTTGATTATTATTATTTTTTAAAAATGTTTTTATATTAATTACAGTATAACAAATATATTTATATATAATTTTTATTTTCCTAATTTTGTTTTACACTTTATTTAATTTTTTTTACACTTTGTAAAAAAAAATATATATATATATATTTTTTTTTTTTCCTTGTCAGTTTATATCAAGCAATCACCATGACAGCTTGATAAATTAACTTTTTTATTTTATTTTTGGCTATTAGGCTGATCCAAACTTAGGAACAGCTAATAATAACCTTAGAGACTGATCCTGACTTTAGTCAGATTCAGATCTCACTAAAAGCTCTTTGATCGTGCCTAGACGATCAGAAATGATACATTTCACTCAAAAGATATACATTGTATCTTTTCAGTGAAATGTATCTAAACATCGGGCTCTCCAGCTGTCAAAACAAAATAGCAGAGAGGTGAGTCACTGCTACCTCTCTGCAATTTTCAGCGGTCAAATACGGGATCGCAAATTGCGGTCCTGTATTTGCATGTAACGGCTTCATTCTTTCATTAATGAAAGGAAGAAGCTTTTTTCCAAAAAGCTTAATTATTTCACTAATGAATGCCTCAATACTGAGGCATTCATTAATGACTGGTAACCGCTGAGAATCAGCTGTTACCAGCATTACAAAGCCTGATATAACTCGTCACGTACAGTGTACGTGGCCAGTCATATAGGCAGAAAGTGGGAAAGGGTAGGGAGGATTTCTCTTACTTTGAAGTGATCTGCTTTTTTCAGGACTTGTTCACACCATGTCTGGATCATGTCCGAACCAGAACATCCCAATGTATTCCTGGGCTCTGTTCATTCCAGCGCAGTTTGTTCGGGTCGAGACCAGAAAAATATTCCTGGTCTTATTTTCTCTGGTCTGGAATGTACTGAAACCCATGGAAATGCATCAAATCCACATGCAAAAGCACTGGAGTGCACCTGTAAGACCATTTTATGCTAAAAAAAAAAGCGGCGAAAACCCAATGCACTGCGTTCCAGATCTGGTCCAGAAAATGGTTTGAGCCTGGCCTTATTACTGTGGTGTCTTGAGACATAAAGTAAAGGAAAATTGCGACAAAGAGGAAGAGAGGGCAAAAGTATAAATAACCATCAGGGGTTAAAAACATCTCCTAGTTTTGCTTTAAATACACTTTAATTCGTTTTTCTGGAATCAACTAAAAACTGTTGACTAAAGCTTTTAAGGTCTCCTTTTGCAAGGACCGTGTCAGGGTGGAATGGTGTTTCTATATCCCCTTAGTTCATTTGGGACTGCACAAAGAAAACTATAGATTTATTTTGGATATGGTTACATTTTTAATAGCCACAGAATAAGAATTTATTGGATTGGATACTTCACCAGGCCACAATTATCTTTATGACCCAGAAAATCTTCTCTCAAAGCCTGGTTCAGCTCTGTTAGCATGTGCTTGGTTGGGACAGAGAGTCAAGCCTCTTTTACCTGCAGTAATTGATTCTTCATATATGTGTAGGTATATTCTGTATTATGTAGATATCTCACACAGGTGCAGCAGAAATGTTTGCAAGCTTGCTTTAACCTCTTGCCGTCCGCCCGTAGTAGAAAAACGGACGGACGGCACTGCTGCATCTGCGGGTTGAAAAAAAATTTTTCTGCTCGCGCGCGCCCCCTAGCGGGCACGCACGGGCAAAAGCCATTTGTCGTCTTATGGCTTCTTATGGAATACGGTTGCCTGTGCTGAAACACATAAGGAGGCCGAAATGAAGTGCAAAATTGAGTTAAACCATTACCTATTACTTTTATCTTCTTTCTTGCTTTTCTCATCCTCAGATTCATCCTCTTCCTCACTTGAAGAGCTGCCTTCCTGATCATCGCTTTCCTCCTCACTGTCAGACTCATTTTCTAGCAAAGAGACAGTATAACAAAGTATTTAGCCCACACAGGAAAGGCTTCACATCACACAGGCTAATCAAGGTTTAAAGTGTTTTTCCAATTTCCAAACAAATTAGGATAACACCTATTTTATATTTGTTGAATATGCTTTGATCCACCGCTCCAAAAACTCTCAGCCCATAATACATGAGACATGGGCATTGCGGGTGCTGACTGTGTTAGAGGGGCAGTGTCTACCCGTGTTGTGTCAATAAAGTTTATTTAGGGAGTGATGTCACCATTTGAGAGTATTACCAATTTTATATTTGTTACTTGTTCACATTCACATAGCATAACATTAAAAATATTTCAAAATTACTGCCTACCTTTATTTTAGCTGAAATCCTAAAGAGGGGGTGTGTTTGCCATAATTAACCCTGTTTGTATTAACACAACTGTGCAGTTCTCCCATTATCAGTTGTAACAAAAAGCTAAAGATCTCAAGGCTTGGCTAGTGCATTGTATGTTAATGCACTTACAAAAAATAAATACAAAACCTGTCCCTCAAGCCTGTCCCTTAACTGCCATCTATTCTAAGCAATAGACGCTGTATGTAATTCCCCATGTATAAACAACCTGTGCCAAAGGAACGTGAACAAAAAAAAAAAACCACATATACACACACATATATACATACAGAGGATTTTTTGTTGGGCAGACCACTGTAGATGCCATTCAGTACATGTCACCTTAAGATGTCCCTATATTTAACAGTATATTACGAGATAATAAGAAAAGCATATGGTAAAATGTTTAAAATCTGTTAGAATTTGATGTCCTTGTCCCAAAAGAAATTACCACTGGATGCTGCAGATGCTTCCTCCTCTTCCTCAGATTCTGAATAGAACTTGCCTGAAGATGGTTTCTCTTTTTTCTGCTTTCCTTCCAAAGGCCCCCATATTTTTGCCTAAAAATAGGGAAAAAAATACCTTTCCTAATGAACTTGAATGGAAATTTAAGGCAACAGATGCTCAATAATAAACTATTTATACACACCTTGCCCCTAGTGGCAACAGGGAGCCGCACTGCTTAACTCTAGTGACAATGGGCCATGTGGCTATCCCCTGGTGACAACAAGGTGTCATGCTTTTTGCCTATACTGACAAGGAGCCATGCAGCTAGCCTCTAGTGACAGCAAGGAGCCGTGCTAGCTAGCCTCTAGTGACAGCAAGGAGCAAAGCGGCTAGCCTCTAGTGACAGCAAGGAGCAAAGCGACTAGCCTCTAGTGACAGCAAGGAGCCAAGCGACTAGCCTCTAGTGACAGCAAGGAGCCAAGCGGCTAGCCTCTAGTGACAGCAAGGAGCCAAGCGACTAGCCTCTAGTGACAGCAAGGAGCCAAGCGGCTAGCCTCTAGTGACAGCAAGGAGCCAAGCGGCTAGCCTCTAGTGACAGCAAGGAGCCGAGCGGCTAGCCTCTAGTGACAGCAAGGAGCCGAGCGGCTAGCCTCTAGTGACAGCAAGGAGCCGAGCGGCTAGCCTCTAGTGACAGCAAGGAGCCAAGCGGCTAGCCTCTAGTGACAGCAAGGAGCCAAGCGGCTAGCCTCTAGTGACAGCAAGGAGCCAAGCGGCTAGCCTCTAGTGACAGCAAGGAGCCAAGCGGCTAGCCTCTAGTGACAGCAAGGAGCCAAGCGGCTAGCCTCTAGTGACAGCAAGGAGCCGAGCGGCTAGCCTCTAGTGACAGCAAGGAGCCGAGCGGCTAGCCTCTAGTGACAGCAAGGAGCCGAGCGGCTAGCCTCTAGTGACAGCAAGGAGCCGAGCGGCTAGCATCTAGTGACAGCAAGGAGCCAAGCGGCTAGCCTCTAGTGACAGCAAGGAGCCAAGCGGCTAGCCTCTAGTGATAAAAATTGGCTATGCAACCAGCCTCTGATGACAAGGAACCGCGCTGCTAGCCTTTAGTGACAACAAGAAGCCATGCAGCTTCCTTCTACTGACAAGGAGCCATGCGGCTTGCTTCCACTGACAATAACGGGCTATGCGGTAAGCCTCTGGTGACAAGGGACTATACGGTAAGCCCCTGGTGACAAGGAGTCATATGGCTAGCCTCTGGTGACACAGGGACATGTGGCTGGTCTCTGGTGAAAAGGAGCCATGTGGCTAGCCTCTGGTGTTAACAAGGAGCCATGTGGTTAGACTCTAGTGACAAGGAGCCATGCAGCTAACCTCTAATCACAAAAAAAGGGCCATCTGGCTAGCCCCTAGTGACAACAAGCAGCCATGTAGGACTTCACGGGTCTAAATTCCTTGCCGCTAATGACATCAATAGTTCAACACAGTTAGCTCAGAAAACAATGCTTTTCATTTTAATAAGATTCCACAACACAGCATTAGTACACTGTGCAACTAGCCAACTATGTCAAAGAACAAATTCAATACAACCTAAAAAATAACATCATGCAAATTCTTAATAAAATAATCCATTTCCTTTTCACACGTTCAGAGAAAAGCAGATCTGGCAAAGGTGAGTTTTTTCAAGTCTGATAAGGGAAGCTGTAAACACTGATTTTCTTTTATTGGATACAGCTGATGCGAAGAGTGTTTTAATTTGACAAATTGCCTTCTCCTTCAAAACAATTTATACTGTGAAGTTTGTTGAAGTTATTCTACAAAAGGTGTAGAGGGCAAGAAGGTGGCAGATAGAGTATTTTATTTATTGCTAGAGTAGGCGAGGGAGACATGGTAAAGTCATATTTAGACTGCACTTAGATAAGACAGAAAGATGATTAATACATTCATTGAAATATGCTGATGGACTGTTTAACTGGGAGTACAAAAGTTCAAAGAACAATCTCAGTGTTCCGATATCCCCTTGTCACAGTGTTCTTGAATTATCAGCCAGTGATCCTGCTTTCCCTTAAATCATATGGATTTAAACGTTCTCTTAAATAAAATAAGGCTATGTATAAGTGGACACAGAAAGCAAAAATACGCCTGGTGCCTATGCTCATTAGAGACTGCTCAAACACTGTTTTACTGGTGGTGAGATACAACTGATCAGAAGTGAAATCATTCAACGTGTGCAAATACTGCAATCTGAGTTTATTAAAGAGGACCTAAAGTCAATTTTTAATACTAAGCCTGCCAAAAACAAAAAAGATCTTTATATTATAAACCTGTTCCGCACATAATATCCACTCTAGGTCAGGACTTTAGATGTGGCTAGGGAATCACATGAGCATCTTCACTTCCTAACCGAAAGGTTAGGCAGAATGAGACCGTAAGCGACTTTACCTGAAACAATTAGTTGAGACCTGACCTGTGGCCAGACAGAGCAGCAAAAAAAGGCTTCTACCTGACTAGATACAAAATGAGGATTTTTTTTTTTATTGTAGGGTTTTTCCTACATAGTTTTAGTGGTAAGACTGGTTTCCGTGCATTTAGCACACACTAATGCACCACACGCTAGGTGCACTGCTATTCATTCTGAATGGCACAACAATGCACCTTCTGGTAGACGTGCATTGTTCTGCATGACAATACACAATACCGCAATAGTGTTGTGGTGCTGGGTGATAAAAAGAAAATAATACATGCATTACTATGTTTTCACTGCAATGTATGCCAGCAGGGAGGTGTGTAGGGGTGCCATTAATGGATGGCAGCACCACGCTCTGGAACACCTAGCATGCGGTGCATTGCGCTGTGTAGTAGCATGCACTAAATACATGGAATCCGTCCCTTTAGCGCAACAATAGAGTGCACTGTATCTCAGTGAAGTGGCTGGAAGTGTCTCAGTCTACAGCACATATTAACTCTATACAAATATAGGAACATAGAAGCCTGCTTCCATAGAAAATAAGGATAGAGGAGCTGTGATCTCAGTGCTTCTGTTGTGAATTTTGAAGATAAATTGCTCCACAATGCCTATAGCTAGAGGGCTCATTTCAAAATGCATTTATTGTCTGTTCAGAATATGGAAATGGTCTGGACAGAGGTTCACTTTAAGGGTGGCCATATATTGCCTGTTAGGACAATATAATGGTGTTATGCAATGATTGGTTGAGGATTGGGCAATATCTAGGCCATTCCTAGACAAAATGGAGGGAGCAAGTCGGACTGCCCAATATACTTGCTATACCACAAAAGGATTCTGCAAACCCTCTGTACGACTGGCTTAAGCTACCATTTTTGCTTTGAGAAACATCAAGGTGTTAAAAGCTGAACCCAGCATAGGAGCTAGTTTACGTTTGAGTAGTAGTGCATCTTTTTTGGGGGCAGACATCTGCTTTCAGCCTTTTTCCTAAACAGTATAAACTATTCACAGATTTGTCACGGATGGTTTTTAAAAAAAAACAAAACAATATTCTAATGATTGGACCGCTTCCTTAATACAAATCTCATTTTAAAGGGTGCCTACCGATTCAACGACTTCCACATTTCGCACAGACTGATCAGGTGCTTCTTCTGGCCAGTCAGATAACTCCAGGAAACCAGAAGCCTTGGCATTCAGTGTATGAGAAAGTGTGCCCAGCTGAAAACGGTCTCGATCTATTGAATGAGAAACCAATAGCAAACAGTTGATTACAATGAAGTATGAAAACATTTGACAAACATTAGAAGATGCGCACTTACTGCTGTTGCATTAGCTTGAATTTCAGAGAATAAACGTAAAGAGCCTTTCCATAGGTTAGGACGATTACTTCAATCCATGCATTACAATAATCACCTTCATAATAGTCAATATAAAAGCTAATCACTCAGTATGTTTAGAGGTGTTGCAGTGAAATGTAGATTCTATAAAAATGACTGTACAATGAATATTAAGAATGACAGCGCAGTTAAACAATCCATATACAAGGCTTGCCTCCAACTCATTCAGAATTTTAATGGTTCTTTTTCTGCTACACCAAACACCATTAGAACAGAAATTAGCAATGAATCTACACGATCAGGAAAATGGTACACAGCCCTAAGCTTTGTGAAGAGGACTGCACACTGGTATTATTACAGCCTGTCTCTGATCCAGTGCTTTGTTTAAAGGTAAACTCTAGGCTGACAGTTAAATACACAAAGTACATAACGGTTTTACTTTCAAAAGGACTTTCTAGTAAATCCTAATCAGTCAGATTCTGGCACACCTGCAAGATTGCCTAGCCAGGTTGGTAACCTTGCATTTCAATACACCAATTAAGCAATACATCTTGCCAGCTGGCAACTGGAAACACACCAGTAAGCTCATCCATCTTTTTGCTCCTCCTGTCAACAGTGTAAAAGAGGACCATAAGATGCAGAGGAGTCTGACTGGCCCGCAGGGCTGGCCCCTACTGCCCTAGTTTGTGCAGGGGACTACAGCAAGTTTGTTACCTGGTTGTAATTTTTTTGTTTACTCGTGAAACTAATAAGTAAGCACAAACAATTGAAATGCATCAAGGTACTCCATTAATGACTGCTGTACAATGTGAAATATGAATAAACTTGAGCTTTAGTCAGGCAAGACTGGGTCTTGGAACAGGCGTATTTGTGTGATGCAAGGCTCTAAAACAAACAAAATAATAAATGGCGATAATTGCGTGAGCATACTAACACTTGCAATTAAGATACATCTTGCCATTGAAATCAAGGTACTACAAAAATAAAAAGTTTTTACAATGACAAATTGATTTGGAGTATATGGCCCTATCCTGTAATGGATTTTCATGGCTAAAACCGCACAGGAACTTGTTTGTTTTGCCTTTCGTAAGTGCCAATGGAGGCGATGAGGCTCTGAACTTTTAGCCTTAGATTGTTGCTTACCCAGTTCACAGTGCCGTGGGCTACCTATTGTCAGACACTGTTACAGTCTCTGCTTGAGTGGGCCCTGTGTACTACTAAGTCACAAAAGAAATAAAATGAGACAGTCTTCACCAGAGACTGTAAATGCTGCCTATTGGAGATATGAGAAGGGGGCAGATGGAAGAGAAGAATGACCTCATATGCATTCTGCACCTCCGCTTGTGCTGAATCAACAACCAGGAATATGTTCTTGACTCTTTAGCACTGCTGCAGCAATAGAAATTGAGGACCTGGTTATGCCATCTAGCAGTTGTGCATGGACCACAAGATTAACTAGAGAGATCAGCAAATGCTTTAGCAATAAGACAGCTCACATATGTATTTCATTTGTGCATTCAGAAAAAGGAGGGTGGAAAGAAGCGCTGCAACCCTGGGATTTTTTTGTAGTACAAATATAAACTTTAAAATCAATGTTTGACTGAAAACTCACTGTTTGGACGGACAAGATGAGGTCTTGCAGTTGAGGAGTGGAGGCTGTATAGATCGCTCAGCGGCATCTGTGGCCGGTCTGTGTGGGTATGAAGAACGGGCTACATCGTCAATAGGCAGTTCATAGATGTTCCCTGGTGGTTGTTGTACCTGGGGGGTCCGTTGGGACAGAGTGAACTGTGCTGGTGGACGTGGCACTCACCGTCAGGTGCAATGAGAGCTCAGCTGGCCAGGCTGCCACTTGTCGGCTGAACGGGAGCAGGAATGCAGCTGTGGATCGGTATCGCAATGGATCAGCGATCGTGGAGGAAATGTTGTGGGGGATTGATTTGAAAATGATGGACACTGCGGTCCGTGAAGTGAAGGGTTTGGCTACGCGTTTCGAGGTTCAGGAGGTTGTCAAGCCAGAAGTGGTTCACTCTGTCCCAACGGACCCCCCAGGTACAACAACCACCAGGGAACATCTATGACCTGCCTATTAACGATGTAGCCCGTTCTTCATACCCACACAGACCGGCCACAGATGCCGCTGAGCGATCTATTACAGCCTCCACTCCTCAACTGCAAGACCTCATCTTGTCCGTCCAAACAGTGAGTTTTCAGTCAAACATTGATTTTAAAGTTTCTATTTGTACTACAAAAAAATACCAGGGCTGCAGCGCTTCTTTCCACCCTCCTTTTTCCATATGCCTACAGGGTTCCTCCCCCTGAACAAGAAGCTTGCTCACCCCTAATTGTTTTAAAATTAAAATTGTTTTTAAACACATCCATTTCCCTCACCACATTCCACATCATTTGTGCGCTCGCCATTTTTACCGTTTTTATCCATTTGTGCATTCAGCAGCTTGCCCAGGGTTCATCTTTAAGGGTATACAAGTGATAAAAACAAGGTACAGGACAAAACTACTTGTATGTGATTCTAATAGAAAACAAAGTCCAGAGATAGAGTCACCTTCAGAAGCCACAACACAATGGTGTCTTTAATAGAGCAGGAACCAAAGAAGAAGACAATCTCACATTAGCAGTCACACTACTGCTGATCCCTGCGTATCATTTGTAGGTTGAGTCCTTCAAGCTAATTAAATTAAACAGCGCAAAAAAACAGACATGATGTGCAAAATTACATTCTACGTAACACCATGGTTTTAGAGCGACCAGAACAAAGATGACTTCATGATGAATTGCCATGAAATACTGCACTTTGTACTTTCTATTATTATACAGTATAAGGCTGCAAATGTCTTGTCACTATTTAAAGTGACACTGAATTCAGGAGTTAAATCTTAAAAATGTATTCAAGTACCTTGACTATTAACAAAAACGCATCTTATTTGTGTATCATTTGGCTGCAGATCCTCAAATCGTCTCTGAATTGGTGCTGACACTGTCCTTCGTTCTCCAAGCTCACTCCCGTGATGGGCTACAATCCTGATACAAATGACTAAACTAAAAGAGAGATTGTAGTCCATCACGGGAGTGAGCTTGGAGTGGTGGCTACTTTACCACAAACGCAGGGACCATGGGGAGCAAGAAGGAAGGACAGTGTCAGCACCAATTCAGAGATGATTTGAGGATCTACAGCCAAGAGATGCACAATTAACATACATTTTTGTTAATAGCTAGGGTGCTTGAATGCATTTTTAAGATTTAACTCCTGAGATTAGTGTCACTTTAACATTTATAAATGGTAAAAAGTATATCACTAGCTCATCTTCGCAGTATACCTTTGTTTGTAAGCTCTTACCCTGACAGACCTGATAATTTGACTGCGTGTGGCCAGCTTTACGCTCATTCAAAAATAAAGACATCTGCGTATTCCATGTACCTTTGTAAGGTGATTCAAGCACAGGAGCCGGCTTCTGGGCCAAAAATATCCTCTTGGCATATTTACTCAAAGCTCCACTCTTCTCATTTGGAACAATAAGCTGCCTTACAAACCGCGTGCGGTCCCGGATGTCGTAATTCTGATCATATTTGCCAAGATTTAATATGTACTGCGTGAGCAGTTTAGTCTGTCAAGAGTTAAAGAAAAAAAAAAGAAAGAAAGATGGCTTATTTATGATTATTGATGACCATCAGCAAACATATTTATAAGAGGTAATAAAAGTGAATGGTTAAGACAAACAAATGTCACCCCATGGGGAGAAGACATGTCTAAAGCTGTAAATGGTATATCAGAGCCAATGCTCATGTCCTTTCAGGAGCCGGGAGGTGAATGCTAACTACAGCCGAGCAGCCATGTGCTAGATTATTAAACTGCCGAAGTGGAAAGAAAGGCATCATTAAAAAATAATCATATATGGCAAACCCACTGAAGGGTCTATGTGAGGATAATGAATGTGGAAATACAACGAAAAACATGGCACTCAAAACTTAATTAAGAAAATATGCAGGGCATCAGAACCTCTGCAGGTCTTAGGGAGCTGGCAAAATGTACCATCCAAGGACTGTTTGATGAAGAGATAGTGTCCCTGCACCACTAAGGTCCGTGCACTCTCTCCGCACTCTGTTACTTTGCTCTGAATTACAACCCATTAAAGGAGACCCATGAATCACCGGACTGGATTACTGCAAATTATTTGCAGTGCATTTAGCTGTTACTTTTTCATAAAAGCAAGCTGCTGATGCCCTCTAAAAACTGAGATAAAAGACTGCTTAAAGCCGACAGTAATATTGTTCATTTATTTATGTAAGGTAACAGCTTGTTTTATGGGGAATGTTCCATCACTTCTTAATTCGCCCGTTGAATATGCTACATTAAAAACAGAATTGAGATCATTTTTATAATAGCATAGAGGAAACCAAATTTTACCATTATGTTCTAAATTAGATGCATCTGAAATGCATAAATGTTTGTTAAAGAGAGTCACAACACATTCTGTTGGTAAGTGTGTATATGCTGCACAAATAAAGATGCAAACGCCTAGAATAACAAATGCAGAGTGTGAAATGTGGTTATTTTAACTAATGAAGCAAATTCATATACTTAGTGTGCTGAAGTGAGGAAGAAAAACGCCTGCAGCACATTTAAGAATTACATGTAATCAAGATAAGATAGGAGAGGTCTCTCAGCTGATAAACCTGCCATAATTCCATAATATTAAGGTGATTTTCATATTGCCATATGCTTGACATTACATAACCACCCACTCAGATTGGACAACAGGCAGCCTAGCAATCATTATTAACAATTCTAAGTGGGCATATTTCAGCCAGGTGTTACTTGAAAAATAAAAACTCAATTTCATGGTTGCTACTCTTACTTGGTTGAATCAATAACATAAATCCCAGGAGCCATACAATTAGTTTAATACAGCACATGACTTCTGTGCAGAAAGCACGTTATGAGCTATAAAAACAGGAGGAGAGAAGATACAGAAGGAAGCCATCCTAAGAAACACATTAGCTGAGCCAATCCTGTGTGAACTTTGCTTTCTTAAGGTGCCCATACACCTTACGACCATCGCAAGACTTTTGTCTTGCGATGGTCGTATGCTCATTAAAAGCCCGTACGATCTGCCCACCTTGGACGGGCAGATCGTACTTGCGATCATCGGAAGCCCGCCCCGCTGAGGGCAATGCAGAACGGGCAGTGTGCGCGTGCGCACACCGGCCCGTTCCGCAGCTATCGGACTAGCAGGCTAGAAACCCGCCGAGAATCGTACGATTCTCGGCTGGTTTTCAAGCATGTTGGCTCGACAAAAGACGTGCGACCGTTCAGTAGAAACGGTCGCACGTCTTAGTTCACACTGCTCGATTCTCGTACGATCGCGGGATTTCGCCCGATTCTCGTACGAGAATCGAGCAGTGTATGGGCACCTTAACTGTGGGCAAGCATTGAGAAATGTTAAGGGATGCCTTATATTGAGCTAATGCTCCACAGACAGACCCCAAAGACTACATACAGCTTAATGAGCCACCATCACCTTGCCTATTTAGGGCAAAGTGACAGTGTCTTTGCAAAGGAACCTATAACCCGCCCCCAGCAATAATCATACCCAACTTTCCAGTGCTTCTCCGCAACTTTTTGCCTCCCTTGCAGCTAACAATACCTTGGCCTGGAACACTGGCACATGGCAGAAGGTACGACGTCACAACTCCCCCTAGCGTCTTACCAACTGACAGTGGAGATTTTAGTGCTAGCTGTGATGGAGGAGGGGTGTTGGAGGAGCTTTGCCAAGGTTAGCATAAGTGGGTCAGAGGGATCCCATTGCAAAGATACTGTAACTCTGCCATAACAAACAAGGGGACAGTTTCTCTTTAAGAAAAAGTGCTTTTATTCCTTTCTCTTTTAGGGTTCTACTGCACTCCTATCAATTAGCAATGTTCACAGTTCTCTCTGTGGACTAGAGAACACTTCTTTACTTTATTAGGGAGAAAAAAAAAAGGGGGGAGCGGCGGTGTTCTGTAGTTCTAACACACTTCTTGTCCTGGGTCACTCTGGACAGGATTCGAGTTATTGGCGGGATCACTAGGTAAAAATAAATGAAAAAAGCCTGAAAAAAAGAAAACTAATATATCCACAACATCTAGTGACTGTTCATGCAATATGTTATATTTTAGTTCTCTGGTTTAGATACCCTTTGAGTTGAGAATTAGTGTGCAAAGTACTAGACAGGAGTCACAATATGGTATGAATGAACCTAACACAGGCATACATAAGCTGCTGTTACACAGGAATATATGGCCGTTTCTTAAGCTCCATGTGAAAATATGTGATTAGATCTTAACTAATCGAAAAATAAAATGAAAAATTACAGATGCGACCCACAGAACACTCCTAATATTAGGCTGACCCAGACCAGTAATAACCTACGACTGTTCTTGGGAGTCATGCAATTAATCTCTTTATACTGCAGCCTACTGACATAGCTGGACAAATGTTGGTTATTGCGATCATCTCACATCCCCAGGCCCGTGTTAAGCTGGATCTAACTTTTGTAGTTGTGTCAATCAAAAAGGGAGGTCATCGTATGTATTCATTCCTTATATTCAGCAATCTTAACGCTGAACACTATTGTGGTATTGCAAAGAATCAAGTGTGTAATGGTGTGAAGTGGGAAATGCACAAAGGCATATTTTTAAATGTGACTCTGAACTCTATAACTTTTCATTGGAGGGAAACCCCTGTCAATTCATTCTCCGCACACTGACAAATATAGTAGGGGGCCAGAGAAACTATAATAGTGGAACAACCAGTCTGGAGTGGATTCTCCATAAGAACATAGGAAAAATGCACTCCAAAGAGGTCAACAACGGAGTTCTGCAAGGATTTCTGCCATGGTGCGCAGGCAGCAATAAAGACTTAGACCTGTCAGGGTAAACCTTGACTCTTTAAAAAAACTTTTTTTTATTAATCCAGAACCGATTTGCTCAGCAAAGTATTTTTTTTTACTTTTTTGTACGTATGGTCATCATGTTTCCGAACAGCTGGCTCCAACTTTCTAAGCTCAGCTTCCCTGAACTTCCTGTCCAGTACAAGATAACAGGGCAGTTTCAGCAATGCACTGCTGATGTAACCTTCCCAGGATGCACCTCTTAGGCATGGGCTACATCACTAATGTCCAAGAGGACCATAAGTGAAGAAACTGTAACTGTATGTAAAAGAAAAATATGTTTAACTGTTTAACTACTTAAAAGTAAACTCTGGGGTAAGTGTTTTTCCCCTTCGTTCTCTTTAGGGTCACGGGAGGACATATACTGACCTCCTCCAGCGACCCAAAGCTCAGTATACAAAACACAAAAAGTCTCCAGCACACCTGCCAGCTAGCCTTCAACAAAACAAATGACCCTGTCTAACAGTATGCTTTAAAAGCAGAGGTTTTAGTTGCACAAACCTTTGGCCAAAAATATGTAGAAGCCACACTGCCACCGTCAAGGCACCTCTGTAAACCCTCTTTAACCACTTCAAGACCAGGTGTTTAGACCCCCTTCCTGGCCAGGCCATTTTTCAGTATTCAGCGCTGCGATACTTTGACTGACGTTTATTCCGTCATGCAACGCTGTACTGAAATGAATTTTATACAATTTTTTGGGGACAGATAGAGCTTTCTTTTGGTGGTATTTAAACACCACTTGGGTTTTTATTTTTTACTATAACTAGGAAAAATTACAGAAATAATTGAAAAAAATAAGTTGTTTTTTTAACATTATGTTAGGAAACGTTTATTATAACCCAGTTTTTTGGTAAAATATAAAAGTCGGGGTCACGTCGGGTAAATAGACACCAAACATGTCAAGCTTTAAAATTGCGCGCACCAGCGAAATCGCAGAAAACTACCATACCCAAAATTGGCCATAGGCGACACTTTAAAAGCTTTTACCACTCATCAGTTTAGTGTTATCAGTGATTGATGCTCCTAGACTTATTGCTCTCACTGCGACGTTCACGGCGATAGGTAACATATGCGGCGTAATCGTCTTTTTTGCACATATGCGCCCCCGACACATGTTTGCATGCGTGTATGTATGGGTGGGGACTTATAACATTTTTTTTGTTTTTTAATTCTTTTTTATGTGTAACTTTATATTTTTTTTGGGGGGGGGGGAATTTAAATTTTTTTTTCACTAAACTTTATTGCTATCACATAGGGGGCTAATAAAAACCTCTATGTGATAGCAACATATGTGACAGGTCCTCTTTATGGAGACATCAGGGGTCTCCAAGACCCTTAATGTCACCTAGGACCCCCCAAAAGAAGCTGATCTGCTCCATCAGCTTCTTTCCAGCTTCTGAAGCTGGAGAGTGACACAAGAATGCGGAAGTGATGTATTATACAACAATTCCGCATTCTTGCAGAGGAGAGGGGACCGGATGGAGCTTGTGTACAGAGCTCCCTCTGATCCCGTGACACAGGCGACCTGCTGATCCCGGGCTCGCACCGGGCACAGCGGAGCCCGGGATCAGCGGGACAACGGCGGGGGGGAACCGATCAGCACCCCATACACGCGATCCGCCGGCGGAACGCTTGTATGGTAACAGGCATCGCTGCCTGTTTTGTAATTTCGGCCGTTTCCAGCTCGCGCGCGCAAGGGGGCGTGTCTGAGCGGACGTCTAAAGACGCCCGCTCAGATCTAGGAGGTGGTTAAGGCACCGTCTCTGTATTCCTCCTCATAGGGTGCAGGTACGCCCTGGAAGCCCAGCAACCAAAAATGCACGTTTGTGCAACTAAAACCTGGGGACTTTTTGTGTTTTGTATTGTTGTAAGCCTTCCCATGTGCACCCTGCTACAAAGGCTGGATATAAATTTATGCGGTTACCATCTTTTTCTACCAAAGCGCAGTATATCGTGGGCAATACTGAGAGTGCTGCAGCCGGGATGAATCCCGACAATACTGTCGAGATCCACCCTGCTGCATGAGTGACAGTGGACTGTGCCTATCTAGAGACAGAGCCAGCTCTGTCCGCCCCTCCCCCCTCCACTCAGTGCGGGGAAGGAATCTCTGCAGGGATTGGAGACTGACAGTCACCACTCACTGCAGGGATACAATCGGGAAGTGAGCGGATCGGCGGCATTTTTCTGCTCACTTCCCCATCCATAGAGCCCACCTGTGAGAGCTTCTTTGTCATTGGCCGGCTCCAACTATGAGGATGAGTGGAAATAACTCACCTCATAGTCCTCCTTTAATGTAAGATGATTTAATATCCGCATTCATTGCTGCATGCCGATGTGATATTTACTGAAAGGGGGTAAAAGTCAACTTAAATTTTTCTTTCTAAAAGGCTATCATATTTAGCAGAAGCATTAAACAACAGTAAAAAGACACGGCACAATTTAATCAGGAGATAAGTGTGTTAGTTTTCATTCTTTTGTTTACAACAGATGCTGACAGACAGTACACTTAACTGACTTTACCTGTTTGGAATTGGTTAAGTAAAGCTTAGCAGCAAGGTTTAATATCTGCAACTTGACAAGGTCATCTTCATTAGTGAAGGTTTTCGACGTCTTCCGCAGAACGTCAGGTGCAATTTTAGGTACTCGCTCACAATATTCTCCAATTAGCCAAAGAATGCTGGCTCGCGCCATTGGAACCTGCATGCAAAAATAATTGGAAACATCAAAACAGATTTTATTATTCTTTATTTAATGCTAAATATTTTGACCGCAATCTTCACAGCATTAAAGTACAAAAAGAATGTCTACTAAAAAGGCAGCATTTAGTAGAATCATTACAGAGTACGCTACTGGTGGAGTGTAAAGCATTCAATTCTATCCAGGGCTCCAGGGTCCAAGACTAGTGTAGTTCTCATTTTGCAGTCAGATTTGAGAAAACCCCACTATATTTTTGTTATGTGTTCCCATTCACACAGCATACCGAAAAAAGTATATATATATATACTTTTTTCGGTATGCTGTGTGAATGGGAACACATAACAAAAATATAGTGGGGTTTTCTCAAATCTGTGTATATATAAAATACGGTATATATATATATACTTTTTTCGGTATGCTGTGTGAATGGGAACACATAACAAAAATATAGTGGGGTTTTCTCAAATCTGTGTATATATAAAATACGGTATATATATATATACTTTTTTCGGTATGCTGTGTGAATGGGAACACATAACAAAAATATAGTGGGGTTTTCTCAAATCTGTGTATATATAAAATACGGTATATATATATATACTTTTTTCGGTATGCTGTGTGAATGGGAACACATAACAAAAATATAGTGGGGTTTTCTCAAATCTGTGTATATATAAAATACGGTATATATATATATACTTTTTTCGGTATGCTGTGTGAATGGGAACACATAACAAAAATATAGTGGGGTTTTCTCAAATCTGTGTATATATAAAATACGGTATATATATATATACTTTTTTCGGTATGCTGTGTGAATGGGAACACATAACAAAAATATAGTGGGGTTTTCTCAAATCTGTGTATATATAAAATACGGTATATATATATATACTTTTTTCGGTATGCTGTGTGAATGGGAACACATAACAAAAATATAGTGGGGTTTTCTCAAATCTGTGTATATATAAAATACGGTATATATATATATATACATACATACACACACGTTAAGATGTCTCTGTGGGGCAGGCCTTTGGCCAGACTGCAAGCTTCTCTGTACAATTTAAAACTAACAGGAAACTCTGGCTCTAACCACAGAAAGACAAAAGGACACTGTGAGCTTCCTCTCCTTAACCGATTGCCGTCCGCCCGTTGTTAAAAACGGAGCGACGGCAAACTCACATGGGCGGGTTGCCGTAATTAGACGGCTTTTTTTTTCTGCACGCGTGCATGGGCAGAAAAAACCTATCCATTCTGAGGAGCCGTTACCGGCTGTTTGGCATACAAACAATCGGTGGCTCTATAGCCGTCGATTGCTTGTATGTTGTGGCTGCGCACCGACCCCCTCCTACACCCTCACCTTCAATCCCGGGATCCGCTACCCCATCTGCGGCCTGGGACCGGCTCAGGAGGGTGTCGGGAGGAAGATGGGAGGGAGGACAGCATCTTCCTCCATGCTGATCTCCCTCAAGTAGTGTGAATGCGGAAGTGATGTGCAATACATCACTTCCGCATTCACCTGTCAGTCCTCTGGCTGCTATAGCCGGAGAGAAGAAGCTGATGAAGCAGATCTCTACTTCATCAGCTTCTTTGGGGGTCCCCAGGTGACATTAGGGGTTTTAGAGACTAGAGCTGCAACAATTATTCGATTAAGTCGATTAAAATCGACGATGGAAAACGTTGTCAACGTTTTCCATTGTCGATTCGTCGGCTAAAATTCAAATTTCTCGCTCGCCGCTGCTAACGTCCGACGCTTACGCCATGCCCACATCAGTTAAGCCGCTCGCACCTACGCTGGTATACCCGTTTACGACACGTCCACGCTGAGGACATGCGTCTGGCCCTCTCCTCCCAGTGAGCTTTCCGACTCGCCGCTGCCTGCCGACAACGAACAACTCCGCTGCCCGCCGACAACACCGTCATTCAAGGTAAGTCGAGATCAGCCGGGAGCTTTGTAATGTTTCCTATGTGTTTTGTTTTTTTTTTTAAAGCGGCACACTGCAGAACATTAGTAGCTATAGAGAAACACCAAATCCCAGCAATAATATATTAAACAGGCTGTATAATGTATTATTGTTGGGATTTGTTGTTCCTCTACAGCTGCTAATGTTCAGCAGTGTGCCGCTGTATTATACATTGGTATTCTGTAGAGCTGCAACAATTATTAGATTAAAGCGATAAAAATCGACGAAGGTAAACGTTGTCAGCGTTTTCCATCGTCGATTCGTCGGCTAAAAATTCAATTTCCCACTCACGCCCGCCTGTTCGCAGCTCCATACATGAGTTACACTATGCACGCTGCGGACGCCATGCCCACCGCGCACAGAAAATAATCGTTAGCTGCAGCCCTATTAGAGACCCCTAATGTCTCCATAAAGAGGACCTGTCAGTGTGTCTTTGCTATTATATAGGGGGATTGTTATCCCCCTATGTGATAGCGATGACATTAAGTGTAAAAAAAATAAAAAAGTAATAAAAAATAAGTCACATATAAAAAAAAAAGTATTAAAAAAACCACCAAAAAATGTTTTAGTCCCCCACCTCCATGTGAAGGGAAGCCGCCTCTCAGTCAGCGCCTCGATTACCATGACGGGACCTCAGCGCTGAGGTCCAATCATGAGAGGCGGCTTCCCTCATCATTGAGCACTTCCTATTGGCCCTTCACTACTATATACTGTTACACGAGTGAGGTTGAGGTCACGTTCTGAGGAAGGGGGCGTGACCCCGGAAACGCGTTAACGCAGGCATTATGTGCTGGCACACAGGCTGACTGTGCAGCTTCTTACCGATGTCCTCTACGTTTTTGTGGAATGCTCTCATTTGATCTACAATTGTGAGTATGTTTCTACTCTGTTTTGTTACCTTTCAATAATAAAAACCATCTGCACTAGGGTGGGCGCCCTTCTCTTTTGTTTTCTCATAGTGCTACAGTTCCCTTGGCTGAAGTGGGGCAGCACCCCTAGTAATCCTTTACATGCATTTTTCGGTTGATGATTCTACTTGGCGCTTTTGATTTTTCTATTCGGTACCACCAAAAGAAAGCTCTATCTGTCCCCAAAAAATTGTATAAAATTCATTTCAGTACAGCCTGGCATGACTGCCTTTTCCATATTCAGCCTTGCTGAATATGGAAAAATGGCCTGGACAGGAAGGGGTTGTAACACTGCAGACTTCAAGTGGTTAAAGTGACACTAAGCTTGGAAGTTATATCTGATAAATGTATTCAAGTATCTTAACTATGAACAAAAATGTAGCTTATTTGTGCATCACTCGGCTGCAGATCCTTAAAGTAGTACTAAAAGCTGGGTGTTTTTTACCTTAATGCATTCTCTGCATTAATGTGGGAGAGGGTACTGAGGGCAGAGGAACCGTAGGCTCCTTCTGCCGTCAGTCATACTGTGACTGCAAGGGTGGGAGGGCATGGCCAGCTGCACGTTGGACGCACACAGCTAGATGCGGGCATGGACACGAGCCTGCACGCGTGGATGCACTCTTACAGGGGGGTGGGGTTAGCAGTTTGGATACCAGTAGAGAACGAGGAAATAAAAAAAATAAAGAATAAAAAAGTTGTTTTTAAACTAAATCTGGCAATAATAAATAGAAAAAAAAACAAAAAAGCTCCAAGCTCGCTCCTGTGACGTACTACCATCTCCATACAAATTAGTAAACAGAACATGAGATTGTAGTCCATCACGAAAGAGAACTTGGAGCAGTGACTACTTTACAACACACAGGGACCATGGGGAACAAAAGTAGCCATCCTCCAGAAGGAAGGACAGTGTCAGCACCAATTCAGAGAGGATTTGAGGATCTACAGCTGAGTGAGAACTTCTGGAGTTTAGTGTCACTTTAACATACAATGCTTCGAGATGTTTAACCCTTTGTTAGGGCAAACAGTGCCTAAATCTAGTTTACAACTGATAATACAATCTGGCAGAAAGGATTACTTATTGTAACTATTGTACAAGCAATATGTAAGCAGCATTTTTTAAGCTATGCTATGTGAATGAGAACATGTAACAAATATAAAATAGGTGTAATCCCAATTTGGCTGCAAAAGTAAAAATTAACTTTAAAGTGTTTTTAAAGCAAGCATCAGTTCACATTCCTCCAACCACTTTGTTCAGTGTGGATGCGAGAATTGAGTGATTTCTCTCGTTCAGAGTGATGAAGGAAAGCAATCTACATTTGTATCGCTAGCCTTACACTTATACTCTACAGAAGCAGTAAAGCACAATCACTGCTCTACTGAAAGCTTAACACGTAACTTATACAAATATGTCTACCATTAAGTTAATCTGTTTACAGTGATTAAGATGCAGTTATATTAAAAGGATTAGAAGACGTTTAGCTTTTTCTGTTTCAAATATTTAGGAATATAAAAAGAAAACTAAAACAGAAGACAGATTAAGCGTTTTCTTACTGGACTCAGAAGTACTGCAGCTGACACAGCCAGCAACTAGAATTTTGAAAAGGAAAGTAGCAATGGCAGTTTCCCAAATTATCTCATAACAGGTATATATTAAAACTAAACTCCAGGCAGATAAAGAAGAAAAATTATAATGCAACTCTGAATGTATTACTATATCATTGCATGTATGTTTAATGTGACTAGTAACTGAGCTTGACTTTATTTGAGCCTCCCTTATACCATAGCACTGAGGCTAAGGCCCCGTTCACACTGAGCGATTTATCGCGCGATCTTTGCAGCAATATCGCTCATATTTCCGCGCGATATCGCTCTATGTAGCTTCTCCAATACATTTCAAATGGAGCTGTTCACATCTCGTCGCTCAATATCGCACAATATCGCTTGTAGCTCGTCGCTGGTAGCTTGTCACTCCTACATGACCCTTTTTTAGAGCGATTTTGAGCGATATTGCTCCTGATTGCATACAGCCCAATAGGAAAAAGTTGCACGACACGTCGCTCAATGCCGCGCAATATCACTCAAAGTCGCGCGATTTTCATGTCGCTCAGTGTGAATGGGGCCTAAGAGAGGCAAGCGCAGCACCGGGAGCCAATCAGGTATACTGTATGCAAACATGCTGAAAAGGGATATGCTAGGGACAGGGTCTCATCAGTATGCTGCTATATTTTCATTGTCCACTTATCAGGCTAGGATCAGGGGTGTATTTCTTAATTGTAACAAAACCTGTGCTATGAGTGAGGCTCTGTAAATTGCAGGAGTGAATGGAGGGAAATGCAAATTATTTGGGAAGAACATACCCCCACTGTGACGGACTGAACCGTCACTGGTGCTGTTGGAGGAGCCTGGGGGCTAGCCTCCTTCCAACTGACTATGGACCTAGAACTATGGAGACCCCCCCTCGGACCTCTTGGGGTTACAAAGAACCATTCTACCAGGTTTATGTGTGAGGGATGTACTGTACATGTTCCCTGGCATTACATTTGGATGACCCTGTATGTATTATAGGTACAGGCTGTGACTCCAGCAGCACTGAACGGGGATAATTCTGGACATTGAACTGTTACAGTATATTGGTCCCTTTGTTGTATTGTGTTGATGATGGGATTAGGATAGCTGATTCTAGGAGTAGCTGACTCCGGGTGTAGAGGAGTAAATCACACTATGATACACTCAGGAGATAATCCCATCACACGTGTCTCCTCTCTCCCTATTCATTCATTAAGGCATCGGGGAGGGGGTGTCTGTTTGCATGCTGTTCATGTTTGATTGCGTTATGTGTTTAGAATTCTTGAACTGTATATATACTGAGCTGGTCTTCAATAAAGGAGATCCCTGTTGGAACTTACATACAGCCTGCCTGGTGTTTGTTCTGAGCTGGATTCGAACGGCACATAGCTGTAGTTCGAATCCCGGATTATCGGACGATCGAAGAATCAGACGTTGCGGTCTGACATCTGATCCATTAGTAGCAGAGGAGTGCCGGGAGAGTGGAACCGAGCGAGCAGGGGCTCGTTACACCCACTTATATACAGTATGTGCCCATTGGATTCCACTGACTCTGGAGTAATTGCTAGGGATGCACCGATATATAAAAAATTAATAACTAAAAATATGAAAACATTTAAAAGTTTATAAAAAAATAAAAACATAAAAAAATTAAAATCAAAACCTTTTAGGTATCAGTTTCGGCCTGACAATTTTTTTAAATTCGGTTTCGTTTCGGTTTTAAAATTTCTATTTCGGTGCACCTCTAGTAATTGCATATTAAAAAGTGAAGGGGTGGGTATGGTCTCAATTGCAGCAAAAGTACAGACAACAGGTGTTCACTCAGAGACAAAGAAAACACCGATTTCCAGTTGGCAAACAAAGGAAACTATTTAAATAGGTTATAATGAAAGATTTAACATGTCAATATTTAGGCAAGGGCTCTCTCAGTAGCAGAGTTTCAATGGCCAGCGTAGACCTAGCCTTAAGGTGCCCATACACCTTGCGATTATCGTAAGATAATCGCGGTAAATCCCGCGATCGTACGATAATCGCAAGGTGTTTGGAAGGCGTGCAACCGTTTTTTATTGTACGGTCACATGTCTTTTGTCGAACCAGCATGCTAGAAAACCCGCCGAGAATCGTATGATTCTCGGCGGGTTTCTAGCCTGCTCGTTCGACAACTGCGGAATGGGCCGGTGTGCGCACGCACACTGCCCATTCAGCATTTTGGTCATCGGAAGCCCGCCCCTCAGTGGGGCTGGCTTTCGATGATCGCAAGTACGATCTGCCTGTCCAAGATGGGCAGATCGTACAAGCTTTTAATAAGCTTACGAACATCGCAAGACAAAAGTCTTGCGATGATCATAAGGTGTATGAGCACCTTTAGTCTACATAATGGGCCTGTACTCATAGCTTACATCATTTATTAACCAAATGCAGAGGGTAGTGGAAGATGGCTTTGTATTGTGCACAGGTAAATAACACTGCAAGCAGGGTTTCAGAAACAAAGAGCAAAAATGCAGGACTATGGATAAGCCAGACCCATAAAGCTATCTTTGTTAAACTCTGTGCCCACATCACCATATTAGATCCGGGGTGCCCGGACTTTTTGTTAATAGTGAGCCGCTGATGACAGCTATTATTTTACAGGGGACCGTCGAAGGGACCCTTCTGATATAAGTTCATGGTCGCAGAAGAGACCATGAGCTTATAGCAGAAGGAAAAAAGCCAACGACATATGGCATACTGACGTGGCCAGCTGCAAGCGGTTGTGTTCCACCGTATGCCATACGTTGGTGGCAGCAAAAGGGTTAAAAGCATTCATTTTTAAAGAATATACACACCATTACAAATTAGCTATTCAACCGAAAGGGTACGCTTAGCTTGTATATAAAAGATATACACATCCCCTTAAAATCCACACAAATCTAAACTTTACTAGTCACAAATTGTCTTCTGGGCAGAGCAGAAAAAGAAAAAATATAATAAAAGGTAAAATAAATCTCATAAGAATAAAGACTAGATTTTCCTTTTAAAGGTACAAATATAACAGTTTTATTCACATCAAGTAAACTCCAATCAATACCAATTTTTAAGACATATCTGTGTAAACACATTTCAATATATTATTTACAACTAGAATCACATTGCTATTACTAAGAGCGGAGGAGGAGGGGAACACTCTAAAAGATACTTATGTAATGAACACATAATATCCTTAGTAAGCCGCACTTATTTTTGGTTTAAGTTAATTTAAAACAACATGGGCCTTTCCATTAGAGAAGCAAAGAACATCCACTTGTAGCTTTTGAAAGTCCAAGGTTTGTAGTGAAAAGGAAAAGCCCTGGCTAGATTACTTCCATTATTTGACGGCATTATGGCAAGTAGCCAGTAGTCGGTTAAAGCTCTACACTGCGGCACAAGCATTTAACCAGCAGTTAAGTGCACTTGCTTAAGGTGGGTGCATCAACTGTATCTGCGATATTTCTGTACGACAGAAAAGCAGAGCTGCCTCATCACGCTTCCACATGCGCTTATAGAAGTGAATATAAAAAGGAAATAGTACAAATTATGTGCTGCAAAAGGAACCACTTAGGAAACAATGTGGACCTCACAAGCTTTCCTTTACACCAGAACGGCCGCCGCTAAAAGCCCCACTCACTTCCATTTAATCGGTTTGAAAGAAGAATGAGCAGTAGCAAATTAGAGTAAATAGATGGGATATAAACAGACGTAGCTAGGATTAAATGCAGAACAGAAATGTTAACAAACTGGAGTTTGCTCAAAACTATAAACTAAAAAAGGTAACCGTCAGATTGTAATCATCCATATTGTCTGCAAAGTACTATTAGGATGTGCCTTTCATTCCCATCCTCTTTTCAATTTAGTGAAAGAAAATGCCTTATTTAAGTTGCTGATTATTATTGATTTAGATTTTTCATATTTCCAAAATTTCCTAATTTGCCCTCAAAGTCTAGTGTAAAGCCTTTTCATTTTTTGTTTTAGACATACATGGAAAAAAAAAAGGGCATTGATTGAAATAATGTTATTAACATGTGTTTTAATTTTTAAAAGCTTAATTTTTGTGTCTAACTTGTAATTATAATGCACATGTGGCAGCTATATTTATTCATTACAAACCTAGCCTACGCTACCTCCTTTAAGCAAACAGCTAAATATACCTTTGAAATACATACAGGTGAAACTCGAATAATTAGAATATCGTGCAAAAGTAATTGCAGTAAGTGCTGCAAAAGGGGCCCAAACCAAGTACTGAGTACATATGCATGCTTGTACTTTTCAGAGGTCCGATATTGTTCTATGTACAATCCTTGTTTTATTGATTGCATGTAATAATCTACTTTTTTGAGGTTGTGGATTTGGGGTTCTTGTGGTTTTCATGAGCTGTAAGCCATAATCATCACAATTATGACAAATCACGGCTTGAACTATCTTGCTTTGCATGTAATGAGTCTATCTCATATATTAGTTTCACCTTTTAAGTTGCATTAGTGAAATAAATGAACTTTGCACGATATTCTAATTATTCGAGTTTCACCTGTACATGGGAGCTGTCTTACCCATCAAAGAATTTATATTTCCATCCACGCAGTTAAACCACATAACAGAGCCAACCTGAAGACCAGACTTTAGGCCTTGTTCACACCAAGCGCGTTCCAGGAGCAGAGCAGTTACAGACCGGAGCAAAACTGCATCCAAATGTATTCCGAAGGTATTTTTAGCTCCAGTTCACATCGCAGCGCTCAGTTCCAGAGCAGGTATAAAAACTGCAGCAGGCCCTATTTTACGTGCTCTGGAACGCATGCAAGCGCATCAAAAATGCATGCAAACGCCTGGAACCCACTGAAAGCCCATTTTAAACTAAACAAAAATAAAAAATAAAAATGTTTAACCAAAAACGGTCTGGAACGCATCAAAAACGAGGCAAAACCCACTGCATTGCGTGTGCAGAAACTCATGCAGATCTGCTCTGCATTTGGCGTGAACAAGGCCTTACTGTATTGCAGTTTAGGAGACCCTGTCACCAAACTATTACTATTAAGATAAACAGCTCTAGTTAAAGTGTTTGTTACACGTTCCTATTCGCATATCATAACTTTAAAAAGAATATTGCTACCTGACCTTTTTAGATGCAATTTGCTAAAAACTCCAATCTGAAATATCTTCCCAAGTGCCCCGTTTATGAGGAGGCTGGGAAATTGTGCTTGCCAATACCTCGGTCTGTACTGTGCTGGCTGATCGCCATTATCAGTTATAATCTAGTTGTGCAGGATTGTCTCAAGGCATTGTATGTTATCGTAAAAAAAAGGTCTCCTTTTTTTATAAGCATACTCCCATCTCTTCAAGGCAGTAGAAGCCTGCCTATAGTGTCCTTATGTATAATCTTGCTCCAAAAAAACAGCTAAAAAAAGGTAAGAAATATTTTTTTATATGCTACGTGAATATTACTGCTCCTCATAAATCAAATCTATGAGTAAAAAGATAGGTAAGTGTTGCTGTAGAGGCTAATTTCTAAATCACTATATTTAATGCAATAGCACAAAAGAGAAGATCAAGCTCATCAAACTAGGAAAGTCTCTTAAAAATAAAATAGGTGACAACTGCAATAATATATACAAGTTATACATTATACTGCCCCTTTAGGAAACCCCAGTCTTACATTTCCCAGTGGCATTGTGCATCTGGATCGTTAAATAAGGCTGGTGAATAGTAAGTGAACCCTTAAATGTTGGCCACAGATATTCAAATGAACGGTGGTTTGGGTTTTTACCTAGCTATACTCATGTTTACTTTAAACTATTCCCCTGTAACTTTGGCTGTGCTCAGGGTCACTGTCCTGCTAGAAAAATAACATTCTCCCCAAACACTGAGAATGGAATTTTTTTTTTTTTTTTTTTGTGTTTGCCTCCATCCCTGTAAACGACGAAGGGAGTAACACATAGCATTTATGATTATCAAGCAAGCCACGCAGCACTTTAAAAAGGCTAAAAAGTTTCGTTTTAGTCTAAAGAAATAACCTTATCTGAGGTTTGCTATGGGAGGTGCATGTCTTTTGGCAACACTGAAATTGGATTGGATACGAGGTTATTCAAAAATATCTTTCTATCACTTTTCCACAAGAAGTGTCTAAGATATTAATATCCAACAGATGGATTTGGCATTTGGTTGTGGGTAGCAGTAGCTCTTTCAAATTAACCATTGGCCTTTAAGTTGCTGTTCTTACTAATACCTGGATACCATGTTTTGTCAGATTATCTCGTGGGTGTGCCACATCATTTACATACACACACATACATATATACTAGGGATGCACCAAAACATATTGGCTGAAAATGGCACTTTGGGCCAAATGCCGAAAGTGCCGTGCATCCATAGTTTCTCTCCCTCTCGCTGTGCGCTGCTCGGTGTCCCCTCTGACACAACTCAACGTCCAGCGTGGAGGAAATAAACTGTCGGAGGAGGCTGAGCAGGGCGTGGAGGAGTGCGTCGTGAGCGTGTCACAGGAGGCTGAGCTCTCCTCCCGCACCGCCCCACTCAGCCTTTTGTGACAGATAAGGAGAGCGGCAGTGTGGGGGTGCAGACAGCTGTAACAGGAGGCCGAGCCGGTAGTGCAGGGGAGAGGAGTCAGCTGTCACAGGACACCGAACTCTCCTCCTCACACCGCCCGCTCAGCCTCCTGTGACAGTCGATCCAGGATGGAGAATGGTACAAGCATAACTGGACATTGCATGAGTTACTATTTACTGGTTATGAATGAATAGGAAGTGATCTACATCACTTCCTATTAATTTATGATTGTGTACATAGTAACTCATACTATATCCACAAGTTATGAATGAACAGGAACACTCAGTACAGTACAATCTTTTTCTGCAGCCCGTTATGAATGAACAGAAAGCCTCAATAATTCAGTGCTGGGGCTGCAGAAAAAGAGATTAAGGACTCTGTGTTTAGACCCCTGATAGTTCATCGAGGCCCCCAGCACTAAAGTAAAAAAATATAAATAAAATATAAAAAAAGTAAAAAGTTTAGAAAAAAATATTTTAATATTTTACACAGTAGTTACATAGTATTTGAATACAGACACAAGTCCAGCTTCTTGAATGATTCCCCACTATTTGCTGAAATCACTGCCTGTGGCAGAGAGTTGAAGACCCTAACCACTCTGAGCCTAACTTAGAAGAACCCCTTTCACCCCTTGTGTTGGAATAATTTTTTTCCCACCAATTTTAGGTGGTGGCCTCTAGTTTTTGTTATGGAGTTAGGCGTAAAGCGTTTGTTGGTAATGTTGCTTTGACTTTTATTTAATAAAAATGTAAACAGGCACCTGAAATTTCCCGTTTGAAATAGAAATTGATCGATCTTTTTCTGCAGCCCATTATGAATGAACAGAAAGCCTCAATACTGAGGAGATAGTATCAGTTACTATGCCCACAATCCTGAATGAACAGGAGGTGATGTAGAGCACTTCCTATTCATTCATAATTGGGGGCTTACTATGTCCTCAATTATTTACAACCCGGCTCTCCATCCTGACTTGCGGTCACAGGAGCAGGCGGTGTGAGGAAGAGATCTCAGCCTCCTGTGACACCGCTGACAGTGCTCTCTTCTCCACCCAGATCGGCCTCCTGAAAGTACCTCTCCTCCCTGCTGGGCACTGCTCTGTGTCAGAGGGGACATAAAGCAGGGGTATTTATTTAAACATTATAAAGACACTTTGATTGCAAACAGGAGAAAGGGGTTCAAATTTAAGACTTTTCTTAAATAATTTTTTAATAATGTGCATTTCTCCACTGACATTATAGACAATTTTGTGCCGATCAGCGACATGAAAAATGAAATACACTTTAGATTTTAAATTGTCACATTACAAAATTGGGACAAGTACAACGGGTGATTTATAAAATGTGTTTCTTCCTAGCTCACTATATTTATACTACATATGCATCCAAGTATAAGCAATATTTTTCCTCAAAGACAATAGCTCTTAGTTCACTTTGAAAGCAATACCAGAGCTGCTACTTTTAAAAAATTTCTGAAAATGAGTGTTGCCTAGCTGTCTTGCTGCAAAATTGGTTTAACACTTTCAAGAAGTATATTGGTACTAATTCACTGCATGCTTGTTCTACAACTGTGCCCTTATGAAAAAGTGAGCCCTTGAGTGGGTTTCATACAAAACATGGAATGAAGGCACAGTTACTGACAATGATATCCACATGATATCTGCCTCATCAAAATCAATTTCTTCACTTTGATTTCAAGTTCACTAATACAGAAAATGTGGTTTCAATTTTTTTTATTTAGAGATCCAGTCCGATACACCTATCACTTGGTTCACATACCCTCAAGGGGTATATATAGCCTTGGTTATGGATCTCTGTCCTAGTGCACCAACAAGGAGCATTCCCTTTTGTTTGCAGGTGGCGTATAGAGAAACAAAATGCAGATGCAGATCCAGCTATTCACTGGGCATATTTGAGTTAATAAGTTGGAGACACCCAAGTAAATTAAAAAACATTAGTACATGCATTCATACATTAATTCCCACCAAAATGTGATTCTTAACTGCTCCTGTAACTCCCACTAAGATCAAGGGACAGAGTGTGTTACTGATCAAGCATTCATTGCCAACAGAACTCAACTATTTAGCCAAACGTGTATTGCATCACTCAACTAGTAAAATATGCAATGCAGCTTTTTTTTCCTCTTCCCCACTGATATTTTTGAACAGAAAAGCTATTTATCACAAAGTCTGCATTTAATGAGCCATTTGCTGCAGTGGCAATATTTGGGAAATTATAATTCAGGCTCAACTTAATAACTAATCTAGAATGAGTAATGTGCTCAGTAATCACACGGGCTTCACTTCTAAAAGGTTCTGTGTGAAAAGCCACTCCCTCTCCCCTACTAACATAGACAATTAAAGGAGCTTATGATTAAAACTTTGAAACTAATGTACTTCTACCACTAATATATTCATTACTTGGGAATGTAAAGCACAGTGACACTATTTTTGATAACATCTCAAACACATGTGAATTAGTCAGAACTGGTACAAATCAGCATGCAGGTACTGTACAAAGTTATAAAACCAAGGCTTAAAAGGACAACAAATGACATTAAGCACAGGGGTAAAATGCAATGCCTTGTCCACCACCATACAGCAAACAAACTGCTTTGTGTCCAGAAGTCTAAGGCCACATTCAGATGAGCCCCCTGCGTTTGTTTTATGAGAAACCGATCTGGGAATATTAACGTATACTTTCCAGAACATTCGATTAGTTGCCCTGCTCGCGGCTCCACGCACGCCGCTTCTCCTCTCCGCCTAACCCAGCTCTCAGACCCGCTCGCCCCTGCCAGACCCACCCGCCCGCATCCACGACTGGCTAAGGGAGACGGCACAGGGAGACGATGAAGCAAGGAGAAGCAGGCGTGGGGGGACATGCAGCTGCCGACAGACAGAAGAAAGTTGCCTGCACTTTCCCCCCCAAATGGTACAATTCGCTGTATTAATGTATTGCTGGGATAGTGGGATTTGTATTTCTCTATAGCTGTATATTATATTGCGCACTGTACCATCAGCTATAGAGGAATACAAATCCCAGCAATACATTATACACAATATGTATAATGTATTGCCAGGATGTGTTGTATTCCCCTATAGCTGGTGGTATTCTGCATTGCGCTGTATAATGTACTGTTGCTGAGATTTGTAGTACTCTATAGCCGGTGCCATTCTGCATTGATTGCTCTATAATTTTATACTTTCCATTTCACTATATTGCATACCACACTTTTTTTTTTTTTTTTTTACGTCTACTGCACCAAACCTTCTCCCGTGATGGGCTACAATCTCAATACAAACTAGTAGTCCATCGCTGGAACCAATTTTTTTTAAATTTTTTCTTCAATTTGATTAATCGAAGTTAATAATCAGCTAACTAATCAATTTTGAAAATAATCGTTAGCTGCAGCCCTAATATACATACATATAATTGCATGCATGTCACGGCCCATGTGAATGAGGCCCAATGGTGCCAGAGATGTCAATTTGGTGATTTAATAACCAATATATTTTGATATTTGAAACAATAGAAAATAAACAAATTATTGACTATTTCTGAAAACTTTGGTTTGAGTCTAATGTAAAGGTCTTTTTATAAACACACATGTTGCCTGGCTATCATACCAACTGAATGGTTTCACTACTGACCTGGAACAATTAAAAAGAGATGCTGAGTTCTGGCGTCACTCTTATTTCATAAATGTTCCAGGTCAGGCTTTAAATACTGTAGGTAGATGATTACAGTCATATTAAACTTTTTTCAATAATGAATGCAGATCAAAACAATTATACATTGCCCAGCAAGGTATTTCTAAAAAGTTTTGCCCAAACACTTACAATCAATCATTATGTTCCTGAACTACTGTCTCCAATTCTCTCAGCTTGGTTTTCCTTCCTGTCCAGTACAAGATCACAGGAGCAGTACAGTCTACAACAGCTGCCCATTTATTAGCTTGGAGAAGGGGAGAGGGGAAGCAGGGAAATGGCTTGCCTTGCTGGGCACGTCTCTTTGCAGAATAAGGGAAAAAGTCACTGGCACGCCAACAGTGATATACCTTCATCTTTTATTGACACATATCTATTATATCCCAAAGCAAACAACGTTTTGGGGCCACATAGGGTCCCTTCATCAGTCAAACAATGTGCTAATGAGTGAAGAACAGAACAGACATAAATACACCAGGGTGTAAACAGTAAGCCAAATGCAAACCATCACACCAACCCCCCATGACGTCACTGTGCCATCACATTCTCGCCATAAACACAAGATAATTGAAACCGGTAGGGATTTATTGGTCAGGAATGAGATAGGACACATACAAATGTGTGCATTTTTTGAGGCATACGCAGCTTACTAGTAGACAAACAAGGCTCCATAGGACTCTGCAAGGGAAATGAGTCACCCTACAAAAAGGATATCAGGGTCAGTGCTCAGGGAACCAGCTGATTATTCAGGAAGCTAAAACTTTTAATCATCAATGTGTAGTATCAATTATAAGTGATTTATTCAGCATCTGAAATAGCATTTTAAGAGAAAGCAGAGCAACCCCACCTGCACTCAGAAAGGCCTCAGCACTTTTCCAGTACAGACTTTTGAATATTGAGAATTGCTAAAATGTGTTGGGCATATTGGCATATTGTAGTACTGACTACAAAAAAATCAACTTTGAAAGGGAAAGGGCTAGATTTTTATCAAGGAGTATGCAATCCATAAAAATGCCCAACTGCTTTTCTAACATAATAGTACAATGCCTGTGCAGCACAGTGTAACAGTAACTGAATATTGGTGCACGTAGCAGATAAAAAACCCTCTTCAAACACAAAGGTTAAAAAAAAAAATCAACAGTCTTCCAGCATTTTACAGTGCTGCGTGTTGAACAAATATGAATAAATCTACTACGCCTGAATATCCAATCCTAACCTATGCACGGCTGATCATCTGTTTTATCATCATACTGTGTACCAAATGACTACGGAGGATCTTACACAACAGTGAGTAAATTTCAGACTGGATGACACCTCAGAGAAACATTGCAATAAAGAATTTTTCTTTTTGAATCCAGGCTCCATTAGGCACCTCATCGCTGAAAATGACATCTCATCAGCCTAGCACAAGTAAAATTTATAACAACATTAATACAACAAACCCAGGACTCAAATCCCAGAACAAGCAGCCGTGCAGCAAAATCCAGAAGAGCAGATTCAATTCAGTGTTGAGACAAAGTGCAGAATCTTTAACAATAACCCACCTGCAGTAATTAGTGTGGCTTTGATGAGCGATTCATTATAAACCACCCCTAAATTACGTAGTGGGTAAAGTATCAAAAGTATATAACAGAAGAAATTTTTGCTTGGCAATGGCAAATGGAGGTATTTTTGTTTTAAACCTGGATTTTGAAAATAGCAGCTGGGAGCCAGTGGGTTGTTGTAAGTAGCTCTTTTTGAACATCAGTCCCTATATAATGTCTACATCAATGGTTTTTATTTTCAACAGATTCATATTGAAGATTTTTGTGATTATCCAAGGATAAGAAAACAAATGAGTATACTTTTTAGCAAGGGAAGAAATATGCACGTTTTAAAGTGTACAACATGGTGTGCAAAAATGGAAGGCTTGGGGGACCAATGGTGGGCAAGGCGTATGAGTAGCAACATTTTACCTAATTCAGCAAAGGTTAAGTGTTTGGGGGGGTTGGATGATGGGACAGAGTACCTGTGTAGGGGGTTGGATGATGGGCCGAAGTACCTGTGTAGGAGGGTCTCCTTGATGACAGTGGGCAGAGAAACAAAAGGGGATGGGAGAGGGAGGGGAAGACAGATGGATCCACCTGCGAGGAATAATTATTGGCTTTCCATTTGTCATATGTACTGAAAGGAGGGCTCATCATCAGCTGGCAGGAAGTAGGCAGTGCAGGGGTCCCAAATATGATAGAAGCTTTGGATTTTGTCTTGATGGAAATGGACGATTTTTCATAGATAATGCAGCAGTACATACAAGATTTATATTTCTCAAAAGGGACCGTTGATTATTTCCATGTTCTGCATCGGAATGTTTTAATCAGTAAACCATGTTTGTACATACCCGGGTAGGCATTTTATGACTAAATTATAAGACTAAATACTACTTTTATTATAGCGGAATCAAGGGCTCAAGCTGTCTTGGCAGATCAGGGAGCGGTGCCCCATTTTCACAAATGAAGATTAAAAAGTTGATGGCTGCTGTACCTTACAATACGTTTTCAGATCCCCCTCTAGGGTGGGTTCATTGTTGTTGTAACATAAATAATGAAAACATTGGAGATCAGTGTTGCTGGTAATGAATGGTCTCTGGCATAAAAACTTGCTAAAAAGCTCCACAACAAGTTCTAACTCCATGCCATGCCTGATGTAAAAGGGACTTGGCAAAATCCAGAGCCATAATGTCATCCATATTCTTATACAAAATGAAGCTGCTCAAAATAAAGCTGGAAAATAAATACGATGGCATAAGGGGAAGAAATTCAGTATGCCAAGACGTGCATCAGGTCAGATGCAATAAAAAAAATCATATGTCCCACTTACTACAGAGGTGGGGAAAAAAAAAAAAAGGGATAGGAGGTTTTGTGTCAGGAGTGTTTAAATTTTGCTCTGTTGATATTGCCATAATCATGTGAAAGCTTACATGTACTGGGTTAGACTAAGGTATTCAAAAAAGAAGTGTGCAAATATCAATAGATTTCCCAAATCATGAAGCCAGCACATTATTAAACTCCCCAGAATAATTCATGACCAATTAATAAGAATTTGTTGGATGTTTTGGTTGTTCCAGAAAAATGCACATCACAGCGCTCAGACTCCCAATGATATTCTCCACCAACAATAGTTTGCAGGCTGCCGTCATCAAAAGGTGACTGGGAAGTATTCCTCACAAACCATTCAAAACAGACATCTCCTCATCCTCGTGCAATACAGTTTATTAATCAATGAACATACAAGCTGACATAAAATACTACTCACATGGTAATCACTGGATGAATGGCACAAGGCAGACCCCACACAAAGCTGCCTTGCTAGCTGACACGTTTTGGGGAATATACCCCCTTCCTCAGAGATTAGAGTTTTGGTTGGTTCTGCCCAATCTAAGAACATAGGCAGGTTTATTCACAAAAGGGTGAAGAGTGTGGAGAAGGCAGGAGAAGTGAACAATCTAGGACAATCTAGTGGATTTGGAAAAATTCTCCAAGTCAGCTCACTTTCCAGTTCAGCTATGTTGCCCCAGATTGTTCACTTCTCCTGCCTTCTCCAAAAAATCTTCACCCTTTTGTGAATAACCACGATTTTTGCACCACCAGGCAATCTGATTCCATTTGATACAGGCACAGTAACAGATGCAGGATTTTGACTCGCAAAGCAAATGCATGTGTGCAGGGCCGATGCAAGGATTTTTCCCTCCCAGCGCCCTCAGACGGCTGCTTCAAAAAAAATTTTTTAAAGGTTAGAAAAAATAATAATAAATAATTTTTGGTTTCGGTTTCGGCCTGACATTTTATTTTTCACTTTTTTATATTTGTTTTAACTTTTTTAAATATTTATCTGATTATCTTTTACTTTTTTATCATTTGTTTATCTTATTTTTTTATTTGTTACAATTTTTTTCTTATTATTTGTTACTTTTTTTAATCTTACTATCTTTTACTTTTTATAATTTTTAACCATCAGACCAGCTCTGATCACACCTCTCTGCGCTCCCTCTCCTCCTGGCCGCTTTAAAGCTGCAGCGCCAGGAGGAGAGGGAGTGCAGAGAGGTGTGATCGCCGCCGCTGCTGCGGCGGCCATCTTAAAGGGGCGACCTCCCAGTCGCATCTTTCCCCCCACTGGCGCACTCAGGCAGATGCTTGACCTGCCTATATGGTAGCGCTGGCCCTGCATGTGTGCACATTCATTTTGCACAATGAAAATATACTACTGTAAATAACCTGTTTCCATAATGTAACTTTTCTTAATTTGAAGTCTTTTGAGCCTGTTTATTAATGTGTGAAGCATATTATTAGGAGTGCCAGGCCAGGCACAATATAGCTGAAAGACTTGGAGACAAGGATTCAGTGAGTGGCACTTCTCTGTTAATATCCTGTATTTTTAGCACTTACTGACACCTACTGCAAATCTCTTACCATCTCAGACACTCCATATACTGACATTATAAATATCTCCAGCAACTTCATTAGCACATAATTGCCAGCAGACAACAGCTTTTAATGTTGAGTGTGTCTCCTAATTGCTCAACCTTTCTCTAACATTTAACCCTTTATCTGCTACTGTAAAAGGCCTAATTACCATGACAAGAAGAGTCATCATTTCTTTTAGTCAGGCAAAGTTTGAGCAGAAATTAAAATAATTAGTGCAATAAGATGCACTAATTGGATTGTACTACCTGGCTCAAAAGGACAGGACCTGTCTTCTAACAAAGGGGCACACATAATTTTTCTATGTATAATAATGATTATTCTTTTTACTACTGTGATACATTAGATGAATTTTTACATTTTGCAGTACAATTTAAAAAAATGTAACTACTTGTAGAGATTGTATATACGGTACTCATTTTTAAAACTGTACAAATCTCTATTTCCCAGAAGTGGTCCACTCCTTCACAGAGAAGTAGGCTACTACAGGGTTCAGGATCTGTGTGGAACTGCCTTGTGGAAAAAAATATTAACTAGATACTCGCAGTGTATATGGGTGGGAGATATTGCCAATTTAAAGTGACACTAAACTCAGGCATTAAATCTTAAAAATGCATTAAAGTACCTTCACTATTAACAAAAATGTATCTTGTTTGTGTATCACTCGGCTGTAGATCCTCAAATCATCTCGAAATTGGTGCCGACACTGTCCTTCCTTCTGGAGGGGCTACTTTTGTTCCCCTGTGTGTTGGAAAATAGCAACCGCTCCAAGCTCACTCCCGTGATAGACTACAATCTGAAGATTAGTTTACTCACTTGTATTGAGATTGTAGTCCATCACAGGAACAAGCGATCACTGCCTTAGTGACATTGCCTGTAGCTTTCACTGTCTTAGTGACAACTGTAGCTGCCCCATAGAAACAGAAAAAAGTAAGACATGAAGGGACAAGAAGTGTGCTAACTAGGTGAAAATAAAAAAGGAAAGAAAATCTTACCAATGCATGTTTATTGTATTAAAAACCTGTATGAATATTTCATTGACTCCTCTGCTCTCACTGCAAGTCTTCCAGTCAGGGACTGACAAATTAAAAATGACTCTGCAATTTCAAATGATGCATAAACACCCACAATGCTCCTGGTATCCAAAGATAAAGTGAACTAGGCTACCTAGGTTTTAACTTATATGGCATAGTTAGAAACGGGCTTCTGGTGTGTCTCTGTGCCTTTAAGGTGGTTGAGCTACCTCCTGGCAAGCCTGCACCCAATTCATCCTTTGCTTATATATGTGATCCAAGATGGAGAATCTAATAGGTTAGAGTTAGGACCACACCACACAGAGGCAGTGTGGCTTCCACATATTTTGCAACTAAAACTAGTAGTCAAACAGTGTGCGAGTTGGTGAGTGTACTGGAAAATGTTTGTTTTTGTACATTGTAAAGCCCTTCCACGTGCACCTTGCTTTAACGTTAGTTATGAATTGATGAGTGTGTTTGCAATTAGTTTCACTACTTGAAAACCAGGCAAATTGCTTTGTCTATACAGTGTGACTGCGCTGGGAAAGGCGGTCCAGCACATTGCACCTGGCATGAACGTGCTCTAATAGAGGTTTAAAAAATCCCTATTTGTCTGGGACTCCACCATGTAAAAACATGGAGAACCTCACCTTCGACAGTCAATGGCACATGAACTAAAGACTAATTAGTGGAATTCCCTTACAGAACTGTGAATTTTTATGCTCACCCTGTAACCAAACATTTCCCGAGCAGTGTCACTACAGCACTCTGTCCTGTGCAAACCCAGGGGCAGTGGTAAGAGAAACCTGGCTACAATAAAGAAGAAGGACTGAGCTCTGGAAACTTTATCAGAAAAAAAAAAAAGACTGGCAAAGTCCAAAATAGTAATTAGCAGTATTGCATGTGGTCTCCCTGCAGCTGCCATTTCCCCCCATCAATGACTTACCATGCCTTGTTCTGCAACGTGCCCCTGGGTGAAAATTGGTGGAGGCAGGGCTTCCTTATTTCATAGCCCCCAGCAAGAGGTACAGTAAGTAAAACAGTACTGACATAACCAAATCTCACTTCAAATCGTGTAAGACTAGCAGTCAGAGGCAGCAACACCTTTGATCTCAAACTTCAGATATACAACTATGAGGCTGTATGCACAGAAGTGCCTAGGCACCCTCACATACCAGTAATTGCACAGAAGTGCCTAGGCACCCTCACATACCAGTAATTGCACTGTTATTTTTTCAGGAGGAATTCAAAAAGGTGTACATTTTTTAGAGTACTGCTAAATCACAATTAACATTTCTAAACATTCTCTATAACATAGTAAATCTTCACCTTTTCAGATCAGATCCACTTTAAGGGGTCTGGAAATCAGAAAAAGTTAAAGCTGCATCAAAGAAATGCTGCTTTGTTTCACAGCAGTCAGCCTGACTGGCCTATTGGTAAAACATATTTTTTATGTTCACCCAAAAGACCCAGTGCCAAAGCACAAGATGAACAACATTGTGTATGCAGTCCGGTGCATGGAGGAGTGCTCAGAATTGTATGTCGGTGAAACATAACAGCAGCTACAGCAGCGTATGGCACAGCATAGAAGAGCAAAACCCTCTGGTCAGGATTCGGCAGTATACCTACATCTAAAAGGAAAGAGGTCACTCCTCTGAAGACAGTCAAGTACGCATCCTCGACAGGGAGGAGGACTGGTTTAAAAGAGGTGTGAAAGGGGCCATTTATGTAAAAATGGAGAAGCCAAGCTTGAACAGTGGTGTTGGGGGGTGTTAGACATCTATTGCCTGCCACATACAATGCTGTTTTAACACCTCTCTCTGGGCAGGTTAATAACACCTCCTAGCTCCAATTATGCAAATCAACACCTGGTTGTGACTAACAGATTATGTGGATTGGAGCAACATTCACCATATTTATTCCCAGATAACTTTTTGTACAAGTCATTCTGAATTGAGAAAGCTGGTTGGATGGCCAGTGAAACGTCTTCAAGAAAAATACAGCAAGTCCAGTTGTACATTACAGCAAGACCAGATATACATTTGTTTTGCCTCAACATATCCCTAAAGACTAGATTTACATCCATGCATTTTAATGCACATTTGAAATCATGAAACTATGTGTCAATGTTTCTGTCAGCCCCCATAACAGGGAACGTTAACAAACGATAATCGACAAACACTGCAAAGTGCATTGTAACGTGCGTCAATGTGCATTTTCTTTCATTTCCATTGATTTTAAGGAATACTGCAAGTGCCCTAAAACAGAGGTGGTAATCCAACCTAAATTCTATCTCATGGCAGTTTTAAACCTGCCACATGTTAGAATCTGTACAATCTCTGTACAATATCTTTTAGATTAATGAACAAAAATGATGTGCTAGTAAATATGTAAAAATCCATGCAACTTATATCCAATCAGGCATTCCCTCCTATTAAAAGATTAAAGGAGAGCCTTCAATCAAATTATAACAAGTGTGTCTAGCATAATCGTTTGTAGTTGCATTAAGGCCTTGTTCACACCATATACAGTACGTTCCAGGGCAGTAAGCTGCTGAAACGCACTGCATCGCATAGTAAACTCCCCCCCCCCCCCCCCAGAACATGGGCACAACAGTGCAGGCATTCTGGTCCAGTGCTATCGGGAAAAATGCTGCACGCACTATTTTTTCGGTCGCACTGGACCAGAACGCAGGTATTGTTGTGCCCGTGTCCTGGTGTGGGCAATCACACTGTGGGCGGGGGACGTGGTTGGGGTGCCATTGACTTCAATGCAGAAACTCTGCCCCAGAACGCAGGGGAGAGTTTACCATGCGACAGTGCGTTTCAGAAGCTAACCATGCTGGAACACACAGTCTAAGGTGTGAACAAGCCCTAACGTTGCAAGGATCAGATAGGACTGCATGTGAAGAAAATATAAAACGTATGCAAGAGGAATAATAAAAAGAATTAAATGAATTAATTTACTGAGCACTATGGTTACAGGTATTAACTGCTTAAATTTACTTGCGTACAATATTTTTCACAATAGTGTTTAGTTAAAATTTTTATTTCTGCAAGCATTAATATTCAGTCTTCATGCACATAGCAGAAGCTTGATTACAAAATGTGATGAGATCCATTGGCTGAAAGTCCCTTGTCATCCTGAATCAAGCAGAAGTCTACCTCTACTCCCTGGTACTTAAAGCTTGAACGCTCTCAGAGGCTGAATAACTACTCGCATGAAGGCGAGTAGTTAGAAGAAAAGAAAAAGTAGTCTCATTTCATTGTGGGGATAAGGGTAGATCAGGAAACTATTAGCTCACTTCCATCTGATAAAAGTAATGTTATCCATATATTCTCATGTATAAAAATGAGTGCCAAGGCAGGAGGTTTCTGATGTGAATCGGACTTCCTTTTAATTAAATAAATGGAAATTTTTAGATTGTACACTATGACCCTGGTTCTCTACTGTTACAAACTCCAGTTTTCATATCTTGCTACTCCTTCTGCAATAAAGATAAATGTTTAGGATTCCATGGAGTCGGTAATATACAAAAATTATTTCTAGCATTATCTGTAAAGTCTCAGACAAATTAAAAGAAAATATGATTTTAAATTACCCACGTTGTAGTTTCAAATAGGCTAATTACTTTATTACTTAAGTAACCACAGCAACAATTGAAGCAAAAAGGTAAGTGCAAAAGTGAAGACGATGCAATATGGCAGGTCATTTATGTAAAGGCTTTGATAATCGGCAGACACTGGCTTATTAAAAAAAAAAAAGAAGAGCTCCATTAAGCACAATTTGCATCCAAACTAAATACTTAATATAACCATGATGCAAGCGCTTCTGATGAAATAAATGCTTCTTTTTATGAGGTCACAATGCCTATTAGTTACACATGTAATAGTGTTCACACAAAAGCAGAGTGGTCACTCCCTCTTAGCAGGTCACTATGGTCAGTGATTAGGTAAAGACTAACTCCATATTATCTTTAAGCCCACCTCCAAAAAATGTTTGTATACAGTATATTTAGAAATAGGCCATTAGAAACTAGAAAGGAAATCTAAATTTAGTAGCACTAAAAATGTTAACCTATAGCAACCATAAAGAATTGGCATTCTAGGACATCCTAGGACTGCAACCAAAAAGAATTGGCATCCTAGGACTTCAGACCAGCCACCTGTCCATAAAATAAATAGAAGGTGTTATGCAGTCCACAGAAATGTTAATCTCAATTTAATACAGCAGAGGCAGAAAGTACAGAAGGATGATCAACTTTCTGGATTTCGGTCAGGATTTTTTTTTTTTGCACTTAACAGATACAAAACATTTTTAATGGTACATTAAACAGACAAAATCAGAGCAAATAAGAGAAGTTTATTGTTAGGGTTTACATATACTACAACAAAGCATCCTTCACAGACTTGTCTGGAGGAGATCAAAACTTAAGTGTACTTTTTAACCTGCACTCATGTCAAATTTGAAATTTAACCTTCGGATGCATAAGGGGAGCACAGTTTACTTGCTCAATACTACAGGATCCGATGACCTGAGAACCTCTGCTTGTATTTCAGGAGAACCATTTCCAAAGCATCTAACTCAAACTTAGATATCTCATACACCATACATAAAACATGATATAAAAAAGTCAATACCAAAAAAATTGTTTCTCACAGCCAGATTGAAACCTGCCTTGGAAGTGTAAATGTAACTGATAAGGGGAGCAGAGAGAGTAGGATACAACACACAGGCTTTAACACACGTGATACTGTCGTGGGCTGTCTTGATTCTGGTTGAATAGGACTATGCAAAACTTTTGCTACAGTGTTTGCTCAACAGCATTCGTAGCTCACCAACTGGTTTTACTTGTTGTCTGGAATTGCTGTGTAACCTTTCAACATTAACATAAGGCAATACCTGCTTATTCAGTAAAGCATTTTGAAAAATACTGCAACCTAGCAGGTTCTACATTACAATAGTCAAACCACTGATTGACAAGTTCGGGATTGTCTTCAGGGAGTTACTGTCATCTCTCTAAAAATAAAGCTAGAGATGCGAGTCCAAGGGGATCGTGCAAACGTTTTGGTCAGTCAATTTATTCTGATCAGTAAACATAAAATGTAAAACATACTTACAGTAATTTTATCAAGGAGTTTTGCCATGTGTTTTATAATTTCCCCATGATGAGCTGTCTGGGTTTGTAAGAGATTCTTAATGACAACAACACTTTCTGCAACTACAACATCTGAAACACAAAAACAGAAATTCATGGTAACCACAACTGCAAATGATGTTGGGCATTACTTACTTACTTACATCAACACAACTCATACATGTGTCCTGTATAGTCTGTGTTGGCCCAGGGCCTCTAATGAAATACTGTTCTGCAGTGGAAAATGATGCTGTAAGGTGAAAGTTTGAAATGTATCTATTGCTACAGGACAATGCAGGCAGTAGGTATTTACATAGTTACATAGTATGTGAGGTTGAATAAAGACATTAGTCCATCAAGTCCAACCTATTAGGATCTCATTCTTAGGACTACTACTTGTACCCCTGTATATTACAGTCCCTTAGGAAATCGTCCAAAAGTTTCTTGAACAATTCCACACTCTTTGCTGAAATTACCGCCTGTGGCAGCGAGTTCCAGACCCTGACCGCTCTAACTGTGAAGAACCCCCTTCGCCCCTTGTGCTAGAATTTTTTTTCACCAATTTTAGGTGGTGGCCTCTAGTTTTTGTAATGGAGTTAATTTTAAATAGTTTATCGCCAATGTTGCTACCACCATTGAACATCTTGTACATGGAAATCATACCCCTCAATCTCCTTAATCTCCTCACCTCCAATGTGAACATGTTTAAATTTAGTAGCCTCGTCTCGTAGCTCTGGTCCTCCATACCCCTAATTAGTTTGGTTGCCCTCCGCTGGACTTTTTCCAAGGCTTGACATGTTTAGTGTCTTTTTACCCGACGTGACCCCATCTTTTGTATTTTACCAAAAAATTGGGTAATAATAAATGTTTTATCATTTAATATAGGGGAAACTGTTTTTTTTTTTTAAATTTCGGTAATTTTTCCTTAATATAGTAAAAAAATAAAATCCCCAGTGGTGAATAAATACCACCAAAAGAAAGCTCTATCTGTCCCCAAAAAAGGGTATAAAATTCATTTCAGTACAGCGCTGCATGACGGAATAAATGTCAGTTAAAGTACCGCAGCGCTGAATACTGAAAAATGGCCTGGATGGGAAGGGGGTTTAACAACACGGATGTCAACTGGTTAATAAATAAGTTGAACAATATGGGACCCAGCACAGAACCCTGAGGCACACCGCTCATTACACTAGCCTAGTCTGAAAAGGTGCCATTTACAGATACCCTCTGGACCCGTTCCGTAGCCAGTTCTCTATCCACGTACACACCACCTCATCTATGCCCGTAGCTCTCAGCTTGTGTAGCAAGCGTTTGTGTGGTAATGTATTTGTAATACCTTGATAAAACAAGCCATGTTCTGATCAAAGGGGGGAAAAAACAAATTTAGATTAACAATTTCTGGTTCTCTGTACTGTAAATCATTTAAAACTTAACTCGTAATTTTAATCAAAATAGCCCTGCATTGATCCTACCATGCACTTTAAGGGTTCTAGGAGGAGAGGTGTAAGGTAATAAAGCTTACCCTTTTCCACACTCCCATATACTTTTTTGAGAGCTGCAAGTGATCGTATGGCAAACAAACATCATGTATGAGGCAGGACTGATGGCCCTACATTACTTGAGGGTTACATAGTTACATAGTATTTGAGGTTGAATAAAGACATTAGTCCATCAAGTCCAACCTATGTAATACGTTGATAAAACAAGCCATGTTCTGATCAAAGGGGGGGAAAAAACAAATTTAGATTAACAATTTCTGGTTCTCTGTACTGTATCAAAAGCCTTTGAGAAATCCAGATATACCACATCCACCGGCTTACCTCAGTCCATATCTCTACTTACCCCCTCATAAAAAGTTAGCAAGTTAGTTAGGCAGGAACGATCTTTCCTGAACCCATGCTGATTGTCATTAACTATCCCGTTTTCCTGAACAAATTCTACCAGATAACAAATTCTGCCATCTTTCAGCTCACTGGAGTCCAGCTTTAAGGTTGTCACCAGAGTTAAACACAGCAATCAAAGGGCACCAATGACAGAACCATTTTTAGACCCTCTATTTAATTGCCTCCCAAGTACAAACACTTATTCAGTACAGGTGGATGGGTAGGTAGACAGACAGACAGATAGCTTGACAGTCAGCCATTTAAGCGCCACTGCACCTAATAAAAACAAAAAAACACTTTATACTTGCACAGCACTCGGTAGGCCTTGAGATCTGGTCACATATTAATACAACAATGCAATTTATGGACTCTGCAGCCTCTTGATATGTGCCTAACATAGCAGTGTAGGATGTGCAGAGGGTTTGAATTTTGGCCTTGGAGACTTAATTCTGTGAATGACACCTTTACTTTTAATTCCAAAAAAATCAGGCCTTGGTATCATCCTTTTAAAATAGCCTAAAACTTTAATTAAAAACATATAGTCACTCTAGAAAAAAAATTCCTATTTAACCTCTTGCCGTCCGCCCGTAGTAAAAAAACGGACGGACGGAAAAGATAGGCACCCTGACTAAATTAACAGATTGTCTTCCCTCCCTCACAATCACACCCCCCTCTATTCCTATATCCCACTGGCACCTCCAATCCAAGAGCATTTTTTTACTCCCCCAAGTACGGGTATTTTTTACCTTCTACGGTGACATAACTGACACGGGTGCATTTTTTTTGGCCTCCTACCAACTGCCAGGGCTATTGCCTCCATTGAATAGCCCCACCCCCAATGTCAGGCTGACTCTTTTGCAAAAGTTCCCAGGCACTGTCATTACTTACAGGAAATGAAAAACATTAGGATAATTTTTAAAAGTCACTGCTCCTCAAGAAATCCCTAAAGATTGGTTAGTAACCCACTGCCAAGGATTTATCTTTTATGTAACAACAATCAGAACCGAAACAAAAGCTTGGCGTTTTTTTCAGTTAGCACAGCCAGCATTTCTGCACAATATACAACCAGTTTTGGTATTTGAAGCCGTGTATAAGTGATCAGATGGCCTTCTAAAGTTGCGTTATGGCTCCCTCCTTGACAGGTTTTAATGTGTCACCTATAAACAGATTTCCATGTTAATTTCTCGCTATTTTGTGTACACGATTTGTAAGCTATATAATATTTCATCTTTGATAATGAATGGAATATCTGGAAGGTTGTGTGCACACAAAAAAAAAACTTTCCTTTTTTTACAAAATTGAAATTATAGATGAATATGGGAAACGCAAAATCATGAACACTATTTTTATTATGTGGGTCTGTTTTCAGTATGTTCTGCAGTGTCTTAAATCAATCCGACTCTAATGTGAGTTTCATTGTCCATTTAACAAAAAAAGGAAAGCTAGCCCACTAGCAAAAGGGCTAATGAATGATATTGCTCCAGAGCAGTGCGCAGTGTTACTTCATAGGATTTATCAGAAATATATTTCCCACTTGTCTTGTGTGATAAGGCTGGAAAAAACAAAGCTCATTTAACTGGGAAGCGTGTACTGGGAATACAGAGGCTTCTGAAATGATTTGTATGGTATTCTACTGTCACCTGGTGGAAGGCAGCAACCAGATGTTAATTAAATACATAAACAAGATTGCAAACAAAATGTACAACCTACAGACAGAAGATGGTAAAAGGAAGTCTAAAAGATCTAAAAAGTTGAGGATAATTTCATGCCACCTAATTACAAAAGTCTTAAATCCTGAATAGTTGTGTTTTATTTATCTTTTTCCCACATAGGTATACAGCCAGTTTAGACTTAAGCTTTTCCTAAAGTGGACTTGAAAAGAAAACTACCATAATGAAAAACATTGTATTCCGCAAAGTGTATACGGCGCATACCTGTAATGGTAGCATTCAGTATATGAATTCCTTTGTCACAGCCTTTATTTATATTTAACTCCACCTTGACATGTGCAGTGACCCTCAGACCCTATGCGTTTGGGGGAGTGCATAAGTCCTGGTATGCATGCAAACAATGAGATTTGCATTCATACCCGTGCAGCTGGAGCTTCATCCAGCCTGATATTGATTTGTACAGGTAACCTGCACACACCTGTAACTTCCACACAGAGATATGCCCCATCTGTAAGCTGCACGGACATTTTCAGGAGGCCTTACTGGAAAGTGTGCTTACAATAATCTTTAACCCCTATGGCCTAACCCTTTTTCTGCCAACGACATACATAACTGGCAGTGGGCCCCTCTACACAGAGGGGCGGGTAGATCTCCATTCACCTTCTCTCATCCCCCCCGGAATGGAGCTGTAAGCAATGCTGATTGCATCACTTCCGGTTCCTCAGCTGTTATTCCCTGGCTAGAGAAGCTGTGATTGCTATATTGGGTATCTATTTACTCGGGATAATCTCATCTTTCATATTTTACACAAAAAAAGGTATTATATTGTGTTTTTCTGCACTAAAGGTAACGCAAGTGTAATTTTTACCGGCATTTTGGGTTTGATAAAGAGGGAGCGAGAGGGTGGGGTTGGGGGAGAGAGAGAGAGAGAGAGAGAGAGAGAGAGAGAGATCTAAAGTGAATTTTTTGGGGGGATAACAAAAGCTTATGGGAAAGTTCAAAAGCACAGTCAGGGTTTTTCTTTTTGCTGTCTAGATCCAGTTGGGAAGAGTTTGCTTCCTGTCCCAGAAACACAAAAGGGTGTAGAAATCTCTCCAAAGTGAGGGGTAGTGATGGAGCAGTAGATAAATAAGGAATTTGCTATTTCCACCAATCAGCAAACTATTTGTTAAATTTGCAGCCCTGTGCAATGCAGTAAAACCATATTAACTTGCAGTGCTGACCCTCTCAAAGCTGATGTAGAGGGACTTGCAGGGGCCAAGTGCAAAGACAGATTATTTCTGCCTACACTACAATAAACTCAGCGCTGAGACTCTATGAAGAGGCATACCTCACAAAACGCTTTCTGGACAAGTCCTATTGCTGAAAGATTCTCAGGTTAACACACCTACAGTATAAACCCAGGGTTGTTAACCAAAAATGCTTTGCATCTCACTGTAACTTACTTATGTTCAATGATGACCCTACAATAAAGTTATACATCTTCCAATCAAGGCCAATATGAGTTACCTGAATGACACTGGATTTACACTTTTTCGGTTTTCTAATGCTGGTGGGTGAAAGACTGGGACAAAAAGGTTTTTGTTTTTTATATTACATTACGGATTTCAGAATTCTGCATTTATAATTACAAACTTCAAAAAAAGAGACCTTAAGGAAAAAAGGATATGGCCACCCTGCAGCTCAAGAACAACTACACTTGAGCATGCCTTGCCAGCCACAATAAATAAACAGAGGTCTGCAGGTTATCCAAATCTGCGGAATAAATGAAGCAAATCCCTACAAATATCATAACACAGAGAAGGCAATTGGGAAGTATGTCACACAAAAATATAAACATCTTCACAAGGAAAAGATGGATTATCTTACCATCTCTGTTTGACAATAGGTACACAAGGCCATTAAGACAGGTGTCAGTCACGGCAGATATATTGGTTGCACATCTTCCGATTGCCTGAATTGTGGCTGCGGCAAACTGTTTGTCCTGGCTTTTCACGTAGGTCTAAAAATAAACACATTTATACGCGTTACAAAAAGGACTTTAAAATTGCATTACGGACTTGGGCAGCACAGTGACAAGTGAATCCACATGGTAATGAAGTATCAATCTTCCCTCTCCATTCCCCCTTCTACAATTTCATTTCACAGAGGTGAAGCGCTTGTGAATCCAAAACACTGTTCTCATCTCAGGAGACCCCAGGGCTTCCGAAATATTTGACTTTTCACATTCAGTGGCCATTATTAATATATTAGTTACTTGTTAAAAAAAAAAATGCAAAACATAGTTAATTGTAGGTATAGACTAATCAATATTTATTAGTAATGTGACAGAGCCAAACCCTGCCAACAATTGGATGTTGAAGGTGACAGTTTATCAATATGTGGAACCATTAGGGGTAAAGCATACGTATGTAATCCCAAACAGTAAAAAATTGCATTTACGCTTCAAAAATGCCAACTCATTTTCAATATTTTTAAATCTGTAACTTTTAGGGTAAGTTCACACTAGCAGCCACGCTCAACTCCACGGCTGCTGGTGTGCGTGTCACCGAACAGTGCCAATGCGCTTGATCGGGCCGCATCGCACTGTGTCTTTGATTTTTTCGTAGAACATGAGTAACATTTCATTACGTTCTATGGCTCACCCTGGTGCGATGCGGTTGTACTGTATCTCACTGTGGTGCTCTTAAAAAGTACCACATGCCGTACTTTATGCACACACCACCGGAATGCAGAGGTGTGAATCAAGCCCATCCATGACAGCTCAGCTCGAATTCAGATAGTTTGAACCAGCTCTCATTAAAAAAATATCTGTTATCCTGCCGTGAAGGTGAACAAAAACCTATAGAGGGGGTTTCTCAAATTTGACTGCAAAGGTGGAAATACCCTTTAAAATCTCAGAAAACCCTCTGAAACCTTTGGAAGGCAAGTAGGGATATTTATGCAGTAGAATTACAATAAAGAGTGTTTGTAATACGCTTATACACACTTACAGGGTACTTTCAAAACTGTACAAACTTTTTTGAAAACTAAATGAAACGGAGAGACCAGAGATGTATAGAATATAATATACACTGGTCTCAGGCTTAAAAGAAAAAGAATAGCGATGAGCATTCAGGCACAATAAAAGTAGGCATTGTGTGATTTCCTGTATGGTGGGAAATGTTTAAACGTGAGTAAACATATTTTCATTGGGTCAAATGTGACCTGCTCAGCAGTGTGTTAAAAGTGCGTGAGAGCGATGTGAAAACACAACGAAGGCCAGAAATAACACTGAACAACTTCTATATCTTGAATGGATTAGTACATTCTCCTTACTGTTCTCATAATAGTCCATAGCCTTCATGTAAGGACACACTAGTGAAAAATTAAAGTAAGTAACTTTATAAAAACCCAATTTCAGTTCCCAAAGGTGCTTTATTCAAGAAATAAGGGGAAAAAAGGCACATAAAGAAATGTCCACTGAGTGCAAAAAAAGCCTACGATGAATGCATATGTAATAAAGTGAAATATTTTTATATTTCACCAGTGTCCTTTTACACAGACAATAGATTTTGTGCATTGCCCATCAAACATTTTCAGGGTGCCTTTGGAGAATAAAGCCCCATAACACAGCATCACATTAGTCCTGGATTTCAGCAGCAGTCATGCATAAGATTAGATAGAAAATGAATCCAGAAAATTAAAAAAGATTTCTGCATAAAAAAAGATGCTTAACTATTTGCCTTTGGGTGGACGCAACTAATCTACAGCTGCCAGAAGGATTTTCAATACCCCATGCCATGCTCTGTGGTTCCATCGACCAGTCCCTGGGCTACTAGTGTCCCATAGAGACTGACAAATGGAACCACTGAGCACAGCGGGGGACTAAGAATCTGGATGCTGTAGAGAGCAAAGATCACAGACAGTCACTTTAAAGCATTATTAAACCCTCTTACAAACAAAAAAACAACAAAAATGCAGCCCTCACCACATACCACGTGTGCTATGTTCTTTCCTTTTAAAAACTGCCATTGCTTGGCATTCCATACATGAAAAATCAGTTCTCCTCTGTTTTTGTGTGACTTCATCGTCTCGCAGGGACCCATCGAGCCCTAATATAGCCACCTTTGCATGAACGTTCACAACAGGGGATACAGCTGCACCTCCCAACGTGTGCGCTGACAACCCCAAAGCCAATGACAGCAAGGCACCCCTTGCTATGGGCCAAGTCACACCAAATCCAGTGTGTTCGGCAATGGGTTGAGGCCGGAATGCATTGGATCTCGTCTGGGGCGGGAGGGGGCGTGGTGGTGCCATTCTTGTCAATGGCACTGCAAATACCCCCACCCCTCCCCGGCCTGCAGTGCGATTGCCCGCATCAGAAGGCGTGGTACTGGAACGCCCTGCATTGCGGTGGAGTGCATGCACTATTTTTTCCGATCCTAGGGCATTTATTAGTCACCACTAAAGTGCAAAGTGCATTGAGGGGTCACTAATAAATATAATAAATATCCCTTTTTTATCTTTATAGTGTGCTGGTGAGATTTAGAATTTTTTTTACTTTCAGTATTACAAAATGTAAGTACTTGGTCACATATTGGAAGAGAAAAAAAAAGTAATAAAGAATGTTTTCTTGGTTTAATACAACTTTAAGCATCTTTTTGGATAGTGAGAGGTGAATGTTTATCTCCACTTTTTCAGTCAAATTTGAGTAAACCCCTCTTTATGTTTGTTATGTGTTCCCTTTTCACACAGCTTATCTAAAAAGATGAAAAAGCATTTCTTTCCTTTTAGATGCGTCTGTGTAGCAGCCCTTTGTAAGTGTCTCTCTCAAATTTAATATGACAGGAAACTCTTGCTATCCCCATAGAAACACTAGGGACACTCTGAGCTTCCCCACATTAACATACAATGCTTCTAAATCTTGAACCCAGGAAAGTGTTCAAATCTAGCGGATAATAAGATCTGCCAGCACAGTACAGACAGGGCATATTGATGTTAACATTAGCCTGCCCTGCCCCCCTTGCATTCCAGAGCAAAACTCATAACAGAGAACAACCTTTCTTTCAGAATAGAGCATGCATTGTGCAAATAAAAATGTTTAAAAGAAAATAAGTTATGCTATGTGAATGAGAAACAGGTAACCAATATAAAATAGGCTGCAGTGGAAATACACTTTATACAGATGTAATAAGGCAGTGCAAATAGTAAAAAGGTTTTTAGTTCATGCAAATCAATGACAGCATCAAAAATGACCACATAAACACAAAACTAAATCAATTAACCTAATTCCCCAAAAATTACACCAATACTCGTCAATCTTCTATTTTATGTTAATTTCTACCTTGAGCCTAGGCAAAAACAACATTTGTTTATTTACCATGAAATAATACTACATAAAAAACAAAAAGGTAAATTGCAAAATAAAGCAAAAAACTGTAAGTACAGAAACTGAGATGTTTTACATTTATGTCATTTTTACACCAGACCATCCGTCTGCTGTGTATAAGGCTGGGCACACACCTTACAACCATCGCAAGACTTTTGTCTTGCGATGGTTGTAAGGTACTTAAAAAAACGTACGATCTGCCTATCTTGGACAAGCAGATCGTACTTGCGATGATCGCAAGCCACGCCCCCGAGGGGCGGACATCCAATGACCGCAATGACGAACGGGCAGTGTGCGCTTGCGCACACCGGCCCGTCCGGCTTTTATCTTACGAACATGCTACACACCCGCCGAACATCGTACGATGCTCGGCGGGTTTTCGAACATGTTCGTAAGTTTAAAGTCGTCCGACTTCCACACACCTTACGCACGGCTTCCACTTCGCACGGCTTCCACACACCTTACGATAATCGTACGATCGCGGGATTTCCCACGATTATCGTACGATTATCGCAAGGTGCGTGGGGACCTTTAGATATAGTACCATGTTAGGCAAAAGGAGGAACAGGGTCAGCTTTAAATGTTTATATGTTCTGATTATCTGCTGAAAGGATTTCATATTTATCTATAAATATTAATGTACCTTTTTTTTTTTTTGTTTACATAAAACAAATTTGAAGATAATGCAGTGAACATTTTTGACCCTTATAGCATTAGTATTCACTAATGTAGATGTTTCAATGAATGTCAACATTTGCTAAAAAGGAATATTGCACTTGCCATTGCTGACCCTCTTTTAAAAATGCTAGTTGCTTGGCTCATGCCATTCACTTCATAACTCTGAGTCACTGATCTGGAACAAATTTACAGAGCATGGAAGTCAAAAGGTTTTAATCGTTTTACTTGTTCTATGTTTGACAGCCACGCAACTAGCATTTGCAGAAGGATGTAGTCCGGAACGGTAGCAACCACGTTTCTCCCAGGAAAGGTTTCCTTTAGTAAATATGTTGCCCAGATATAATTTAATCCATTTTGTTTTTCCCAAATGCAACATAAAATACACACAAACCTGGAATTCACGTAGTAGGGTAGAGACATTTGCTTCATTTGCCAAGTTTGTCATTATTTCAAGCTGTAGAAACAAACAAGCCTTTATTATGACAAGTATACAAAACAATAAAGCAATGAGATCAAACACCAGAACAATGTGAGCCTAGATGTGTCCAGGAAGTTCTAAACCCTTTTGCCACTGCCAATAAATCGAATTAATATGATTTGTACGCGAACGTTGTGCCATTCACCTTTACTGGTCTGTGTTAGGTAGAGCTTATGCATGTGTTAGACAAATTGATGGGAGGCCTTACTAAAAAATGTACAAAACATCAGCAAAGTTTTGCATAAGCTGTGCTAAAGTGAGTCCAATTGCTGAGATGGCTTAGGCATGTGCCCATCTATTCAATTAACCTGCCTTCAATGTGTCTAATGTCTATTGAGAGTGGCAAAACGTGAAATATTAGCATTGGTTAACAAATGACAAAACAGAACTGCAACACGTTTTGGGTGCTTAAAGACCTCCTCCTTCTTAGGGCGTATATAAATAGGTAATCAAAAGAACTCACAGCTGGCACAAATCAACAAGGGTTAAATATTTTCTGTCTAGGGCAGGGGTAGGCAACCTTGGCACTCCAGCTGTGCTGAAACTACAAATCCCATAAGGCATTGCAAGCCACAGCCATGACCCAGAGGCAGAAGCATGATGGGATTTGTAGTTTCAGCACAGCTGGAGAGCCAAAGTTGCCTACCTCTGGTCTAGGGTATAGCTAGAATCAGTGAAACTGCAAAAAAAAAGTGCAGAATCACTAGTCAGTAAATAATTTACTCTTGGTGAATGATGCCAGCGTTAAGTCCTTTTGACTACACCATTATGTTTAAGCCCTGAAGAAGGGGGAAGTGTTGGTTTGGGGCACCGAATATATTTTATATACTTTAAATTAGGGATGCACGGATACCGATACTCGCCCAAATGCTCCGATACCTTTCCCGATACTGGAACTTCTGGTCAGAGGGAGATTTCCTCAGACTGGAAGTGCCACGAGGGAACATGGAGCCGGGATGCTGGCTCCATGCTGTTTGGCCGGCTCCATGCTGATTGGCCGGGAAGCCGGTTTCCCAGCCAGTGTCGAGCCAGGCAAACAAATCGGATAATGTGGTGTGACGACCCCCACCCTGCAGACAAATCATTCCCCTCACATCGATCCTTAGCAGCAGTCATTACCGTACCAGTCCCTCGACCAGCTGGGCAGACACCGCTCTCCAAGCTCTCCAGATCTGGGGGCTGTACACACAGGAGACGTGGGCCGATCCGGAAGAGCTTGGAGAGTGGTGTCTGCCCAGCTGGCAGAGGGTAATGACTGCTGCTAACGATCTATGTGAGGTGAATGAGGTGTCTGCAGGGTGGGGGTCGTCTCACCATATTGTGATCTGTTTGGCCGGCCTCGATGCCGATTGGCTGGGAAGCCAGCTTCCCAGCCAATCATCACCGACCCGGCCAAACAGAATGCAGTCGGCTTCCTGGGCAATCAAGAACCCGGGCGGTGGGTAATGACACCTGGCTTCCTGATTGCCTGGGAAGTCGGCTCTATGCTACCGGAAGTACCAGTATTGGCACTCGGTATCGGAGAGTAACGAAATATAAATATCGGTACTCATACTCGATACCAAAAAATCGGTATCGGTGCATCCCTACTTTAAATATTCATATCTAGGTCCCTTGTTTGAGGCCCCCTGGTTTTTGTTGAGAGCAGCCTAAACAGCGCCATTATGCTTTATCACGATCTGGTCCAACTTTAGACAATTTTAATCTGGTGCCTCATCTCTACTTCTTCCAAATAAATCCAAGGCATTGCTAAAAAAAATGCTCAAACCTGATCCAAGTCCACCTGAACTGCATAATTTCCAAAAATATATAAAAAAGGTAAAAAAGTATGCAATGCATTAATATACTGTCAAACCGACGTTCCTTGCTGATCCACTTGCTGAATGCAGCAAGGGCCTGCATCCCGGCCTTATGGAAACAGGCTGTACAGCCATCTGTTGGAATGTGGGCTGGGCGAGTGGAGGAGATTAAGCTGATGGAGATTAAGCTGACCTCATCCTTGAAAGGAACCCAGGCCAGATTTGTTGCTACCTGGAGTACATGGTACATGTTCAGGGACTCAGCAGATTTCCTGGATGCGTGCCGGGGTTTGGGGTGAGAGATGGAATAGCTCCCGATTGGGGACCCCTTCTTCCCCGACATGTTACGACTAGAAGTAGTCCAGGCCGCATGGCCTGGAATTGACCGACACCTGGAAATTTTTTCCCTCCTACCCTTACGTGTTCTGTGTTATTCATCCTTTATACTACTCTTGTGTGATGTTGTCTTCTTCGTTTATGTGTACGCCTCCACGGGGGGCTGGAATGGCTCGGGCCCTCCGCGTTAGTGGGCTGGGCCGTACAGTCCGACAAGGGGCGATGTTTCCCTTCTGTTATATAATTACAAAATGCCTTAGGGGATGGGATGGAGAGAGCCTGACTAAAACCTGACTGGGCAGTGTACATATACACTGCATTCTAAGAATGCTCTAGTATTGCTTGATATGCTCCCATGGTTTTTAGTTTTGTTTTATTACTGATCTACTGTCATAGCTTTTAATGTCAGGTTTTCAGATTTGAACTGTTGTGCGGCCATGTGGCCCGTTCGTTTTGATTGTACTCTCTGTATCCCACCTTTTTGCTCATAAATAAAGAATTAAAAAAATATATATATATACTGTCAAAGGAATTTACCAAAACTGGAGCAGACAATATCTGAAGCAGTTGCCCATGGCAACCAATCAGCATCTCTTTTCAGTTTGCTCAGGTAAGATTAGAAAATGAGACACAGAAGCTGATTTATCGCAGTGCAAATCTGTTCCAGATTTTGTCTGCTCCAGTTTTGATAAAGTCCCCTCAATATACTGTACGTTGCATGAAGTAACCATGCATGCTCATGCCTATGGAGAAAGGAGCACTTTCCAAACATACCCAGCCCTTCTTAGAGAGTAAACAACAATTAGATGAGAATTATCCATTCTACCTTCTCAGTATACCTTACGAGATTGCTCAAGCAGGGGATGTTTTGCCATGGCTGGATATGGCCTGTAGACATACTAACATTTGTTGATCAGATGGTATGGATTGGGTAAGTGTTCCATGAGATCTACACATACAATTAAAAACACACATCCATTTGGCAGTGTAAGTACTGTATATCTTATGTACAGCCATACCATTACATCTCTACCAAGAACAATACTCTATAAAGCACTTACTAATTACAGACATCCTACAAGTGCACATAGCACCTCTCATCTCTCAAAAAGCATGCAAAGAATCGGTGCCATTTGTGCTTACCTTTAGTGTTTTGATCATAGTTGGGTCAGTTGACCTAATGTAGAAACTTTTTAAATATGGTTCGAACAGACCCTACAGAATAAATGGAGAAGAAATGAGTTAGCAGGAGAACACAGTTCTATCTTCATAAAGTTGTATATTGGTTGTGACTGCAGAATAGGTGGTATAGTAATTCTTTTTTATATTGATTTACAAATCATTTACTGCAACATTTTTTTGGAAAATTAATAAAAATCTAAAGAAATTTGGTGGAGAATGATCCGCGGAAAGTAAAAAAAAAAATCACTTTTGTGACATGTACAGATGATTTGTCTTTTTGTTTTATTTTTATTTTCGTTTGCATTCTGTATGATTGCTTGAAAATCAATAAAATATTTTTCGGGAAAAAAAATCACTTTCAAAAACTTGCAAATAATTTAAATGTGGTAGCATGTACATGTTGCTAAGTGCTATCATATTTGAGTTGTATGTACGTTTTTGATACAAACAGAGCCTGAGGCATTTATACTTGTGTCTCTTACATAGTTATTGGACTTCCATGGACATGTATGTTTCTTTGGAAACAAAAATGCCTGATATTATTGAGCAGGGCTTGTTGCCATACCAAGGACAGCAGAGTTTAGGGTTTTTTGTGAGGTGTTGTCAGATAACAATTGTCAATTGAATTTCCTGTTTAGTGGCTGATATTAATAGATTTTAAATATTAAAAGCGATGTTTTACTTTTATCAGATGATACTTTACAAAATGTATTTTGGTTTTTTGCTTCTTTCTGTTTATTAAATATCAGCTGCTTTACCTTCCTCTGTATAGACATGGTTGCTATGTTCTGAAGAACAATGTACTGAACTTCCCTGAAAACAAATATAAAAGCAATGAGAACAATATTGATTTGGAAATTCAATCAAAATAAAATGTAATACCCTATCTGACATCTTTATGCAAAGTAAAACAAAAATTTGTAGAGTGAAAAACATGTAATGAAGTTGTATAGCATTCATACTGAAAGAGAAAATCAATTTTAATGAGTGTATTGCATTTCTTTCTGAATACGTGCGCTTATAAATATCCACATTTGTGTGTGTGCGCATATGTATGTATACACAGCTATGTTCAATAGTTTGAAGCCATAAGAAATGTTCATGTTTTTTTATAGCAACCGATGCTCTTAGTCTCCAAAGAAATAAACTGATCAGAAATGAAAGCCAGTAACATTGGCAATATCAAAACATTTTCATTTCATTATTTCGAAGCTATATAGGAGGAAATTTTAACCCACACCTTATTCATTATTAGGACACTGAAGAAATGACTTCCAAAAATTGGCTGTACAGACTTGTGTGAATAATAAATCATTCAGTAACTTTAAGTTGAAATAACCATTTGCAACATTAAGTAATATTTTCTAAATCTATTTAATAGCATCTTGAGAAAAAAAAATATAAAACCCTTAAAAATAAAATTATTTCTGAGATAAAAGTTTTGAATGCTAGTAGCACCAAAAATACAAATCACATTCAAAGTTCAACTGACAAAGCTGTGAAGGTGTACCTTTAGGGTTAATACCAAGTTCCTCAGACTTGTTGAAAACTCTGTGTGTAAGTGTACGTGTTAGGTTAGCCCAGCCATGTACATGTAGGATTTCTGCACCCCTGCTAAACAGGAATCTGTACTGCCATCTATTGTATTTACACAACCATAACACCCGTGACTGCCAGAATATTTGAATATTGACTGTATTTGATAAGATGCAGTCACTGATTGGCTGACAACTTTCCAACTGGCTCCTTTGATTTGACATAGACTTCAGTTCATCAGCAATCAGATTAAATTTGAATTGTGTATGGCAAGCTGAAGTCTGGTATAGCCATTACACAGCAAGTCAATGTGCACAAAGGACTGCAGTTGGTCACATTCAAGGATGGGCAGACATACCAACACATTGTTCTTGGAAATATATCTGCCTGTCATAAACGCTTGCATGGTCGTCCAATTTTTATTAAACCTATTATTAAACCTATTGTATTACCTAAATGGAAATATGTTCTAAAGACAAATCATTAGAATCTTTTTTGCGTTATAAAATACAACACTAAAAATATTACAACTGCCATTATTCTGGCATCACTTCCCAATTCTTTTTTGTTTCATCTTCAACTAGCATCACCATTCTGTATTGGCTACATAACTGGTTGGGGATCTAATATGCATGCTAAGTGCTCCAACAAACCAGGAAGCATCAAACTAGATAACTAAAGAAGAGCAGACTCCGTTGAAGAACCATTTCTGTCACCCTTTTCAACAGGAGCACAGTAGTAGCAGGACTTAGTGAATTGAAATAATGATAGAAAAGCAAGAAACGAAAACTTTATTACCAAAAGAAGCATAAACTACTTTTGTCATACCTGTGACCGCGGAGAAGGCGTACCAAAGATTTGGCAACCAAAGTAGTCTCAGTTTTTGGTGCCAAGTGCCAATACAGCTGAACCACAGCCATAACCACCTAAAATATAATAAGTATAATCATATAAAATCAAAATTATATTACAATCTCCACATAGTAGAATTTCATTTGCAGACTGTACTCTAAAGCCTTGGTTCTCAACTGGTGAGTCGTGACCCAAAATTGGGTCGCGACCCTGTGTTTAGTGGGTCACCGCATGCCTTCCACTTTTCTACGCGAGAGGCTCCTCTGCCTCCCCCTAGCGCAGCACTGTCTGTTTTCGCGCCAAGCAGCCATTCAAAATATGCTGCCCAGTGCTAAATGCCAGCTTGAGGTGGGATGGGGCTATGGCCGGGAGGGAGTTCCATCCATACGTGCATTGCTTACATCTCCCTCACGTGCCCTATAGAGGTGCCTTAACCCGGAGTGACATCACATTCTGGCTCCCGTCACTTCTACAGTGCGCACAAGAGAGCTGTACAAGCATTGCACATATGGATGGAGCTCCGTCACAGCACAGCAGCCCACACTGGACCCCAGGCTGTGTATCCACTCCAGTTCCCGTAAGGTAGGGAGCGGGGGTGGATCTTGAAAAAAAAAAATGTAATCAAATATTTTTTTGGATTGTGGATGTGTGTGTGAGAATGCCTTTGAGTGTGTGAGGTTTTGTCTGTGGTTGTGTATGTATGTCAGTGCTTTTGGAGGGCTCGTTCACACTAGTGCGATTAACGCACTGTACCATGCAATTGCACCTACCGTTCATTCTGGTGTGGGAGTTGCGTTGGGCTGCCATTCATTTGAATGGTACCCCAAACACAGCTCATATCCCTGGCACTGGAACGTGCATTCGATTGCAGTGCGAATTGGGTCGCGACTTAATGACCAAGGACAAATGTGGGTCCTGAGGTTACACAGGTTGAGAACCACTGCTCTAAAGTATAGTGCTACTATTTTATACGGCGCACAATTTTCAGAAAGGGTAAACCTTTTTTAGGACATGAAATCTCTGCAATCTATTAAACTTTTCCAATTGCAGTTTACAATATCCGAAATAACAATGGATTGAAAATACAGTAACCCCGATATCATAGTAACCAGTCATACCGCAGCATTTCTGCTCTGGAGCAATGGTTTTGTGTTTCTTAGGAGAAGCCGATGGTCTGGGTCCATAGTGTACGGCTTTTTCTGTTTTTCATCTTTTTCATTTTCCTCATCAGATTCATAGAAAGCATTTGCCTCTGAATTATCATCCTGCAGGAAAACAAACAAAGTCAGTTGATTAAAATTACCAAACAGAAAGCCAAAGGACTGCATATCGTATTCAGTGAATGTGATGCTTGTAATGCTACAGAAAGCTGTCAGACTGCAGACATACAACAGGAGCTAGTCAGAGACTACAGGCATGCAAAAGAAATGGACGAGAATGCAGACATGCAAAGGAAAATAGTAGGGAAACATGCTATGGAGTAGTCATAGACTGGCTACATGCTTCAGGAGACTGCTAGTAGTTACCGATATACAACTATTTTACAAATCAACAATTCTACATTTCTGCTCTCTTCAGCTTCCTTAAAGATTATCTTGTGCCACTTTTGATATTCCATTTAACAGGATTCATTTTAAAAACATAAAAGAAAACGGAGATGAGTAAAACGGAAAAAAAAATAACAGTATGAACGAAACAAGTCAAACCATCTTAAGTACTGGAATCCAGACTAAAGAATATTTTTTGCTCACTGGATTTGGTAATACTCTAGCTAAGGAAAACAGACTACGGTCTGCAGGGGTAAGGGCTACACAGTAAGTGCCAAAGGGCCACATGCTGCCCCAGGGCTGCAAGCTGGATACCAGAGATTTAAAGACTGTGTACAATACTAGATGTTCTTGCAGTCCACCCAAAGCATGGATGTCTTTAAGTCAAACAAATTACTGTTTGCCAAACAAAAAACAGAAGCTGCAAGGACCCTGGATTACTCAACTGCAGTGCAGGAGGTCAGCTTGCCCTATTCACAATATTATACGTGCATTGTATTGTGATGTTTTGGTTTTAACAAAAAGACACACTTGCACATTTTATTGTTAATGTTTGACAGTTTTCTTGCTTCCAAAGGCTCCACATAAGTTTAGCAAGGAAGCACCTCTCATTATTCTGCTGTAGTTCCACACAAGTTGGATTCTACTGACACTATCTGAGCCACTTGAACCCAAGAGGTGACTGGTGTACCAGTGGTCAAATTCCTCTCAGGGAATAATATTCCCCCTGTGACATTTTATTAATTTATTCCATTTGGTTTTAGAATTTCTAATTATTAATAAAGGTTTATCATTTGGAGCACAATTTATTATTAGCATAAAACAGTCACATTTGAGATATTTCTGAGAACTAGAGACAGAGAACAGGTTTCTCTTGCACACCACTGATTTGTTGTCAATTTAACTGTAGGTCGTTGTTTGTAGTCCCCCCAAAAAATGCCCCTTAGTCTAAAGTGGTTGATAGCAAAGAACACTTGGTTGCAACTGGTGTCACAGCAAATGTATACCCAAGTTGGTTTCTTTACTTGTAAAAAAACACATATAAAACTGATCCATTATCATTGACAACGTTTTATCTAAACATTTAAAGTGCATTAGGGCCAATGCATATATATACTGTTGAGAGAATCGCTGCAATCAAAACTTGGGTTGTGTGCTGTAGAGGCTGTTCTGCACTCAACAATGCAAATAAAGGAGGGGGGTGTGTTAAATATCTCTTACTCTGACTTTCAAAGTTGCAAATGTTTATGCCAAAAATTTTAACTGTATTTTAAAAGTGTTCAAAACGGGTGAATCAGATGATAGATTGGGGTTTGTATGGGTTTCCTCCCAGATTATAGATGCATACTGTAAGGCTACCTGGATTCTACCCAACATAGTCCTAGAGGGTGTGTGTTCCTATATAACATACACTAAAATAATATGGAGGGGGGTATTTCAAACCGGTTTCCAACCATATAACAAAAAAAAAAATCAAAAAAGTCAGTGTCTGGCACCACCTGAAGATATGGTCATTTCTAGGCAACACTAAATCAAATAATTTTGTATTTTTGGGAAAAGATGAAAGAAGCAGGCTAAGTGGACACTACTAAATTGTGTTTAATGATTATTTTTTGATTTTTGAAAAATAAACGTTATATACATGCAGTTTTTAAAAGCTACAAGATGTGTGGTGCAAGGCTGCAAACAACTGGGAAAGAACAGCCGTGGCGGATCTGCTCCTTTGCTCCATATTTTAACAGTAGAAAAATTCCATTAACAAAATCCACCAGTGTTGATTTGTAATGCAATTACCCTAATGAAACATATCACGCTTTTGCTTACTGCGCTCTAGCAGCGTTATGGGTCACAAGACGCTGTCTTCACTGGCAGTATGCAAATTAAGTATTTCATTAATAACCACAAAGAAGAAAAAAAAACACAATTCCAACACATTCTATCACAGAAGAAGAAAAGATAGCAAAGTGCTTTACTCATTATGCATACACACATACGCATTAAGAAACATATAAGTTGATCTTCTACTAGTACATAGTACAGAGACTACATCTATATGACCAATCTCAATCAGCTGCCCACAGCACATGATGATTCATGGTCATGTCCAATTGCTCATAGGTGAGTTTCAATGCTTGTCTTGTATGCTGTAAGAGAAACATTGCCTTTCACCGAGAGGATTTGGCCACCAAGACGGAGGGCGTGTGCACTCCATCTCCAGACTAGATACGGATGTGTTTCTACAAATGTGGTCATGTGCGTTTTTGATCCATTTTTTTTTAGTGTCAACTGGTTTTTAGGTGTGTTCCAGTGTGTTTGCATGCATTTGTGTTTGTTTCAGACCAGAAAAAAAAATGTGATATTCTGGACGAACGTAATGCAGTGAACTACTCAGAAGAATCATTGGACTCTATGGGGATGTGTTTTTGGACCAGACAAAACATTCTGGTCTGGATTTGATCTGGAGATGGTGTGAACAAGTCCTTAATGTAGCAAGAAAACCTATTCTTGGCTCCTAACCCTTGAAGCAACGTTTTGACTGCATCTTAGTACACACATTGAGGATGATTTAGTAAGGAAGTTGAGAATCTTCAGTGAAAAATTAAGATATACATATACCCAAAAATTAAAAGCAAATTTGAGTTAACTTTGAATACTCAATCACATGCTGATGCTTATCACATAACTGGATAATTGAAGTAAATATTCAAACATTTTTTCAGTGAAGATTCTCAACTGCCTAACAAAATCAGCCTTATAGTGTGTGTGTGTGTGTGTGTGTGTGTGTGTGTGTGTGTTCACATGGTTTATTCAAACAGGCCGCCAACAATTCTTAAAAACAACATGCTTCCAACTGACACACATGCTGCTATTCGCTGTGACATCTAAGCTATTCAGGAATCAACATACCATCAATATCAATTCACTGAGAAAACAGAAATCACATGGGATGGGAAGTCATTAGTCTGAGAGAGACTGTTGTGAAACTTGACACAAAGGAAGTGTTGTGCTATCGGCAAGGTGTATTTCTCTACTGCTAAATCTGCTAACGTTCATTTGACTAATCTCTGGAATTCATTAACCTAAAAAGGTTTAATTTCCATTTTCCTGCATCAGCTCTATTTATGAAATGTTGTGCCCTATAAAGATGCCGTTATTTTCCATAGTCAAGCACCCTCTTAACAAATCTTCTCATTAATATGTAAATGTAAAGTCAATCGGTCTTCTCCCTGACAGCACTATGAATTGCTAGTGCACTGTATAATCTGCTGTGACTTGGCATCCGCTATTTATCATGAAATATGTCAGTTAGAAAAATTATGGAAACAGCGCTGCAATTGATAGGGCTGCAATCTACTTTGTCAACACTTAATTGTTCTTTAAATCTAACATTTACATATAAACAGCCTAAATTCCCAGCCATGATGATACAAATAAACTAAATTAAAAAAAACTCTTGGGTATCTCAAGATGTCCTGTTATGGGACTTCATTATATTTAAAAAAAAAAAAAAAAAAAAAACAAGGAAAAAAAAGGGTCAAAAAGCTTAAATAAAAAAAAAAAAAAAAAAAAAAAAAACAGCAAGGAAAAAAATGGTCTAGAACGCTGAATGAAAAAGATATTAAAGTGAAAAAAAATGTGCCAATTTGATGAATAAGTAAAATGATTAATTTTGTCTAGGGGGACCAACCACTATAATTCTTAATGCTCATAAATAAACTCTGTATCAAGCATCTACACAACGTTACTGAAAATCCAGATTTTCTTGATGCAGAAATCACTGAATTCCAATTGAGCGGCAATTCATCAAGAATGCTGCAGAGAAGGGCTGCAATGAACCGCGCTGCGTGATTGGCTAACATATATTTCCTGTCAGCTTGCAGCACATTTTGTACTCTGCTCTCTCTAGTGGTGCAAAGTTGCAGTGTGTACCTATTTGAAATCGAGACGGAGGTACTGAAACAATTATGTGACTTCCTTCTGAAAATACTGGCTGACTGGTGGTCTCTGGCTTCAAAGTTTTCTGGAATTACTTAAGCTGACCATATATTATGCAAATGTTCGCCTGTTTCTTCAACAACTATCCAAAATTCACACAGTCAGTGTTGCTGTGGTCACCTTTTCGGCCGACATCCCTCGATCAGCTGATTGAAGGAGTCGGTCGGAAAATCTTCGAGCAAACAGACCCAGCAGCCAATTAATAAAAAGGAAACAGAGGGGATTCCTTGATCGACGCTCATAAGCGCTCGTATGGCCAGCTTAACTGAGGACAAGCAAGCTGATAAGGAATGTCAGAGGGAAGCAAGAACAATTATCTGCTGGAAATACTTAAACCATTAGATCTACGTGACAACCAACCAACTAGCAATTTATGGGGAGATCATCTTGCAATGGAAAAAAAAAACTGAACTAACCGAACCCATGTTAGGTATATGGGCAGTTGAGTGTAAGCAGAAAAGTGTCCATTTACATCCGACTACCTCCAATTCGCCCCATTCAGGTGCACCAAAAGAAAAATCTGTTTCATCTTTTTTTTTTCTGACTTAAAAAGGACTTGGAGGTAATTGGATGTAAAACCAACACAGGTTTGCTTACAACCTCACGCATCAGGTCCAACTGAAAAACTGACTAATGGCTGTATATCTGCAATGTGTGATCTCTGGCATTGCAGCCTCTACTATAGTGCTGTTGACTGTTCTCCTTGCTGCTGGTTCTGACAAGGAAAAAAAAAAACCCCTACCTTCACCAAGATGGCCACCTCCACACAGAGACAAAGTGCAAAACAAGGCATGGTAAGACAGTACAGGGGAAAAATAAGCTGCAGGGAGACCACAAGTAATGATGTTGACTAGTCATTTGCCCTCGATCTGCTTTTTTTTGGGGGGGGGGGGCAGTTTCCAAAGTTCAGCTCCAAGCAGAGCAGTGGACAAAAATTGGTTCTATATTGAATTGTTCATAAAAAATGTATGCCAACAGTCTTGCACAGTTCAAAGGGCTGAACCACCATTCCTGGAGAAAATGCTGCTCCGGGCTCAATTCGGTAATTGTCACATGTGTGAAGGCCTACGCACTTGATCACATAATCTCTGCTGAAAAGGAGGGGTAGCGAATCTGAATTCTAATCCTCTGCTTTAGCAAAGATCAGGTCACAAAGTTGCATAGGCATTTTATCTCGTGATTAGCCATGGCTATAGCCTGAGAGCTGCATTTCCAGAAATATCTCAACTATTCGATTAGTCTACATCTATCAAAACAAGTCTGGTAGCACAGCTAAGCAATATATACATTAAAAGAGAAAAATAGCTTGCGATAAAACTAGGACTTCATGTTTGAAATAAATCCAATAAACAGGTTATTTCTATCAAAGATCTTCTTGCTCACCTCTATCCATGGGCTAACAAACTGTGTGCGTGCGTATCGAGTCAGCATATGGATTATCACCACTTGTCCCCACTCTTCCACGTCCACCAGCAGATTACACAGTTTACGATAGTTTTTGTGAATCAAATCAATTCTGTCTGGGCAGACTTCTTCAAATGCCATCACAACGCTGCCCGCCACAAGCTGCAAAGCAACAAAGGAAGAGTTAAATATATACTGCTGTAAATATAGATGTTAATATGTGGACATAATGTCAATAAAACAAAGCTAAATGTTCCATTCATTAAAGTACAACTAACTGGGTTTTTTTTTTTATTATTAATTTTTTTTCTCAGAGTTCTTTTTGCAAATGCAATTGTTCACCATGCATATACTTACTAGTAGTGTTCATTGAAGGCTGGGTTTAAATAGATTTTCCACTCACAGTAACAATGTAAAAATTGCTCCACTCTATGGTTCTTGATAAATCAGGAATCAGATTAATTTTTTCTATGTCTAAAGAAGCAACTCCAAGATTATGAAGATCTTAGCGCTGCTTAGACACTTTGTACAACGTGGCTCCCACCACTGAAATGCATAGCAGATGTATATTGAATAAATTAAGTTTAAAGACAGATCATGGACATTTTACCTATTTTATTGTTGTTCCAGTTATGTGAAGCAGCCCCGAAATGTGTTGTTAAATTATAGTGTGTGGATCTTTTGGTAAAAACATCCTTTTGGTATAATATATTTTAAAATAATTTTTTTAAGTGAAATCTGTGCCAAATCTTTGGATATTAAACTATCCTGAACAACAGGTAAAAGAGCTTTAAAACAAACCACCCTGACCCTTTATAGTAGGAATGGTGCAGGGTGTGACAACAACCATGGTTGTTTGCTATTCAGTAACAGGCGAAATAAATAGGCTGCCCGCCCACTGAGGCTAGGGTGCCAACATCCCTGACCCCATTCAGCTGCCAGATGGGCGATTCCCCAGCTGGAGGCAGGAGAATAAAAAAGAAGGGACGGGGAAATGAGCTGATGTAATTGACCAAATATGGCCATTTAAGATCTCCACAAAGACCTAATATTTCAACGCCTGCATTGTGAACTTTTCAAATGAATTTCTTTGCAACGCTTATAGATACAAAAGGTGAATAAGGGCTTGTTTTAAAGTTACTGTACTGCTTTTTCACAATATGTAAATATTTGACAGAGATTCACTCTAAAGTATATGTATAGCCAAAACATTTTCTTTTAGACAGTGAATAGACAAAACCTATGAGGTTATATTTTGCTGCCTTTGTCCCACTGGGGAGTTTTCCGTTCACTTTCTGTCCTGAAGGTGCAATAGGAAATGTGAAGAATTCTCTCTAAAAGGAACAGAATTTCAATTTTTGACAGTTGTCACAGGGATAGGTGTCCCAATTAGAGGATTTCCCCCCCTTGTTTTGTTGACAACTCTAAAATGTAGGATTTATCTTTAGTTTCTGATTTAATGACAGGGAAACAGATAGTCTAATCCAAAAAGCTATATTACCAGCCTGAGGCCTCATCCACAAGACCAAATAGGTCCATGCAATGGATTCTTGTGGCTGGAATCATAGGTGCCTGCGAACAGCTGTGGCTGGTTAGCCTGTAAAAAGCAATGACAGGCTGACATGCATCAGCACATCCTTCAGCTGAGGACAGGTGGCCCGCAATTTGTCTGCATCCAGGGCTGATCATATGTCCCTAGTGGCAGGTAACCGCTGGATGTGCGGATACATGTGAACAGTGGTGGACAGCTGAGGCTCCTGTCAGCCTGCCATTGCTTTGCACAGGCTAAGAGGCCGCAACTGTTCACATACACCTGTAACTCCACCCACATGAATCTGTTGATTCTTGCTGCAGGAACCTGCTGTCTGGACCTATTCCGACATGTTAATGAGGCAAAAAGGAACTCTATTTTCACCCATGAGACTGTAATTTACCAATTGAATTTAACTGACGATATCGGTCACTTTTTAGAACATAAGAATACTTATTCTGGTGTGTTATCTTTGTAAATTGAGCATATTGTGAACTCTTCTCAACTCTAGCAGTACTATCAATACAAAAAAAATTGTGGGTACAGAAGGAAATATTAGAACCCATGTCAATGGAAAGTGAGACTAAATAAAGAAAAACTCCCAACAGCTACAGAGGCAGAAATAACAAAATGCTTTTTTTTCAGTACAGTAAGGCTTAGAATTCGGTTAGCTTTTTAGTGCTGTCTGTGTCCCTGTTCAAAAATGTCCCTCATGTCTTGTCCGGTAAAAAATGCTTTCATTGCAACAGTAAAGGTGCCCATACACCTTCCAACCATCGCAAGACTTTTGTCTTGCGATGGTTGTGAACTAATTAAAAGCTTGTACGATCTGCCCATCTTGGACTGGCAGATCGCACTTGCGATCATCGCAAGCCCGCCCCCCTGAGGGGCAGGCTTCCGATGACTGCAACAAGGGGCGGGCCTCAGATGACTGCAAACGGGCCGTGTGCGCATGCGCACACCGGCCCGTTCGGCAGTTGTCAAACAAGCAGGCCACTAACCCGCCGAGAATCGTACGATTCTCGTCGGGTTTTCAAGCCTGCTTGTTGGACGGTAGACGTGTGAAAGTGAACAGTAGAAACGGTTGTACGCCTTCCATACACTTTGCGATTGTCGTACGATCACGGGATTTCCCCGCTATTCTCGTACGATAATCGTACAGTGTATGGGCACCTTAAGTGACTCTAACAGACCCCCAGATAGCAGTAAAAACATAATTAGCTCATTGCACCTGTGACATATTGTACAAATATAGACAGCATTTTGAAACTCTGGCACCCGTCAGTGTGCTCTATTATGAAATTGTCCGGTTAAAAACAGCATAATAAAAAAGGTACCCAGGTTTTGAGACTCCCAGGGCACTTTGAAAGTCAACTTATATGCATCTACCTGTGGGACCCTCAGTTATGTTCCTGGGGCCAGTTTGTCATAATAATGCATTATATGAATAAAAAAGGAGCAGAAAAGTTTAACGGAGCCCAGCAGGTAAAAAAAAAAAAATCCCTATACCTTTTAAATGGTGGCACAAGTCATACTAAATATGATGTCGCCTATAACGGCACATCCCAAATCTGGATGTTAAATAAAAGCCTAATTTCGTATATATGTTATCACTTTGAATTAACTGTTGATGTAATGAAAATCCATGTCAATCCGCTAAGCATTTTTCTGTAGCACATTGTAACTCTTTAGTTATAAATACAAAACAAAAAGAATGGCAGGTGTGGTACTAACTGTATGTTGCTATTATACTTGTTCAGCCAGGATAAACAATTAAGAGTAAATTACTATGAGAGAACAATATCTGGGGCCCATTGCCAAATGCTGCCTACATGATATTATATTGAAATTTGTCATTATTATAAAATTAGACTTTCGTATATCTTCTACTTTGTGCCTCAACTAAAAGGCATACCACATACATATGTAGCAGAACTAAAACGCACAGTAAAAGTAAAATCAGCAAAAGTAAATGGACAGCCAAAGCTCACAGAACATTTGTTGTGTACTTAGAGTACATGAAAACCCCAGCAATTTACTTATTTTTGTTTCTCCCTTTTCTGTCTGTTAAATATACCATTGAAAGTTTTTTGTCATATCTGTTCAACAAGTGCAAGACTGATGATCCTTTCAGCAATCATGTGAGCTAACATTCCATGCGGCACTCTCATCAGTTACACTGTTTTCAGAACTCTCCGTCGATTACAGAACACCCCCCTATGTTATGGAGAACAGGAGAGAGATGTGTTCTGTAATCCTAATATACTTCCTGTCCTATTTTTGTCCTAATTTTGCTTCTACATAGATGAAGCACAGTAGGTGAGTGTTGTCACTCTAGGAAAGGAGTAGTTGCTGGAAGGATCACTAGATGAAAAGAATAAGAAGTCTGAAAGAATTAAACTAATGCAGCCACCACAGCTAAGGAATGTTAAGCTGGAATATATTACATTATAGTTCTTAGACCTTTAAATACACTAGAACAAATCTCTCACCCATCACAACTGACTAGAGGTGCACCGAAATGAAAAAAAAAAAATGTCAGGTTGAAACCGGAAAAAATTTTTATTGTAACTTTTTCAAAAAAAATGTATATTTTATTTTTTATAAACTTTTTATTTTTTTTATATTTTATCTATTCATTAATTTTTATTAAATATTTTTATTTTTTTACTTTACTTTTAGGGGCTTCGGGGAAATATTGGGGGTCTAAACAGACCCATGATATTTCCCTTTTAAAATAGAAAGAGTTTGAGGACAGAGCATCAATCTCTTTTTCTGCAGCCCCTGTTATAAATGAACAGGAATCCTTCCAGACATGCTGTTGTAGGGTTAGGGTCTCCGCCCACACCGCTCTCCTCTGATCTGTGACAGGAGGATGAGCAGTGCGGGGAGGAGAGACGCCGGCCGCTCACAGCGCTCTCCTCCCTCAGCGCTCGGCCGCCTGTGACAGTTTCTCTCCTCCCCGCTGGGACACAGAGCAGCACCCAGCAGGAAGGAGAGAAGAATGGATGCACCACTACATCGGCCAGAAAATGGCACTTTCGGCATTTAGCCAAAAGTGCAATTCTCGGGCCAATACGTTTCGGCGGCCGATATATAGGTGCATCCCTTAAACGAACTAATCAGAAAGTAAATGAGTAGTTGCTACAAGAAACACATGAACTTCAAAGCACAAATTCAAGAAGTCATGAATCAGTGCAGTGTAAACTACAATTGATTTTTGTTGGAAAGGGGCTTTAAAAATGTGTGTAGATCTTGGAGGTCAAGACTCACCGATACAAACCTCTCCCAAATGCTATTGTATCTCAGGCTCTACTCCTCCTGAGCAGAGCAGTTCTATGCTACTGAACATACCTAAGCCAGACCGAACCAGATACATTGCAGTATATTTATTTAATGTATACATAAGGTTCAAGTTGTCCAAGTATTTCGTAGTGTGCGCAATGGTTTAAATGCCTGTCAGGTATTTAATGCTGTATGCGTTTCCGCTGGGGGGACTGACTCACCCCCTGTATTTGCCCAAGTGACCAATGTTACCTACCCAGAAAGGGAAGGGAAACCCAACATTTTACAGTAGTCACCAGAAAAGGAGCAAGGTGGAAATATTCCAAATGGGACACCTGTGATGTTAGTTAACCAGCAGTAGGTTTTAAAGATAGCCTTTAGAGGCCATCTTTCAAAACACCCCTTTAGATATCTGCTGGAGCACACTGATCCTTTCACTGATCCCCATAGGGACACACAGGCACATTGACCAACGAGAAGATGCAGAAGGGGTATGGGCAGAGATCAATATTCTATGCCAATACTGAGATTTGTTTCAAGGTTCCTAGAGTTGTCCAGCAGCAATATGAAGTGGTGTGCAGGTACCTATAGTTTTATAGGTTTACTGATATAACAATCTTACCTTGTAAAACACCATGCTGTGTGCAAAGAGCAGTAACCTCATATAGCCACTCACATTTTAGTTTATTGCATTTTAAAACAGGAAAACAATATAAAAAGCAGTTTTTTTGTGGGTTACTGCACTTTGCACACAATGCTGGCACCTATTAAATAAGCCCGCAATTTTGTCTGGTACTGTTTTATGCGATACGAAGACCTCCCAAACGCAATCATTGCTGCACATACCAAGCCGTCACCGGGTCAAGCTTTAAAGATTCCATAGGTGCAAAGTCGACATGTACTGCAAATAAAACCTGTAAAACAAACCTCCCTGGAAAATAAAAAGGTTCCATTCACTGAAAGCACACAGGATTACCTGTAAGTACCAGCAATTTCCCAAATGACTTTAAAAAATAATTGAATGAAAACACAATCTGATGAGAGCGCTTTCAAGAAAACAAATGATATTTGCTCTAATAATATTTTTTAGATTTTTTTTGCCTTTTCTGTAGTATTTGGCCAACATTTGGTATATTAATATGCACCCAGCATTACAATCAAAAGAAAACAGCGCAGAATATCTACTCGCTATTATGCTAAGCAAGCTGAAAGTCCTTTGAGGATTTTATGAATTACCAATCAGTATAAACGTGAAGTTGCATTTATTGACTCCAGCCCTGTCCACATACAGGAGCCTGCTGCTAGCAGCATGAAGACAACTCATTCCACAAAGCATGGATTTGATTATTTGGAAGAACTAAATAAAATACATCAGACGTCTTGGGATAATTTGCTTTTTCATTCACTCGCAGCGTAGAGAGGGGAAAAAAAAACGAGGGAGGGGGGATAGCAAAAGACAGAGGGGGATATGCATATGAAGGAACATTATACCTGTCGCAGCAAAAAAAAGGTAACTTAGCATGCCAGGAGTTTAATTAAAGACAACATTATGCAATGTCCGTGTTGATAGGCTGTGGGAGGTTATTATAATGCTGGAATCACTTTTCACCTGGTGGTAAACAATCAAAGAACACTTTTAATAAGCATTAAAAATAAAAAGCAGATCATAGCGTGCCAAGAAGAGGAATAAATCTGTTTTCTATTATTTCGAGTATATTGATATTCATCATACCAATGTTAAAGCCCAACTCCAGCCACACAGCTACATACAAAGTTGGTATATATGTATGTGAACCAGACTAAATGCCAAACGATCTGTAAACTTGTCTGGCAGATCTTGATAATCACACACACACACACACACACACACACACACACACCTCACAACACTTAGACCCTATCCACACTGAGCTACATCAGCGCTGATTTGAGCTGAGCGACTATGAGAGACATTGAGCTACAGTGCACATTTTGTTGCTCTACTTTTGGCATGGACTTCGTAGCTGCTACATTGGGCTGTAAAAGCGGTCTTGATATGACATAATTATTCTTCCTGTTTCCTGCTTATGTTCCTTCTCATATTTCTGTGCAAAAGTGACACTTCTGTAGCGCGACGTAGCACGACAATGTCGCACAAATTCGTGCGACATTGAGCTACACCATTGAAGTCTATTGGGCCAAATCGCACAAAATCTGCCGAAAAATATGTCATGTTCAAGCGACAAGCTTGAGCTACAAGCTACAGGCGACACTAAGCTGTGAGATGTGAACAGCTCCATTGAAATGCATTGGACAAGCTACATTGAGCTGATATTTGAGCGATTTGTGAGCTGAAATCGCGCTACAAATCACTCAGTGTGAATAGGGTCTAAAGCCCAGTGGGTGACACCATAAATTACTATAATGCAGTGTTGCAACTTCCATGGTTCCTTCCGGAGTCTAGACTACTCAATGGAATATGAATGAGTACAATGGCACTTGTAAGGGTTTCCACTAGAACGCATGCTGTAACAGACTCCCATCCAGCCCCCAAATCATGAAACATGTTAGGATGGCAGCACTGCCCAATCCAAAATGGCCCGATTGGGTGTTTGTACCGCTGGCTGTCTATGAGGGTAACTTCAAATACAGAGTCCACAGATTGGAAAGTGCTAGCACATAATTAAAAGATGCCAAGATTAATAATGCACATGCCCAAAACTAGCAAGCATTCATATTCACAGATAAGCAACATGTATGTTGTTTTTTTGTGCCTTTTCAGAGAAAGGGGACTCTATATGCTAATGCCTAGATTTACACTTGTATTGTGATGGAGAATCTTCCATGATCACTAAACATGTACTAGTAAACAAGCTAAGAAGCAGAACCTTGCAATCCCTATGATATCTGTATGACTAGTGAACTAACTTTAGATTGTAACCTCTTTTAGAAGCAAGGAGTAAAAGTTGAATGGGTCAATGTTCTCTGCAAATTGATTAAGAGCTATTAGAAACTAAAACACATTTAAAATATTTTAAAATTTTTTAAATAAAAGGGTGTAGTTTAACCACTTCAAGACCAGGTGTTTAGACCCCCTTCCTGGCCAGGCCATTTTTCAGTGTTCAGCGCTATGCTCGTGTACCGAGCTCTCTCTGATCCCCGTGACACTGCCGACATGCTGATCCCGGGCTCGCACCGGGGCACAGCGGAGCCCGGGATCAGCAGGACAACGGCAGGGGGGGGGGGGCAACCCGATCGGCACCGCATACACGCGATCCGCCGGAGCCTGTTTTTAAAAAACGGCAATTTCCCCCTCGCGCGCGGGGCGTGTCTGAGCGGACGTCTAGAGAGCTCCGGGCCGGCCGTTTTGCTACTACGGCAGGCCCGGAGGCAGTTAAAGGAGAACTATGAGGTGAGTGCTTTTCACTCACCTCATAGTTCTAGCCGACCTGTGACAATGAGACTGTCACAGGTCGGCTCAGTAGATCGGGAAGTGAGCGAACACATACCGGCGTTCGCTCACCTCTTGATCCTGTCACGGCTTTCGGAACAGACGGGGGAGGGGGCGGGTACAGCTGGCTCTGCCTCTAGATAGGCAGATAGGCCTCTAGATAGGCAGAGCCAGCTGTCAGTCATGCAGCTGGGCGGATCCAGACATAATTGTCGGGATCCGCTTCAGCGTCTCAGTATACCGCGAGCTGCTCTGAGCTTAGGGCGACGGGAGGACGCTAGTTTGTGTCCTCCCGTTAACCTAAGGAGAACTACGGGGAAAAGCCTTAACCCCATAGTTCTCCTTTAATGGGCAATATTTTAAACATAGTTATCCAGTAAAATAACAGAACAGTGGTGCCAAAGATGTTCCCCAATCACTCATGGCACAAACTTGTTGGGTCTGGTTGTAGGTAAATATTGGGAGTAAGTATACAAAAAAAAATAGACCTTACTGAACCCTAAGAACCATTGCAATCTCCCAAAATCCTTATCCATTGCAGCGTATTGAAAACGGCAACAAATAACTTCTCTTATTAGCTCTTTTTGGTCTGTTGAATATCCCATTGGAAGCAATGTGTTATATCCATTCGATAAGTGAAAAAAACCCGCTTACCGTATATACTCGAGTATAAGCCGAGATTTTCAGCCCATTTTTTTTGCTGAAAAGTGCCCCCCTCAGCTTATACTCGAGTCAGCGTGGTCCAGTGGTCAGGTTTCTTCTTACTTACCTCGCCGAGCGTCGCGTCACTGCTGATAATACAGGGGGGCACTTTAATCACATTAGCAAAAACGACCCTTGGTGCTGTACCATCAACTATTCGATTTGCATTCGAAAGATCATTTGTGTACAATTTCCGAACAAAACTCTAACAATGTATGTACCTTTAGGCTCTGTGTTGTGGAAATTAGGAGAGGGGGAGGGATTCATTGGATTAGGAAAATACAGCTGGGCAGGGCTGACACCATACAGTTCACAAAAATGATGTGTGCTGTTAACTCACAATAGGAAGTAAGGAACTCAGCTGTAGATCAACTGATATTTTTTTGTACTTCCAGTGGCAAAGCATGAAACGGATAGGTATTGCAGAGACGTACTGCATTTTGTTTTTTGATTATCTTTTTCCCCGACATACTCAACGTTTTCCTGCGCAAGAACCCTTCACAGACTTGAATGGGATGTACCCATATAGGAGGAGCAGCCTCTCATTCAAGTCTATGGGTTGGTATCGCGCAGTTGCGGGCATTAGATTTTTACTGACCAGGCTGCAGCCAGTAGGGGAGCCCGCAGCAATCAGACAAGGTAGGTACGGACCTGCTGGAGCAGGGACTCAGATCTTTCTATTAAGAAGGCTAAGGAAAATGTTTTAGAACACATGCACCTATAGGTTTAAATGACTGCCAAAGCTGAGAAATGCAGCCTTGGATCAACGGTCTGTAGCTCTTTTTCACTAATCATAGTTTTTTATGAGACTCTCATGTTCTGTATAAAATTAAATAACTATATTTGGTACAAAAACATCCCCAGCTGAACAAAAGCATTTCCTAAATCATAGAATACCTTGATACATAGTGTTGTGATGCAATGCCATGGACAATATACTATAACATCCAATAGTACATATAATGTAGTTTAGTTAGGGGACACCCTCTATGTTATTATGCACACACAATAAATAGTTCAGCTGGGCAATGTCCAGTGTACGAATGTTAGTCTGTGAGTAATTGCAGATCCAAACCCAATATTAAGAAAACGAAAGCAGAAAAAAAACAAAAAGAGTCAAGTGGACAAAAAGCTATTTCTATCATCAAGCGCCTGCTTCTAGATTAGCATGTAAATTCTGTTCTTGTCTCTAAGTGAAAGAAACAATTCTGCTCCCATCCAGCGAATGTAGATTCTGACATCTAATTTTTTTCCCCATTTATTTTGGATATAATAAAGTGCTCAGCTCTTTCCTGGTGATGTAATTTGCACACACAGAAATCTATTTCACATTAGTTTTTCTCAATGAAACAAATCTATTCTTTGCGGCGTATGCTGCTCCGCTTAGTCCAAGCCATTACAAATAAACTTAAAAAAATAATAAAACATATGACTTGTATACATCAATGTGTAGCTATATAAACATATTACACGCATATAAGAGTTTTAGGCAGGTGTGAAAAAATGCTGTAAAGTAAGAATGCTTCAGAAATAAGTGTTAACAGTTTATTTGTATCAATTAACAAAATGTAAAGTAAATGAACAGAAAATAAATCAAAATTTGGTGTGACCAATCTTAGCCTTCAAAACAGCTTCTGTTAACAGGTACACTTGCACGCTGTTTTTGAAGGAACTCGGCAGGTAGGTTGTTCCAAACATCTTGGAGAACTAACCACAGATCTTCTATAGATGTAGGATGCCTCAAATCCTTCTGTCTCTTCATGTAATCCCAGACACACTCCATGATGTTGAGATGAGGGCAGTGTGGGAGGCCAAACCATCACTTCCAAGACTCCTTGTTCTTCTTAACGCTGAAGATAGTTCTTAATGACATTGGTTATATGTTTGGGGTCGTTGTCCTGCTGCAGAATACATTTGGGCCCTCCCTGATGGTATGGCATGACGTATCTGCTTGTATTTCTCAGCATTGAGGACACCCTTGATCCTGACCAAATCTCCAACTCCATTTGCAGAAACGGAGCCCCAGACTTGCAAGGTATCTCCGCCATGCTTCACTGTTGCCTGCAAGCACTTATTATTGTACCGTTCTCCAGCCCTTCGGCAAACAAACTGCCTCCTGCTACAGCCAAATATTTAAAATGTTGACTTATCAGTCCAGAGCACTTGCTGCCATTTTTCTGCACCCCAGTTACTATGTTTTCGTGCATAGTTGAGTTGCTTAGTCTTGTTTCCACGTCGAAGGCGTGGCTTTTTGGCCGCAACTCTTCCATGAAGACCACTTTTGGCCAGACTTCTCTGGACAGCAGATGGGTGTACTTGGGTCCCACTGGTTTCCACCAGTTTGGTGCTAATGGCACTGCTGGACATCTTCCCAAGTTGAAGGGAATAAGCATGATGTGTCATCTGCTGCATTAAGTTTCTCTTGCCGACCACTGCGTCTACTGTCCTCAACGTTGCCCGTTTCTTTGTGCTTCTTCAAAAGAGCTTGAACAGCACATATTGAAACCCCCGTCTGCTTTGAAATCTTTGCCTGGGAGAGACCTTGCTGATGCAGGATGACTATCCTGTGTCTTCTTGCTGTGATCAGTCTTGCCATGGTACTGTCTTCCACAACCTCACCTTATTAGCAGAGTTTCACTGTTCCTCAGACAGTTTTAAGCCTTCCACACAGCTGTTTCTGTTAATGACTGTTGCAACCTACATATGAAATTGATGATCATTAGCACCTGCTTGGTATAATGGGTGATCATGCACCTGATTCCAATCCTACAAAATCCCTGATTTTGTGCAAGTGTAAAAATTGATGTTGGTTGGAAGCCAAATGGTAGTTGCACCAAATATTAATTTGATTTAGATTCTTCTGTTTCGCTCAATTTGCATTTTGCAAATTGATTTAAAAAAAATTAAAAAACAAACACACAGTATATTTTTGAAAGCATTCTTACTTTACAGCATTTTTTTCACACCTTACACACAAACTTGCAAAAGTATTCCCCCCTGGCTTTTTCCTATTTTGTTGCATTACAACCTGGAATTGAAATTGACTTTTTGTTGGGCTTGTATCATTTGATTTACACTACCACTTTGAAGATGCAAAATATTTTTTATTGTGACACAAGCGAGAAATAAGTAAAAAATAGAAATCTTGAGAGCATGCATAACTATTCACCCGCCCCCCCTCCTCTCTTTAAGCTTGGTACATCTGGCCAATGGGGTTTTTGCCCATTCTTCAAGGCAAAACAGCTCCAGCTCCTTAAAGTTGGATGGATTTCACTGGTGTCTCAATTGTATTGAGGTCAGGGCTTTGACTAAGCCGTTCCAAGACACCTAAATGTTCACCCTTAAACCACTCGAGTGTTGCTTTAGCAGTATTCTAATGGTAGTTTCCCTACTGGAAGGTGAGCCTCAGTGCCAGTCTCAAATCTCTGACAGACTGAAACAGGTCTCCCTCAAGAATTTCCCTGTATTTAGCGCCATCCATCATTCCTTCAATTCTGACAAGTTTGTCAGTCCCTGCCGATGAAAAACATCCCCACAGCATGATGCTGCCACCACCATGCTTCACTGAGGATGGTGTTCTCGGTTTGATGAGGTCTTGGGTTTGCACCAGACATAGCGTTTTCCTTTAAGCCCAAAATGCAAAATTTGTCTCATCAGACCAGAGCCCTTCTTCCATATGTTTGGGGACGCCTTTTGGCGAACAGCAAACCTGTTTGCTTATTTTTTTTTTCTGTCAATCAACAGAGGAGGGACCTGAAGGAGAAAGTTCTCCTTCAGTTCCGCTCCTCTGCTGATTGACAGCAGGCAGTGGGTGGGTGCAATAGCCAGCCTGCTATTGCAATTTGAAATAGCCAATAGCAGGCTGGCTATTGTTCCCAGTAACTGCCTGCTGTGTTTACATTCAGCTGCCTCAGCGGGCAGCTGTCCTTCCCCAGCTAAAGCTATTGAAGGAGAAAGGAGACACTAGGTGCCTAATGGGGGCAGCTAATGTAAGGGGGCACTCCGATGAGGACAACTAATAACTGTCCATCAGAGTGCCCCCTTGTTTTTGTAGTTAATGTAAGCAGCCCGGCCGTCCTATCAACCCATGGCTACAGAGGAAGTGGACACCTGACATCATTAGTTGCTAGGACACCAGTAACCAGTGACTGCAGAGGAGGAGGCCTGCGCTAGGCTGTGGATTGCAGTGGATGCACCAGCTATTCTGACTCCGATTGTTGTGATAGCGATTTATCCCTTGTGAGACCTCTATGCCTGGCCTGTATAAGCAGATTCAATCACTGAGGACATTCATTGTCAGATAGCTGAACTCACCAATACCGTTTCATCCACAAAGATTGCTTTATTCTGCACATCAGACAACAGGATACAGCAGATGGATGGTTTTCAGTATAATGCGGTCAAAAGATGATGCCTTTCCTACGGTACTATGCAGAGTACATGTGTCCTGATTACATGTGGCTGTTAGCTGTGGCCATGACACAGGAAATACAGACCAACAAGAAGAAGGGTGGGGCTTACATGCAGAGGAAATGTGTCATCACATGAGGAAAGGAATACATAAAAAACAGGTGCATTATTACAAAAGGCCACTAGATGGCAGCATATAACTAACATGTAGAAAACGTCCATAGGAAAAAGGTATAGGGAAAAACACTATATACATTCTATCTAACATTAAACTTCTATGCCCCATTGGGGCGGCACACCAGCACATCCACTGTCAGCCAGCCATAACTGAGCGCAGATTGGCAATTTGTCTGTTTTCGGACCGTGGGCTGGACAGGGACAGCCAAATTGCTAAATGTGGCCCAAAAGCCATAAAATGCCCAGGTCTGATCTAAAGTGTCAAGTTCTACCACTGTCAAAAAATATAAATCTTTTTTGGAAACCATTGCCAAAATATTCAGTTTGTATACAGGGATTTTCAAGAGCCATTGTTCCTTTTTCCTGAAATTGGCTCATTCCATTTCCAAGCATTCTGCACATAGTTTAAAAGGTCAAATTACAGGAAGCCAAATGCATGATATATGGCACTAATTGCAATGTTCCTACATTTTTTAAAGGGTAATTATTTTTCTTTTGCACAGATTTTAAACATTAAACAGGGACACAGTTCTGTCCAAGTTAAAATACAAGAAATAGGATCACACAGGGTCCTAGGTCACAAGGGATAACATAACACGCATACTACCAATCACACACATTCACACCTACTAACTCTCTCCCCCTTTTCCACAAATATGCAGAAGTGGTAATGAAACGAAAACATGTTAAGCCTGTAGGAAATAATGAGGATGCAGTTAGGGGGTCGCATGTTTGGCTACTGTGCAGCAGGAGAATCCAGCCACAGATGCTGTATTTATATAACATTTTCTGGGGCATACTCTCTCCCAGTATAAATAATTGAGAACTTGGAAGTTCTGTATTTATTTGGGGAACACCTGCAAAACCATCAGTGGATTGAGATTATTCCAGTTAAGAAAAAACGTTTTTGAAAGTTTGCATGATCAGCCCGCTTTAAACCACGTTTTGCCATTATATCGTTTTAAAATCCAAAGTGCCTTTATTCCCTTAATATTTCATTTTTTGACTTGCATTACTTTTACAGTGATAAACCATGAGAAATGTGTATATGTTGGAGGGCTGTACTAAATATGTTTTGTTTTTTTAAAAATTTATTTTGCCCTAAAACACACTTTAAAAAGGAAGCGGTTCAAGGTATGGTCTACACAAAGCAGCATGACAACAGTGCTATGCCACTGGGAGGTAGGTGGGTATCATACAGTTTAGAAAGTGTCCACAGTAGAACAGTGTTAGCAGCCAGGGCATTCTGGAGAGTGATGATCATGGGTAAGGGATGCACCGATACCGTTTTTTGGGGATCAAGTACGAGTACCGATATTTATAATTTGGTATTTACCAATACTTTTGCTAGCATGGAGTCAGCTTCCTGGGCAATCAGGAAACCAGGTGGCCTGTCAGTACCCACCACCTGGCTTCTTGAGTGCCCAGCTAATCAGCATCAAGCAAGCTTCCCTGCTAATCAGGAAGCCGGCTCCATGCTGTTTGGCTGGCTTGATGCTGATTGGCTTGGAATCCAGCTTCCCAGGCCAATCAGAAAGCTGAGCGCTGACTCATTACCCGCCACCTGGCTTCCTGATTGGCCGGACAACTGGCTCCATGTTCCCTCGCGGCACTGCCGGTCAAAAGATAACTTCCTTTGACCAGAAGTTCTGGTATCGGAACATTTGTGCTAGTACGAGGTTTCACCCAAATACTCGGTATTGGTGCGTCACTATTATGGGTAATGACAGAGTAGTGTGGCCTGTGACTTACACTTGTAAAGACATATACTACCTATCAACACTCTGCAGTGACAGATAGTATAGCCCAGTGACACTTCAAACAATAAATGCTCACACAAGCTTCCTGTGCAGACCCCCAAGAGAGTGTGTCTAACTGGGATCTTGAGCTTCAATATACCAATACTGGTCATACAGCTTACAGAATTTTATTTTAGAGGGTCTTTGAAGTATGCTTGCAAACTTCAGCACCCCTTCACCCCAATACGCATGCAGTAAAGCGTTTTGACACAAATTACTGCATGAGTTCATGTGCATGCTTTTGTACATTTTATACAAACATTTTTGCTCATGTATTATGCAAGAGTAAGGGAAAATAAATGTTGTTTTCATACACATGGTACTAATTTACAGTTTTGGTACCTGAAAGTGAAAAAAGCTGACTGCAGAGTTTATCACCGCTTGTTTAGATTACATTACACTGTCAGATCATAATTCCCAAAGAATGTAGTTCCCAGTTCTTAGTAACAAGATGATGTACAACTCTGTACATGAACTTTTGTACCTTAACATATCCAAGGCTGCAGACATGTAATGTGCAGTGGCATAACGTTACTAGTTAAATTTCAAAAGATAAAATAGATCCGCACTCTGTTTCAATAAAACAAACTTTGGGTTATAGTTCTACTATGCTTGATCCTTTGAGGGTTAAATGTGTAAACATGGTTAATAATGACTATGGTTATCCAGCAATCTGTTCTGCAAGCTTTCCCTGCTCTGATAAAAACCAATACTCCCAAGTGTGAAGAAACACATGATCATTCCGTTTATTAAATGCTCAGTATTGCATAAAACTGCTGTGAATTAAAACAAAATGATTCGCAGGAAACTTAAGAGCTAAAAATATTGCTTTCTAAAAGTCAGCCCGTTAATTTCCATCCCGTCGTGTCAATAGTAGCATTTGGGTCTGGAGAGGAGGAGGATGAATAAATCACATCAGCGAAAATAGCAATGAGCTCATCATATTCAAATGCAGCCTTCCATTTATGTATTTTTTATATTAAAGCAATAAACGTGGTTCATTTGTCTTGCGGCAGTTGCCACGCGCTTCTGTGCTGTTGCTATGAACTTGAGCCATTAACGGTTAGGCAAGGTAAACTACATGAGCCATCAACAAAAGTGACACTCAATCTAAGGAGTTCATATTTTCTCCAGATTATCTATGGTGGTTGACAAGCCGGTGATGAAAAAAATCACACTAAGCAAATGGATCCTCTAATAACAATAAATTCTCTGTAAAAATATGAGGGGTACAAAACGTTTCCTTGCATCTATTTTGTCATGAATTCTAATTAACGTGTGTGGGGGGGGGGGAATGGCAGAGTGCTAGGTCATCACAAGAAGTGCATCATGGGGTGATTGATAGCACGCTGCGGCCTGCCCTATACGGCAAAGATTCCCGTCCCTTAAATTAATGACCCTCCTATCTGCCCTAATCATAAAGCCCAAATGAGATTCCCCTTCTTATTTCAATTTTCTGTAGACATGGAAGATGAGAGCGATCGGTCATTCATCTTCTAATAGCAGTATAATAGATCTATCACAATAAAACATCTGCACAAAACAGTTATTTTTTCACAACAGTGGAGCTCTTGCTGCCCTTAAATCAATAACTTATGAAAACAGCAGTTTACCTGCTCTTGGCTGAGCAGACAAATAATAATGAACTACACGCTCAAAGTTAGCAGATGCTGATACACAATGGGAGCTGCCATTTTGTTAACCAAGTGAGGACTTTATGTATGAAGCCTATTAATTTACTTGAACACCTTTTTATCGCTTTATAGTACTGTATGCCTCCATGTGATGCTCATTTACTAATTTTTGCTTTAAAAAAACATTTTTGACTCCGTGACCATGCTGGTTCGCACCCTCCTACTCCAGTACCCTATGCTGAGAGAGCTGAGTAATAGGACACTAGTGCTGCAACCAAATAATCGATAAATCATTAATAATCATTGTCAACTATTCTCATCACCGATTAGTTGGATGGATCCCCTAGCTCTCTCCTTCACGCTGGGAGGGCAAAGCAAGCAGTGGGCGGGTGTAATAGCCAGCCTGCTATTGGCTATTGCAATTTAAAATGACCAATAGCAGGCTGGATTTTGCACCAGCCCAATTCCTGCTGTATTTAGATTCTGTGGCAGTCTGTAGAATCTTGACACTGGCAGCTGTCTTTTCCTGGCTGAAGCTATTGACTGTAAAGCTCCTGGCTGGCCCTGTAATTACAACGGCCAGCCGGGAAGCGGCTCGTCGGGCTCCACCGTCTGCTCGTCACAGACGAGTGGATTTTTGGAGCCCTGTGTGTGTGTGTATATATATATATATATATATACACACACACATACACACACACATACACACACACACACACACATATATACACACAGGTGAAACTTGAATAATTAGAATATCGTGCAAAGTTCATTTATTTCACTAATGCAACTTAAAAGGTGAAACTAATATATGAGATAGACTCATTACATGCAAAGCAAGATAATTCAAGCTGTGATTTGTCATAATTGTGATGATTATGGCTTACAGCTCATGAAAACCCCAAGAACCCCAAATCCACACCCTCAAAAAAGTAGATTATTACATTCAATCAATAAAACAAGGATTGTACATAGAACAATATCAGACCTCTGAAAAGTACAAGCATGCATATGTACTCAGTACTTGGTTTGGGCCCCTTCTGCAGCACTTACTGCAATTACTTTTGCACGATATTCTAATTATTCGAGTTTCACCTGTATATATTTTCATGCATGCATCTAATGATTTCTAATGGATCTTTTCACACCTTGCGTTTAGATGCTTTTATCTGCAGTCAGTTTAGCTGTATTTAGGAAAAATAGAAGTCAGGTATATCCAGACATTGATTTGAAGCATGAAGACGCATGTAAATTCAAGACGTGTTTATTTGCTGACATCTCATTGGCTACTTCAATGGACTGTTTCAATGGACAAAGTACGGATGCATCTAAACAGAATTTTGAAACTGAAAATAAAAAAATTTTCAGGCTAAAACCGAAAATTATGGGATCTTTCCAACCTTTTTTAAAACATGTAAATTCTTTAACCATTTTTTTTTTTTAACTTTACTGCTGGAGGCTCTATAGAAATATCTGGGGTCTAAACAAAGTCCTTAATCTCTTTTTCTGCAGCCCCTGTTATGAATGAACAGGAGGCCCCTATAATGAGTGATCCTGTTCACTCATACATTGTGGATATAGTTTAAGTTGCTATGTCCACAATCATGGATGAACAGGAAGTGATTTAGAGCACTTATTTTATTGATGGTCGCTGACTGTTTGTATACCGCTCTCCATCCCGAATAAGCCGCCTAAAGGGTAGTGGGGAGAGAAGAGCTCTGCCTTATGTGACCGATCACAGCGATCTCCTCCACTCACCGCTCTCCATCCTGATAAAGGAGGCCAGGCCGGGAGGTGCGGAAGGAGAGCTTGGCCTCCTGTAATGATGACATCTGTCACCATACCGCTCAGCTTCCTGAACGCTGTCACCACCCGCTTAGCCTCCTGGAAGCTTCTCTCCTCCACGTTGGGCACCGCTGGCCCCTGCATCAGGAGGCACACAGACCGGCACCCTGTAGGGAGGAGAGAAGCTAGGGATACGCTGAATTTTTGGCTGCATTTTTGGCCGTCATGGTACTTTCGGCATTTTACCAAAAGTGAAATTTTTCTGCCGAAATTTCTGTGCATGCCTTATCTAAATGCATATGCGTGTAAACGTGCATCATTTTAAAACAGATTTTGCAGACAGATCTCTGCATAAAGTAACTTAAGTAGATCCCATCGTATTTCTGACCGGATGTATCCCAAGGTAATGGGTGGGTGGTGAGATGACAGCAGAAGCCCCTGCAGATCAGAACAGCCTAGTAGAAAGTCACTCACACTCCAATAAGATTTTCTGTCAATGTTCTTTATTGACAAGAGATTTCACATTGTATAGTGACATTTCGGAACCATTTAGGTCCCTTCTTCAGGAAAAGTGTGAGCCAAACTGTCTAAACAGACCCCTGATGTTTCCCTTTTAAAACAGAAAAAGAGATTGAGGACACAAAGTCCTCAATCTCTTTTTCTGAAGCCCATGTTATGAATAAACAGGAAGCCTCTATACTGAGTGTTCCTGTTCATTCATACATTGTGGATATAGTGTAAGTTACTATGTCCACAATCAGGAATGAACAGGAAGTGATTTAAATCACTTTCCATTCATTCATAACTGGGACATAAAGATGCAAGTGTGAATGAAGCCTAAAAGGATAAGAGAACCTTGCATGAAGGTCTGCTTTAAAAAGCATGCATTTGAGTAATTCAGCTCAGTGACCCCCTATACTATCTACCAGATGCTGTAACATTAGCACACACAAGAAAAAGAAAAGCATGGATTTCCCTTTGTCAAATGACAAGCATAAAAAAAATGGAAGTGAACCAAATTGCAGCTACCGGAAGAAGTCAAATATTTTGTTGTAGCTGTATAAACACTTTCTATGAATTACACTCTGTACACATTTTCAGGGTGTGGTTGAACGTTCCTACTGTAAAGCTGGCCATACATTTTGCAAATCTTTAAAAATTAGTACAGTGGGTGCCCAGAAATTTGCCCCATGGGTGCAGCTGTCGGCACCCTTACAGCCGGCATCCCTTGCTCAGCTGATTGAAGGAGCTGGCCGGAAACTCTGCGTTCACAAAGCCGTCAACGAGCTGCCGGATCTATTCAGGCATTCTGACAGTGGCCAGTGGCCACTGTCAGAATACAAAAGAAAAAGCAAGGATTCCTTGATCAAAGCTCATATAGCATTGATGGAGGAATCTGTGCTATTTTTCAAAAATAAAATTGGCTGAAGTAAAGCTGGTCATACACTGTTCTATTAAAAAAAAAAAATAGAACAGTGTATGGACAGCTTTACTCCAGTCACACCACGGGAGAAATGTCCACTCATTCCCTGTTCTAGCAACCACTCAGGAACGGAGCGTAATTTCCACTCACTTCCCATTCTTGTGACCATTATTATTGGGAAGACATGGGCAGCAATAAAAACCAAAAACACAGATTCCATTTCTTTCCACATATCAAAGACCAGTTTGTTATTTTTTACTCCGGAATACAAATCATACCAAACTCTGTGTGTGGCTAGCATAAGAAGGAACCTTATTACATTATTGCTCACTACAGTATGACTCAGGAGGAAGTCTTTGACGTAACCTCTGACGGCACCTAATGCTTCACTGAATTACACTAGGTTCCGCCCCGTGGCACAACTACATTTTCACATATTCACTGAAGGGAAAAATCACAGACTACTATTAAAGAAACACCAGACCTACAACAAAAGAGCTACAAAATGTAAAGAATTCCATTAGAAGGCTGTGCCACAGAACATTTTACCTTCCCATTATTACGTCATCTCCAAATGCACTTCTATACAATTCCATTACATTTTAGTATTTTAAAGCTTGTGCAGATTTACTTCTTAGTTGGATACTTAGTGGATGGAGAGATTTCTCCCTTTATTAGTAGACCACATTTTCCCTTTAATTCTGAGATAAAGACAATGATAACTTTAAGGAATTTTGAGACCACACAGTAAAAAAAAATTTTTTTTAAATGGTCAAATGTATTTGTGGTGACACAATTTTCTTTGTGGTCACATGTTTACAGTGTGACACTGACACACACATTAGCAAGTGATGCTCATTCACAAGAATGCGTAATCTGAATCTGTCACACATTCAGAGAATGCATAAAACAGTTCTGGTGGGAATGAGCATGGGAACACTGGGACTGTTTTGTTTTTTCTGAAGTGCAAACAAAGCCATCTCCCAATATCAGCACACAGCAGGCGTATAGCCTGCACATTAAGTTCACTCTGCGGCTCAACAGCTGTTATGGCATGATCATACCTAATAGTTATATATTTATTTAATGGCAATATTATTGGGAAAATTACTTTAGCTCATATTTCCCATTTGGAAGCCAAAGAGTTAACTAATTGAAAATGTGTACATACCTAAAAGTTTTGGTTTGACTGCATATGTGTGGCTGGATTCCTTAGTTTCTTCTGTACATATGCCCACATTTATAACTCTATGTATATGTTTTATAGTTTTAATTCAGTACATCTTATTTGTGCAAATGCCTATACCTTATTTGAAAGCAGTATAAACCCTAACGTCCATTTCCACCTTTGTAAGTGATTGGCATTTATTGTGGTAATGTAGAGGTGCAGTGATGATGTATACATGTGCACATCTTCATGACTCACATTGCAGGCTTCCTTCATTTTTCTAATTAACATTATTAGGCCTGAAACCTACAGATCGAAAATGTTCTCCACAGGAAATTCAGTCGGACACCAGGGTTGGATGGTAGTTAGGCTTTAGACCGCTCTCCCCCTCCCCGTCACCCATTGTAACACGATCACTAAACACTAGCTGTGCCTTTAGACACAATACACTGTCCGGGGGGTGTCTGGTGGGGGTTATTTTCCCATTGCTGGCATAGCACAGAGGCAGAAATTTCCATGCGGATATAAAGAGGAAAGCTAATAAAAAAAAATTAAGTTTCGGCTTTCATATACATCAACTGCATTTGCAGGTTTCATGTGCACTGTGTACATTGTTGACATGTTTTTATAAAAAATACCTCTGAAAAGGTGGAAATGGGCTTAACACAAAAATATCACAGAAATATATTACAGTATGTTAGATGTCTGCAATCCCTTGTACAGTCGTGACACACACATATCGATCCAAACTCCTGGGATGAGAGCTTCACTCTAGTTAATCCCACTTTCCAAGTCTCGCAATTGGCCAATGAGACCAACCAATATAGTGGTGGGAAAATTGTGATCATTATAGTCCACCAATGTACTTTAATATTTCCCCCACACACCCACCTAAATGCAGAATGTCGTGTTAAATACTATCCTTCCTCCCTGCTCCAGCGATCTTTCTTGCAAAAATAATCCTGCTGGTTCCTCCTTTTTTTGCGCATGCAACCGTTCCCAATTATTCCTATGGATGAGCCATAGTCCAGTTGTACCAAGAAACAGCGTCACCCATAGAAATAAATGGGGGTAAAGCATGCGCACTAAAGAGAAGCCAGATAGGATAATTGCATATTGAAGATCACTGCATTGGGGTGTAAGGTAGATATTTAGTACAGCACTCTGGGGGGGTGGGGGAATTCATTAATGTAGAGGTTTACTATGAGTAAATTTGTTCTTTTAGGGTTGAGGGGACAGGTCAGGTAATCAAACCAGGGTGCATAGTTGATGTGTAAATCAGAATACCCCAGCATTTGAGACACCTGGGGTGATGAACTTTAAAACGGATCTGACTTTATGAGATGAACCACAGAAGATTAGGTACTTTGTTCAGTTTCACAAGTATTATGGTTGTTCCATACAGTAATGATCTATGAGTATATCAGTAACACATATATAAATAATTTCAAAATAATTCCATATAATTAGTGAAAGCACCAATTTACTGCCATTGCAGCATGTCTGCAGGCATGTTACATTTGAATAGGTGAGTTACAATTCTGAAAAAAAATGATACACTGGATTTACTAAGGAGCACACTTAAAAAAATAAAAAATAAACACTTTAGCATGCTGGCATTTAAAATATCAGTTCTAAAGCAAGTCTGCACTAAATAAAGCAAAAGTGCATAAATCAACTTACTGTGCTTTTATCTTTAAGTAGCTTCTCAATTACTTCAATGAGCATGTCCTTCTGCTCTGGATCAAGTCTAGAAAAATAAAGCAGAGTAATCAGAAGTGGAACAAATACACCTGTTCTACAAAGTCTGGTAAATACATTTCTGGAAGAGGAAGTTGGGGTCGTTAGGATGTTTGTGTAGTGGTACTGACCCCTGCACTCTGTTTGCGGGTACTTACTCCTGACCCCTGCACTATGCGCTGCACCCCGGAGATCTTTGATCTTTTCCATGTTTTTCAGGTAGATCTCCAACTCTAGAGTTGCCTAGCCTTAATGTAATGGCTGTACTTATTCAACGTAGAATCACAATAAAGCTTAACAGATCAGTTCATAAAATAAAATAAAAATGTAGTGGTTGCAGTTGGAGCCGTCACATGGTCTGAGGGCTTAAAATTATGCAAAGCCAAATGCTATATTCATTCAATATCTCTCTTAATGTTACACTGCCTCATATGATAATATAGGAATTGTATTATTTTATAGCAGGCACCTTCACAAGACAGCACCAATTTTATTTGTTCCCAAAAATGTATTTTTACTATCTGGTAGGCCCCCAAACCCAAGAGTGATTTCACAGCCAAGCGAAAAGGTTGCCACATATCTCCTTCCTCTAAGTCATCAAATACATTTCATGCAGACCTGTTGGCAACTAAAGAATGCCATACAATGCAGCAGGACAAATGTTCTGAATATGTCCCACATGTTCTGTTCAAGGGAATGGCTCCTGCTAAACTCTCTGGCTGCAGAGTGGTAATACAAGTACTAATCTGGAGAAGGGATTCAGGAAAACAAGCTCAGAACTAACCACTCCACAGTTGGTAAATGTAACATTGCTGTGGATGAGAGACGGAGGCTTATCAGTAACTACACTGTTCTAACTCACAGGGCCTTCTCCACACAGTGGCTACCGACCTTCCCTTGCTACCTATGCATTAGCTGTCAATACAGGAAGCTGAAATTGATTTAAAATACAAAGCCTTGGAATTTACTTCTATCAAAATACATTTCACAACATAACTGGACATCGATGTATAAATATAACACTACTGAGATGACTGCACCTCAGCAAGAGTAAAGTGATCAGTATGAGGTTTGCAGCCTGGATTAGGATTCAAGGGCCGAAAAAAACCAAACACTTTGTAAACAAAGGTTTCAGCCATAATATCATTTAAGAGGACCTCTGCTCTAAAATAAACTAGATTATAATGGGAGAATCATTCATCTCTAAATATAGACTGACCATTTTGTCCCTGCTTCTGAAAGGGCCAATAACATTCAAATCAACTAATAGACTGAAAGTGTATCTCTATGTATTTTTTTTTTAAATTTAGTTTTGGACAGAGTAGGAAGGGTTAGACCACTTAAGTTTGTATTGCTGTTCATCCCTGTGCCCACTGGGGAGATTCACCCCTCTATTTGTACTAGTGACGATTGTCACATGAAAAGAAAAAAAGTGAGGGGGAATTAAAAATGTAAGAGTTGTCCTCAGAATAAGAGGAAAAGGGAAACCTTCTAATGGGAACACCTTTCCCGTGGAGAGCAATTCTCTTGACTTCAGCAGATTCCCTCTAACTTCCTGTTGCATGACTGGGGAATAAAGGGAAATTTCCCAAAATATTAATTAGCAGAGCTTAAGCCTTTTTCTTCTCTATCCCCAAAAAATGACTATGCATGGTCTTGAATTTTGTGGGGCTGTGGGAGCTCTAGGTATATTGTGCAAGTATTTTAGATGGCACTCTGCTTATTTTGCATGTACCCATGTTTTCCAAATACCATCTTACCCTGGGCACACATCAGAGAACACTTGTTGGAGAGACAGTGGGTTTCTTCACAAGAAAGACTTACCAAAAGTGCATACTGACTTGGGTTAATGCTACTAAAGTCTGACATTCTGTTAAGTCTGAAATCAACATGTGGTGGTGGACTAGGGTGGTAACCTGTCCCGGATTCAGCTGGACAGTCCGGTGTTTGAGTCCTGTATGTGCTGTTTCCGGGTTTCAGGCCAGCTGAAATCCAGAGACAGCGCATACAGGACTCAAAACCTGGACTGTCCAGCTGAATCCGGGACAGGTGGCAACCCCATGGTGGACACATCTGATCATGTGCACACGAGTGACAAGTTTATGGTCAGTGCTGACAGAGAGCTTCATATTTTTTTACAGCAGAACTTAAAAGGAGAACTATGAGGTGAGTGAAAATCACTCATCCTCATAGTTGGAGCCGACGTGTGACAGTGAAACGGTCAAACGACGGCTCAATAGATCGGGAAGTGAGCGAACACATACCGTCGCTCGCTCACTTCTCGATCATATCCCTGCAGAGAGTCGTGACCGTCACTCACTGCTCCCTGCAGGGATTCCCCCTGCCCTCTCCGATCCTCCAGTGCCTAGTGGAGGAACGGACGGGGGAGGGGGTGGATACAGCTGGCTCTGCCTCTAGATAAGCAGAGCCAGCTGTCACTCAGGCAGCTGGGTGGATCTCGACAGTAATGTCGGGATCCATCCCGGCTGCAGCGGTCTCAGTATACCGCGAGCTGTAGCTCGCGATATACTGAACTTTGAGTCACGAGAGGACGCTAGTATATGTCCTACCGTGACCCTTAAGAGAACTATGGGGGAAAAACACTTACCCCCAAAGAAAGAAAGACTAGAGAAAGACTAGAACCAGTGGTTTTTTTCCTGACAGAAAGAGGTTTTCCTAAAATTCCTTTACATTTTTGCTACCAGTTTCAAATTAAATCAAACTCAAACTTACAGAACCTAACACAGCCAGGCAACTGTATTTCTAGAATGACAGATGTTTAAGCATTACTGGGAGAGTTCTTCTTTAATGAACATTTCCAGGTTTTAGAATTAGTGCAGTTCAAACTTTAGTAGAACTTTATCAGAGCTACGAAGGAAGCTAGAAACTGAGACATGATCACAAGACTCAAGTCACAATACAAGCATAAAGCTATTACGGTATGATGTGTATCCAAGCTGAAACAGCTAAGCATCATGTCTAGTCAAGGAGTGGGGCCATCATACCTATAAAGCTTCTGAATGGCATGTGCTGCTGTCTTCCGTACATATGGGGACAAGTCTGCCGCAGACTCTTTTATAGCCAGCATCATTATTGGGACAATAATTGGCACACGGATACTGGATAGGACTCTCAGTGCACTTGCACGAATCAGCTGGTTGGGATCCTGCAAAAAATAAAATAAAAAACTGTAAATATTAGAAAGACAGCAAATTTATAAAGACTTACAAACAAATGTGAATACCACTCTGAGAGCTGCATACTGCACACCTTACCTAAAACAAACAAATGTGTGTGTGCATTAAACCTACGAAATATTGCCCGCATTACAAGGATTATTTACCTACAGCATGTACGGTAACTGCATTGTGGTGAGCTATGTTGCACAAAATGCTGCAGGTGTATTTGTTGTGCATTATGATGTGCTGCTAACCCACGCAAAATTGATGGGCTGCCTTAGCACAGTGCACCATAAAAATGCAACAATAGTTTGAATGGACCCTTAGGGCTTGTTCACTCAAAATGAGTTGTCGTGCATTTAGCTGCATTTTCAAATGCACCAAAATGCAAATGTTTTCTTATGACCGGTTCATAGCAATGTGTTGTTCTTCAGTGGGAAAAAGTCCTGCATGCTGCGTTTTTGGTTGCACGGACCTTCACTTTGTCATTCAGATTAAGGAAACCATTAATTACACATTAATACAGCACACAATTATTAGTATTATTATACAGTATTTATATAGCGCCAACAGTTTGCACAGCGCTTTACAATATAAGGAAGACATTACAATCACAATACAAAATCAAGACAAGATGGTAAGGAGGGCCCTGCCCCTGAGGGCTTACAATTCAAAGCACAACAGTACAACTTGCGTTAACACTTGCATTTCTGGTGTGAACAAAGTCTCTGTCTTTATATGCCTCTTAGATTGACTGATCAAGACTGCAAAATGACCATGTTCACCACAGCTGGAGCGCCGAGGTTGCCTACCCCGCAATATAGTGTTAAAGTCAAACGGTCACTTTCAGCATTCCACTAGGTGATTCTGCCTCCAGGTGATGAATTTAGCTAAAAAAGAACTACCAGTGAGACCCCACTCCTAGCGCAAAGAACAGGCTTTTAACTTTTGTACACCAAGCACACACAAACGCGCTTTTTCACGCCTCCATTATGCAGAACTCACTAAACAGTTTCTAAACCAGCAGTGTATGTGCATAAACCCTTCAATAATAAGAGACCAGTCTTTAGAGAGTGCCTGTTAACCCCTCAGTGACCATTCTCTTAACCACACAGTGGACAATCTCCTGCGAATGGTCATTAACCCTTCAGTGCTTAGCGCATAGAATATGTACATTAACCCCATTAGTCCCCAGTGTATGAGGGGGATGCTGCTGTTAGGTCCCATTCACACCAGGGCGGTTGCGGAACAGCGCGGTTTCTGCCCGGATTTTAAAAGGGCGGTTTTGGGTGTTAATTGCGTTTCAGCGCTGAAACGCAATTAAAAACGCCCATAACTGCGCGGCTCCATTGAAAGCAGTATGGAAACCACGCTGATCAGCGTGGCAAAAAAGGGCCTTCGAGCTGGAGGCAGTTCGGATTGCATCGTTTATGTTGGCAAATCCGCGCAGCCAAATCGCCCTGGTGTGAGCAGGGCCTTAGGGCTTTGTGGATGCGGTAGGACGGGCAGCTGTGTTAGAGCCGTGCTGTCAGCAGCTCTCTGACCGGTCACGGCCAGCTCACTAACTTCACTGTTTGCCACCCATAGTGTCCTGCTCAACTCAATGCCAACCAATGGCATCAGTCAGCAAGGCGGGAAGCCGGACAGAGTGTCACAGGTTATTAAGAGCTCTTAGCAACGATGGTTGCCCATCTGCCGACCCCCACACACCTGCTGCCCCCCAATGAGATGCTGCCAGAGGTGACAGACTCATTATGGGGACCGCTCTGTATATATACAGTACACAACATACATACAAACACATGTAATGCGACTTTTGGTGTGTGTGTGTGTGTGTGTGTGTGTGTGTGTGTGTGTGTGTGTGTTATATGCAAGTAAATAATTAATTCTAGTTGATGAATCACATACATTTAGCACCCCCCCTACTGGTTGGTTCTTTACTTCACCAGCATTCACTTCAGTCTGCAGTTTGGAAACTGGTCACTAACTTTTTATACATCGAATTGAAGGCACAGCACTACAGAGTTAATGTGTATATGCATAAGTTTGATGACTGAGATGTAACTGCATATACATTGAGGGGTTAAAGCACATATAGTATAATCTGAGGCGTAAAGGATTGAGATGCTACCTGAGGCGACTCCCTCATTACAGGCACAGCCCCGTATATCTACAGTATCCAACATACATTCAAACATACATAATGTGATTTTTGCTGGATAGATTTTGTAAAGATTTTCCTTGGCATATGTATATGTATGCGTCAGGGATATATGCAAGTAAACTTTTTGTAACTATACATAAACACTACCAACAAATTCTTAAATGTTCCTTTATAGCCTATGGGTCTTCTTGAGTGCACATTCAATGCATTCTAGTTGATGAATCATATACATTATTTTATTTTCTTAAAATTTAGCTTGAGGTGGAGAGAAGAAACTTACTTTTAAACCACGCTGAAAAGTGGCAATAGATAAGAGAGCCAAGTCTTGCTGTTCCTCCGCATACCGTACCAGGTAAACATACACCAGCTTTTTTATCTAAGAAATGTGGAGAACAAAAATTAAATTACCCAGACAAAAAAAGTTTGTTTTTTTTAAAAACGACACACCAGCAATAACGTATCTCAAGTGGAGCTCAGTGGAGTGTAAAAAAAAAAAAAAAAAATCCACGTTGATTTGTTGAATGGTATAAAGAGGAAAACAGGTGGCCACATCAACACTTAAGAAGAGCCTCCGTCTTAATGCTCTGTGTGTTCAACGTGTCAACACAGAACATTTTCAAACTTTTGACTTAAAACAAAATTATATACTCTCAATCTCCAGAGAGGCACTTTTGTGGCTGCTGGGGCAAAAGACATAACAATATTAAATCACAGAAGGTTTCAAAATACAACACTTGTCCTTGTTCTGCTTTAGATTAGAGCAAATCAATACTGACCACAAGAGGCCTGTGCACTGAACGGCAGCGGGTTGCTGAGAATGGCTCCTTTGCTTGAAACCACTCTGAGCCCAGATAAGGGAGCGCTTAGAGAAGCGTGACTACACCACTCTCTCTGCACTTACTGCCATTCAGCCGTACTACATGCCTGGCTGTGAAACTAATCACAACGGGGCCGCATTAGTCCCGGGCAACACAGGAAGGTCTGTTTAATTAGTTTATCAATGCTAGTACATCAAACTTCATGACATATTGACTAAACCTTTGATTTTTGTCTGTACCACCAGCACGATGCAGGGTCACACTCTGCATCCTTTGTCATCTGCTAACATCTGGTACGTAGCCCAACAAGGACTAGAGCAGCTTGGGCTCCAAATATGAAATTCACAGGACAGCGTTTGATAAATAGCATTTAAATCATTAAGGACAAGGAATGTGCTCGAATGATTTTTACCCATGATTTTTATTTTTTTCGCTTTGCGATCACTCAAGGGAACAAAGGGAACCATGAAACACAAAAAAAACCAGAAGAAAAACTTTTTTTTTTCTTTTTTAATCTACAGTTAGCTTTACCTAAGCGGAGAAGATACATTTTGGATTATCTCTGGCTGATTTCTACATTTCTACCAAGAAAAATATTAATTTTGCTGGGGTCAGGGGTGATCCATGTATAAACATGCACATTCAGGTAATATTAGCACACACATTTATGTACACAATTGTATAAGAAAAAGAAGAAAGTGTATTATTTTAAAGTGACACTAAACGTAGGAGTTAAATCTTAGAAATGCATTCAATTATCCTATTAACAAAAATGTATCCTATTTGTGTATCACTCTGTAGGCTAGATCCTCAAACCATCTCTGAATTGGTGCTGACACTGTCCTTCCTTCTGGAGGGTGGCTACTTTTGTTCCCCATGGTCCCTGTGTGTGTTGTAAAGTAGCCACCCTCCAGAAGGAAGGACAGTGTCAGCACCAAATCAGAGATGATTTGAGGATCTTCAGCCGAGTGATACAGAAATACGATACATCTTTGTTAATAGTTAAAAGGAGAACTATGAGGCAAGTGATTTCCACTCATCCTCATAGTTAGAGCCGACATGTGACATTGAAACTGTCACACGTCGACTCGGCTCCCTGCAGGGATTCCCCCACCTCTCCGATCCTCTAGCGCTGACTGGAGGAATGGATGGGGGAGGCGGCAGGTACAGTGGCTCGGCCTCTAGATAGGCAGAGCCCGCTGTCAATCAGCCAGCTGGGTGGATCACGACAGTTGTTGGGATCCGTCCCGGCTGCGGCGCTCTCAGCATATCGCGGGCGATAGCACACTATATTCTGAGCTTTGGGTCACCGGAGGAGGTTAGTATATGTCCTCTGGTGACCTTAAAGAGAACTATGGGATAAAAAGGTTACCCCATAGTTCTCTTTTAAGGTACTTGGATGCATTTTTAAGATTTAACTCCTGCGTTTAGGGTCACTTATCGAATCAAAAGCATTGTCTGTCTTTCCTTACGCTGCTATTTTACTACTCCTGCTTGCTTCCAACTTACAGATGGGTTTTCAATCTATTTGGTACAGCAAGAAACAATAAAGCAATATAACCCCCAAAAAATCATTTTATATAAACTTAAACTTTTATTTTAACTCAGTAATTTGGTAAACATTCCCTTTTGGACTAAACTCTACTGTTAGTAGTAGATGATTGATTCAGTTATAATGATAATGTAAAGGCATGCAAGTTCTTTTCTTTTTTAGCCTGTGCACAGTGATGAGCTGGACTCATGCCTACTCTAAGGTGCCAGCTTTGAATAGAGGATCAGGACAAAAGGAAGATGCTCTCTGATAACGTATAAGAATCTGACTTTTAGGGCTTGTTCGCATCATGTCCAGACCAGATATAGACGTTTTTCTCAAACGCAATGCAGTGCGTTTTTTATGCATGCCAGTGCATTTTTGTTTGTTTGTTTTTTTAACCTGAAAATGGACTTTCAGGGGCGGTCCATGCAGCATTTTTCCCCCCGGCACCGGAACAGAGCCCAGAAATACCATAGGAATACACTGGAATGCATTTTTAGGTGCAGATGAAAAACTTTATGGTCCGGACATGGTGTGAACAAGCCCTTAAGCTACCAATCTTGGCAACATATTTAGGCAATACCTGTAGAGAAAGGAAAATAGTGCTATATCAGTAATGGCTGACCAGTTAAAGCGCATCTTATCTAATTAAAACTTATATTTATAGGTTATTCTTATTTGCTTCACTTTTTTTTCGTTAAATATAGCATTGGAAGTGCTTTGTTTTATCTGTTCAATAAGAGATCTTTGCTAATCTTGCCAGAAATCCAGTGGTGTCCTGTGCAGTGTTATCAGTCCTATTCATTTCGCCTCTGCACTACATTAATCGAATGCGTGAACAGGTTCAAAAAGTGTTTCTCACATCTACAACAGTTCCCAAATACATACAAACCGAACTACAAAACCATTTAAAGATTTAGTCCTGGTCTTTACTGCTGCAACAACTTCCTGACTGGTTTCCTCTCACCTCTCCAATCTTTTGAATGCGGCAAGATATTTTCTCCCTCTACTCCACATATTCTGCCATTCTGTGCCAGTATGTTCACCAGCCTCCAAACATCCATGGAATAAAATGCAGTCATTGTTTCTGTGATTTGCTGTTAAAGCGATTCATAAATCAGGTTTCCCCTGACCTTCCAATTTGAATTGGGTTTTAAACAGTACCCCCAAAACTTCAAAATGGTCTATCCATACACCTCACTACCCTAGTCATTCACTCATGTCAGTCACCTCGAACAATTTAGTTATTGGAGCCACTTCTCCCTTGCCTTTTGTATCAAAAACTCCCCCACCATTTGGATTGAACTTTTCTCCCTGTATATTTTTGTGGCATGTTTGTTTAGAATTTGGAATTGCATCAATGAATTATCTGATGTATAGTGATGTGGAATAAGTTGGTGCTTTATAAAATGTTAGTGATAGCAAAGCATTGAAAATATTTTCAATGTAATGTGTTACAGAATAAATAAGTGTATTGCTGCAAATAGAGACCATATCTCTCTCCGATTTACTCTCACCAATGAACGAAAAAAGATTTAGGGCTAGGTTCACACCTAGGCGATTGACCTGATGAGCTATAGGACCACTACTTGCCGAAAATAGCTCCTACACCTTTTTGCACGCTAGGTGATTTTGGCAGCGCGACAACGCAACAGTGTGAACAGACCCCACTGACTTCAATGGGAATCTGTGTTTTGCACGATAAATCGTCTAGGTGTGAACTTAGCCTAATTCTTTTCATATTCATCAATTATTCTACATACTGTGTACAATTATTTTGCAGATATTGATATGAACAACTAATCGCCTTATAACTGGTTTAATGTCTTCACCAGTGAACTTCAAATAACAGCCTACTTTCACCTATAGCCAACATAATTAGAAACTTTACTCATATCTGTGAAATGACAACAAAGGCACCTTTAGAAAAGTAATGACAATCTACAAACACAGACTTCTACTAATATCGGTACATCCCTAATGATGATAATAACAATAAATGTAGTTTATACATCATAAAAAAAAAGGCATACTAAAACGCAAAGCACTCAAAGAAACTGGCTTCAAGGAAATAAAATGTTTTTTAGATGACATAACTGTAGTTTCTCTAATCTTATTATGGGATAATCACTTTTGTTTACTTTTACCAAAATTGCAATAAATTGCAATAAAACGTTAAGGCCTAGTTCACACAGGCTTCGGTTTGTATAAGAGCAGTGTGCACAGGAAGCTTTTACAGAGCATTTGCAGAGCTTTGTTCCCCGTCAGCTCCAGTTTAGGAATTTGTAAACACAAATCTTAATGGGAGTGTTGACTGTCACTTTACACAAGCTGCTGGCAGGATTCAGGAAGCTTCAGTGCAACTTAAAGAGGAACTTTACCCATATCTTCCAAAATAACAACAAAGACACCTTCAGAAATGATTAGGAAAGACAATCTACAAACACATAGTCCTAGATAATTGCCGGCTTTGTATTCTTTGCATACCGTACTTTTCTTTTCCTCCCCATTCTTCTCACAGTGGTAATTTTTACTGAGGGCAAATTAATATAGCTCCCTTTACTTCCTGGAACTCTGGCACATGTGACTAGGACATGTGACCATGCATACCATTTCAGGGGAGGAACATGCCAATTACTGAGATCTCATGAGATCACAGATGAGATTTCCAAGCAATGCTCTGCTGATGTCTTCCCAGGATGCAATGCTTGGACACATTACATCACTAATGCCCAAGACAACCAGGAAGTAGAAAAAAAGAAACTGTAAGTAAAATAAAAATATGTTTATTTAACTAATGAATATAAAATGATTTCATATCAGCATGCAGAGCTGTATACTGATGTGGATTTAGTGAAAGGGGGTAAAAGGTCTGCTTTGTCAATTCATCGGGTAAACCTTTACCAGCGAGGAGCCTAAAACCTTGGCCTTAACAAACCAGACTAAACCAAGCTAGTCAGTGTGTCTGTATTACATGAATGTAGCTTAGTCTATCTGCAAGCCGTGGGATGAGCATTGGAAAAAAGCCAGCCCTTGAGAAAGTCCTGTGGGTGATACATGTCAGGTGGGAGGAGCTGTGACATCATTATACTGGGCGGAGTGGCCGCCAGAGATCCTGCTAGCTGTGTTCATGCCAATATCTATGCGCTGTGTATTTGCCCTCCTAATGTGAGTGCATTCTTCTTACTTCTAATAATAAATATACAAAGTTAAACTATGGAGGTTTGTTTTATTTTATTTTGAGATGTATCCAGCACTGTATTGGTAGAGTGCCTGAGAATAAAAGGAAACCAGCAGAGGGAGAGTCTTGGGGAAAGCTGATGGTTGCATAAGAGCTCTGCATGACCTTTGGTGTATGAACCTAGGTCCATCTTAAAAGGTGAGGGTACACCTGAAGATCGCTGAGGTGGCAGAGTCTATATAAATATTATCTGCACTGGATATTTAGTTGCAGAAAAGGTGATAAAGACTGTTTATAATAGCACAGGATATTACTCACTAATGTGGAATTATGTGTTCACTGAAAAGCTGACAAAGACTGTTCATTATTTGGTGCACTTTGTTTACATGGGTAATAGGTACTTGTCCTTTTTTGTTATTTTATTGTGATTTTATGCATAAGTTGATGCACATTAAGTTTGATTGTTTTGAACATAATTATTGACGTTTCCAGTGTTTTACATATTTGATTGATTGGAGCGATGCACATAATGTATATTGGAAAAAAGCATTCCGAGGCTGAACTATTCCTTATAACGAAAAGAAATAAGAAAGTTATGAAGATGTCTGTGACACTTGGTGACATTATTTTCCCTGACTGGTATGCCACAAACAAGTTTCATAAACAAGTAACTGACGTGGTTCCTCGTTACTGTTCCTCCTGCTCCTTAACGCAGCAATATTTAGAAAGTATAAAGCATCAAGCAGTCTAAAAGATCCGTCGTTCTGCCTACAACAAAACTACATTTATTTGGCTTACCTCAAGATTTTTGCTGGCAACATTTTTAACAACAGCAGGAAACAGCTCAGAGGCATTTTTTCCATTTGAAATCATCTAGAAAAACATAAAAAAGAAGCAAGTCATAGATTAGTGACTGTATATCACCTTATGTGATTGGATATCACTTTCAGGTAAGCGGGGGGCCTGAAAGGGGGAGGCTTTAAAGAAACTCTTTTGCTCCCACAGTATTGGGAAAGTAATTCCTTTGCTTTTGCCAAGACAGCATAAAACAGCAAAGTCAGTATAACACTACAAGAAAATACACGATATTCTGTGAAAATGTGGACAATGGCATTTAAACAATAGTTAAATCAGCATGACGTTCACACATCCATAGGGTTCAGATGTAGCGGACTGACGTGAAAATTAACCATACCCCGATGATCCTTTTCATCGCCTCCAGTTTGGATGAATCTTTGCTGCTTTCCAACATCTGTTTTAAGTCTTCATTTCTACAAAGGACAGAGAAAAGGTTAGATAAAAATAGCCCACAAAGGAAGAACCATAAAAACTTGACTTGCTGATTGTAGTCATGACTACACAGGAGTGGCATGGTACAACAGCCTTTCCTCCTACATGTCTAAAATTTTATGGGAAACATAAAAGGGCATTTACACACAAAAGTTCACAGTTCACCCATTCTTGCACTTTTATTCAGAATCTGTCAATACTTACAACAGAACAGGGCTGCAACAACGAAATCGATTAAATGGATTATAATCGATAATGAGAATCGTTGGCAAGGATTCTCATCATCGATTAGTTGCTTTTAGATTAGTTGCTGCCACTCTGCTGCTCCGTTCTCCTGCCAACTGGTACTGGATGTAGCGGTCTATCTCCCTTTCGATCCCCACTGCTCTCCATGCCTGTATCAGCAGAGGCAGTGGGGACACAGACCACTGCAGCCAGCACCAGCAGGGAGGAGAGACCGCTGTGACTGTATTCCTCCGCTGCCGTCCCGGTCCTTCTCTGCCGCCCAGTGCCTCCTCTGCCTCACATGCCTCCACTACCGCTATTGGACATTTTAAAATTCAATTTTCTCCTTCAGGTCCCTCCTCTGCTGATTGACAGCAGGCAGTGGGCGGGTTCAACAGCCAGCCTACTAATGCAATTTGAAATATCCAAAAGCACACAAAAAATGTAATAAACTAAAATTTAAAAGAATAAAACATTTTTTTTTTTAAAGTTAAATAAAAATAAAAAATGCAAACAAAATGAAAAAAAATAAAGTTAAAACTAAAATAAAATAAAACATTTGGGTGTGTTATTTTAAATAAAAGGTTGGGTATTATATTGGCTAAGAGTTTTACCATTTACATTATTTAAATCCATGAAACGAATTAAAATGTCTAATATAATACATACAATTAGTAAAAAAAAAAAATGGGAAAAGTCATTTTCAGTTTCAGCCTGACAAATTTTGTTGTAGGAGGAGCGTTGCTGTGCCAGTCATTTCAATGGATCCCAAATGCACCTCCTGTCTGCAGTGTGATCGCCCGCACTGGAACGCACGGAACTGCAATGCCCTGCATTCCAGTGGAGTGCGATTTCAAAAAATTTGCATACCTTTTATTCTGAAGTAAACTTTATGTCTATAAACGGTGCATTTGTGCATTTTATTAGATTAATCGATGTTAATAAATTGGCTAACTAATCAATTATGAAAATAATCATTAGCTGCAGCCCTACAACAGACCAGTTGATACTATTGGTATCCTGAGGTTAGATGAAAACTCTGGAAACTAACGGGGCATCACCTCCTGTAAAGTCGTCACCAGAACAGGTGTCATTATTGGCTATCAAAGAATATACCGTTTATTCCATATAACAGGAACTGATCCTATTGATTGATTGTAGAGATACACGAATTATACTTTGACAGGGCCTCTTCACATTGGACGTGACTTATGGAAAGACCAATCACACACTCCTTGATGGCACTGCATGACTGATAAGACTCTGGCTGTACCTCTCAGAAGTGTGGGAGTATCCCCTGGAGGTGTTGTCCATGATGTACTTTGTTTACAGATAGTGGGTTAAAAGATGCTGCACATCATTCTGCCTGAAAGGGACCAGTGGTGCAGGACTGAGGAGGATGCTTTTTGGGAAAGATGTGGATTTTTTTTTAAAGACATAGCTTGACACGCGCTTTAAATATATGCATTTATATTTTTACATATCTTATATTTTGTTCAGCAAGGTCTTGTGATCCTGGCACCCTTGCCACCCAGCACAACCACATACCAGACCAGTCTACAGAACAAGCTGCAGCTAAGCAATACAGCCTGATTGAGAAGGCTCCTCAACTCCTGGCTGGACAATAAATAGAAGAAGCCCACTGATGAGGCCATTCCTATGAAAAAGCAATACAGCCTGACTGGCTCAGAGCCAAGATGGCATCACACTGGGCATTTTTTCTTGTTGATCTCCAAGGCCCGCTGGGCCACTGTAGTCTGACAGCGAAGGGTGTGTTGTTGTCAGAATACCGGGTCAGTGACTGCAGCCGATTGGCTTTTCAGTCCACCTCCTTTGACAGAAGTCAACTCAAAAATAAATAAATTAAAAGGCTTTTGTTGGCTGTGCACTGATGGACCCGAAATCCAACCAGTGCATGGCCATCTTTATTATAATGTAACTCTAGCTGTGATAAAAGAAAAGTCAAACGGAACAGGAAAGGTTTATGTAGAAGTCCCATATGTGACTAAATAAATCTGATTAGTCGCGTTTGTAGTCACTACATCAACCAGACAAGGTCTATCTGACTGAAAACAAGAATCTCTAAAGTCAAAAGATCCAGTGCTTATGATAGCCAGAGGCCATGTGTTGTAATACCAAGGCTTTAAGTCACATGAGGCGGCACAGAAGCGCATTGGGGTAGTTTTTTTTTAATTCATAACAAGAAAGAGATGATGTCTCTAGAAAATATTTTTTTAATGAAGCTGTGCAAAAAAACAAGTACACATTTAGTTTTAGGTCACTAGACCTCAAGATGATGATGATAAAAATATAAAAAGAACGGAAGTGTAGTTTCTATAATCTTAATATAGGATAATCACTTTTTGTACTTTTACCAAAATTGCAATAAAAAACTTTAAGGCCTAGTTCACACAGGCTTCGGTTTGTATAAGAGCAGTGTGCACAGGGACCTTGTACAAAGCATTTGCAGATCTTTTGGAAAGCTTTTGAAACACAAATCTTAATGGGAGCGCTGACTGTCACTTCACACAAGATGCTGGCAGGATTTAATAAGCTTCAGTGCAACTTAAAGGAGAACTATGGGGTCAGTGTTTTTCCCCATACTGTAACCTCATCTTTTATATTTCATCAAAAAAAATGGGTATTTTGTTGTGTTTTGGGGCATTTAATTAAATTTTTCACTAAATATTGGGGTTTAATAAGGAGTTGTGCTAATATTGCGCAACATAAAAATTTGCAACTACCACCATTTTATTCTATAGGGTCTTGGCATTCAGAAAATATATAATGTTGGGGGGTTTTAAGTAATTTTCAGGCCTAAAATGTGTAATATAACATGGGTACAAAAAATGAAAAAAAAAGCCTCAGTCATGAAGGGGTTAAAGAAATAACAAAGAGACATTTATAACTGTTTAGTGATGACAATCTACAAACAGATACTTCTAGATGCAGGCTTTGTATTCTTTGCATGCATACCTTATTTTCTTAACCAGTCTTCTGGCAGTGGCCATTTTAACAAAAGGGCAGATTATTAGCCCTATTCCTGGAACTCTGGCACATGTGACTAGGACAAGTGACTAGGACAAAAAAAATGTAAGTAAAATAAAAAAATATGTTTGTTTAGCTAATGAATGTGAGATAATTTCAGATCAGCGTGTAGAGCAGAATGTTATTGTGATCTTTAGTCAAAGGGGGTGAAGGTGCAATTTAAAGCTTGTTTAAAGTGACATTCATACCTCCATTTAAGCAACCTTTCCCCCCTTTCACGAAAAATCACATCAGTATGCAACTCTGCATGCTGATATGAAATCATCTTACTTTCATTCGCCAAACAAACATAATTTGCTTTTACTTACAATTACTGTTTTACAACTTCTTGGTCATCTTAGGCACTAGTGATGTAGCCCATGCCTAAGAGATGCATCCTGGGAAGGTTACATCGCATTGCTGAGAAATATCATGAGATCTAAGGGAAAGGCATTTCCCCCCGAGATAATGTGCATGGTCACTAGTCACATGTGTCAGATTCCAGGAAGTAAAGGAGATGGATTAATCTGCCCTTAGTAAATGGCCACTGTGAGAAGAATGGGGAGGAAAACAAAAATTAAGTATGTTATAAGTATCTGTTTGTAGATTGTCATTGCTAAACATTTCCAAAAGGTACCTTTGTTGTCATTTTAAATAAAAAAGGATAAAGTTCCTCTTTAGACCCCATTCACAGCCATATCTTTAGGTGCGATTAGGGATTCCTGTGTCAGGAACTTGCATTTCCCCTAGAGGGAATCCCTAAACTGCCACTTACACCCAGCAACTGTCACTCAATGTGAACCAAACTAACTTGCGCTAACGGAAATAGTAAAACTAAATTAAGATGGATTAAAATTTAAAATAAATATTAACCCCTTGAGCTAACATTTCTAAAACCAAAAAGGAAAAAAGCTGCTGAACTCAGGCTAAAAGCCTACAGAATAATGGTGTAATGAAGTGTACAGCACTAAATGCCCTTCAGGAAATTAGATAACGGTAAGGATCATATGGTGTCACCTCCGTGTCAAGCAATCGTGAAACAGTGTATATATAATACAACTGTCACTCATTGAAGCTAATAATCGGGTGTCAGTCGCTGCACTTGAATGCTGGCAGACTACATGTAATCATATGTGATTAGGTAGTTAAGAATCAAATCACTATCCCTGGATACATCAATCGTAAGTTCTTGATGCAGGTATCCCCAATTGCAACTAAAGATATAGGTGCGAGTGTGGCCTAAAGGTCTATGTTTAACATTCCCAAAATGGAGCTGAGGGGTGCTTTAAAGGCTTCAAGAAGGCTGCACGAAGCTTGCCGCAAGCTACACAAATGCTTTGCAAAAACTTGGTGTTCCCGCTGCTCCTATATAATCTGAAACCCACATGGCCTAATCCGGTTTTTCAGCTGTTATTCACATGGTAAGAGAATGCAATATGGTTTAAAAAAAAAAAAAAAAAAAAAAAAAAAAGGTACTGTGTGTTTTAACATGCAACACATGCTTCACTGCGATATATTTCTGAAACCAGAATAACAGCATAACTCTAACCATCGACGTGGCCTTACATTCACTCGCAACTAAAAAAAGGTTTAACACGCTCGTCTCTGCCTCACATTGGCAAACAAATAACTGAAGGTGAAGTGGTCTAATTCAGTGAGCAAAGGCAAACAGGTTAATTAGGACTGTTCATAAATCACTTCCAGACATCCTCCATCCAACCTTGTCTGAGCAGAGTTGCATAACTACATTAAGAGACGGCATGAGATGTATCCAAATTGTGGAATCTTAATATTTTTTTTCTTCCATTGGTTGAATTCGATAGACTTGTGTCTTTTTTAACCTGACTAACTACATCTATATAATACTGCATACACAACTAGTACACAACTGCACATCGGTATGAGTTCACCAAACGCATAGTCCCGCTGCAGTCGGGATGGATCCCAACAAGGATTGACAGCTGACTGCCCCTGTAGAGCCAGAGCCAGCTACACCCAGCCCTGTGTCTGTCCCTCCAATGAGAGCTGGAGGAACAGAGAGAGGGGAGGGGGGAATCCCTACAGGGAGCGGGCATAGTCACTACTCTCTACAGGGAGAAGACCGTAAACTAAGTCATCAGCAGTTAAATTATCCCACAGCTTTTGGTACAGAGCTGGAGTGCAACAGCTTCAGTGTCCACACCGGCTCCAAGTATTGGGAAAAGTATATAGTTGACACTCCCAATACATCTCCTCTAATGTGAATAAACCTCTTTGTACTGTTCTCATTGTGCATCTTCACCCTCTTGTCATTCCATAGCTGCCAGTGCCTTTTCCAGAAAACATTCCCTGCAGTTGGCAAGTTCTTTCTGCATCTATAGGCCTATGAGTGAATGACGTAAACCTCAAGGTCGTCTTGCACAGTTTAAGTACTAGGCATTTTTGCAATGTAACAGAGTGTAGGAGTGCACAATGTACCATGCATGTGCAGCAGGCAGTGGGTTAGAAGATCAGGAAGCCAGGTGGGGAGTCATCACACATGACAGGATTCCCGATTGGCCGGGAAGCCGACTCCATGCTCCATGCTCTTTAGATGTGTGCAAACCTGGTAACCAACTACAAGAAACGTCTTACCTCTGTGCTTGCCAACAAGGGTTTCCCCACCAAGCACTAAGTCATGTTTTGCTTGGGGATTAAAAATCTTACTTTACTCACTGAACTGCAACTCAATTTATAATATGTTTTTTCTGGATTTTTGGTTGATTTTTTGTCTCCGTCATTTAAAATACACCTATGATAAAAATTATAGACCTTTCATTTCTTTGTAAGTGGGCAAACTTACAAAATCTGCAGGGGATCAAATCATTATTTTCCTCACTGTATATACATACATACTAGGGATGTCCCGATACCCATGCTAGCATCGGAATCGGGGCCGATACAGGGCATTTTGACAAGTAGTTGTACTTGTCAAAATGCCCCGAAGCTTGCGCTATGAAGGGGGCTGGCTGTAAATCTATTGCTATAGTGTACTGGACGTGTGTAATGTATATGTAGTACATATATACAGCATACACCCCCACTACACTCCAGCAATAGTTACAATTCTCCACTTCTAACATGAATAGGTTAAACCATGATCCATAGTACATAACATGTAGTTGTACTATGGATCATTTAAAGTCACCTGTCCCTTTAAGAAAAAGTATCGGTAATTGGTATCGGCAAGTACATGAGGGGATGTACTTGTACTTGGGCCTGAAAAAGTGGCATCGGGACATCCCTAATACATACATACATATACCTTTCTATATAAATCTTTCTGGCGGGCATGTGTTGAGCCTTGTATCTCCAGCCTCTGCAAGCATTCAATAAAATGTCCCACGCTGTCCACTGTGGTTTCTCCCACAGGCTTATATGACCTATGATGACATATACTGTAAGTAAAGATGGACAACAACAGCCAGAGGGGAAGAATGTATTCTACACGCGCAAAAGTGTAATCCTTGCAGCAGCAGGGGAGCAGAGAACTGACAGCTTTTGTATATAAAGGGTTGCTAGTTTATAAATGCTTTTAGTTTACAGATGAGCTTTGTAAAGTGACAGTGGTGACAATGGTGAGAGTCCCTTTAAAAGATATGAATCAGCACCACCACTCCTTTAATCCCTCTAACTGCTTTCTGAAGTAGAAAAGAGTCAGCCTTTCCTGCAATTTACTACAATAACTGACGTATAATTGCAAAATAATAGAAATGAATTCCCCATTAAAAAAAGAGAACTGGGAAACAGGCCCCTTAAAAACAGCCTGCAATAATAAACCAACAAATGGGTTCTTTGGATATTTATAAAAAAGGGGTCCAAAAACCCTAGTCCCAAAACGAGAACATGCTGGAAAGCCCCAACTAAAATCAGATTTGCATTTACAAACCATTCCATTCAAACAATACCAGGCGGCTGAAAACCTGTCCAACTGGACAAACCACAACTAAAGATAACAAAAAAAAAAGAAAAATATAAATCAAAATCATGAGAAGCGATGGCCATTGACTGCCTGTGCCTGTAGACACTAGGAGTGAAACCTTTTGGGGATCTCAGCCCAACATGCATTCTACTGTAAATATATACAGTAAGTCAGGATAAAATAGGTCCAATTACTCCAAATACAAATCCCTATAAGCCCTTCTGCATAGGCCCCTTCAGCAAGGAGGAAAAGTACACGCGGTTTTGTTCACCGGGATGAATTGCAAAGAAAGAAATTCCTAAAGGTGTTTACTATACACCTATCAAAGCACAAAGCATTCTAGTCGAGAAGAATGACTGGTAAGTTTACCGATCTGAACAGAATAGCTACGTCACGGACACCCACTCATGGGCCAGTGACCACCACCCACCATGTGCTAAAAACCCATTCAATGAAACTCTTGAACACCAAAGAAGACCATTATCAACTACAGTGGTCTTCATTGATCACCCAGCCAATATTGACAAGATACATTGTGAAAGTGGCCACAAACATTACAATCCTATGGTACAGTCTCATAGTGATTTAACAACTATAAAGTATGAGTGCCTACCTAAACAACCCTATCAATTTATATCCAATCAGGTAGACCCTCACACTGTGTAGTTGTTGGTAAATTGAAAGTCAACTATGCAGATTGCAATGTGTGTGTCCAGTTCAACAAGGATAAACATATCAGATATCATCACTCAGACTAATACATACCCATTAATTAACTGTGGGCAGATCTGCTCAGCACTGGTCAGTCCTATTTCTTCCGCAGTAGGCTCTGGACTAAAAGTAAGAAGGTTATCAGCCACCTCAAGAACAGTCTTGGCAGCAGAGGCTGAGCTGACTTTCCTTATTAAAGACATTTGATGCTCAACGGTGCACTTGTCCAATCAAACATGTGGAACACCGTTGTAAAAGCTTATAGGCTTGATTGTGATAAATCCCTTGGACACAATGATGGTGGCAGAACAGGTTACCAACTCCTGCTAGTATGCAGCCAGTTTCTTCCAAATTTCAAAAGGTAATTTCCCTTCAAAAACAAGCTGTGCTAGTGATAATAGAATAAAGTGGCTTGAAGCGACATGTCATCCAGTATGCATACTTTAAAGGGGCTGCTTGACTAATGAGTCTTTCATGCTTGTTCATGTTCGCAAAAAAAGGAAGATTAAAAACAGAAGTTCCTTTTTCTTCTTCTTTTTGCTCATAGGCAACTTAAGATGACACAGCCCCGCATTTCACTATCACATGACTCCAGCAAGAAAGTGAAATAAAAACCTGCTCGTGTTTCATAAAAATGCACAGAAGCCTCTCCACAAGCATGCTACACGACGGAGGAAATGTTGTTCTACTAGTATGTGTATAATCTCAGGCACAGACTATCCCCTAAGGTGTGTCCACTTTTTACACATCCCATTCACAGCCACATAAAAAGGTTAATGAGTTTCTTGAATCAGCTCCTGTAAGGTAAAGCTCATGTCCTCCCACTGCTATTATGGGCTATCCAGTACTTTAATGGATTTACTGGGTGGATGTATTGCAAAGACCATGCTTAAAATTAATGCAAGCACCTAGATCCTCTGACTGTCTCATCCCTCTTCCGTAGCCAGTGAAGTCATAAAATAAAAAATGAATGAAAATTCATTGGGGCTGGGATATGGAGACTGGAGCGAGTATGGAGCTATTGCTCACAGCAATTAAGCATCACCTTGTATTGTTAAAATAATCAATCGTTTGAAGAATTGTAAAATCCATTAAAGGGGCCATTCACAGTAAAGGCTACCTACTGACATGAGATCACGGTCCCATGGCCGCTGCTTTCAGATGGATCTGAAGACTTTATGGCTATGAGGCATACCGGTATTGGTTGTAAATATGTACTAATCTGTCCTTGCTCCCGTCCTCAAATAATCATCGCTCTCCAGCTCTCCCCCTGCTCCATCACATGAATTCAAACAATTATACAAGCCTATACACGTGGAAGTGACAGCACCACTTGCTCCTGGTCTCTATGCAAGCACACTATAAAATATCTACACCTTGATTCCTACTTTCATCCACTGAATATTATGCTGAGTGAGTGACACATTAGAGAAGTTTTACTTAAAAGGAGTTGACAATCTTCACTCAAACTGTGTGAATAGCCACCCTAATTATCTAATCAGGTAAATGCAAGTTCCTGTATACCTAATTCATCTGCTCATGATTTGGGTATTTAAAGTAAAAACTAATTTGCATTTCACATGATTGGATAACTGCAGTGAATATTCACGCAAATGTTTTGACTGAAGATTCTCAACTACTTTAGTAACCAGCCTCACCATGTTTATACAAGATGATACCGATTAAAAGGAAAATAGCAATAAATGTAGGGCTGCAGGCAACTAATCGATTAAATCGATAATAATCAATGAGAATAGTGGTCAACTATTCTCATTACAGATTAGTTGGTTGGAACCCCTAGCTCTCTCTTCCATGTTGGGAGGCACAGCAAGCAGTGGACAGGTGCAACAGCCAGCCTGCTATTGGCTATTGCAATTTGAAATGGCCAATAGTAGGCTCGGTATTGTACCAGCCCACTACCTGCTGTGTTTACATTCAGCTGCCATCTGTGGATTCTTGCCACTAGCAGCTGTCATTCCCTGGCTAAAGCTTTTAATGCTCCATGTGCTTACAATAGAATAATTTTTTTTAAATTATAAAAAAGGTGGGAAAAAAGTCATTTTTGGTTTCAGCCTGACAAATTCTGCTGTCGGAGGTGCGTTGCAGTGCCATTCATTTCAATGGAATGCTGTGTGATTGAAAAAAATTGTGCATGCAGTTTTATTCTAAACAGTGTTAAAATAAAACAAGTTTTATTGTAACACTGCATTTGTGTAATTAAATATTTACAGTGTTCTTTCTGTAAATATTTAAAGTCAGGTAAAACCCGGGTAAAATCAATGTAGGGACTCCTCTTTTATTATTTCTTCAGTAAAAGCTTTGTTTGTAGTGACACATCCAATGACACAGAAAGCCCTGACTACATGGAACACCTCCATCTATGGCCCAGTGCCAGTCACAGACCTGTGCAGATACAGAAGCATAACCCACACAAATGACATGGACTTAATAGGCCATGTAAAGAGTAATTATATTTTATTTCACCAAAGTCATATATGCGAAAAGAGAATTATAATTGGCTGCTATGGGCTGCTGCACTTTGCCTTTAAGGGAAAGTAGCATATCTATGAGTGAGCATACTATATTATTACTGCATTGTTTACCCTAAAGCAATTTTTATGCGACATTCACATGTTTACATGTTTGCTCTTCCATATTTTTATTGTGTTTAAATTAGACATTTGTAGATCAGCCATTAGGGGGAGCTCTGTATTTTAAACAGAAAAAGAATCCCAATGCTAGTTATTTTGACTTCACTGCCATTGGCAAAGGACATTAATGTGTTGGCTAACATTTACTGATACCCATGCCTAGCTGTTCCCAAGTCAACAGCCCCTTCAATGGGCAGGTATTCCAATATGTTACATTGTTTGTGCCTGCTCACCCTGTGGATAAGTGAGCACAAGGGCTTACATATCCTCGCAAGGTTTGGCAGAATAATATACCCAAGTAAGTATGTTAGTAGATGCAAGGCTTTTCTAACTTGTGTCAGAACCTCCAGCAAAGAGAACAAGCAGCACAGAAGTGACATCCCCAAACCTCACTTCATATCTTCTAACATTAGCAGTAGGGATGCACCGATACTAGCATCGATATTGGTGCCGATTCCGAGTATTTGGGCAAGTACTCGTCCAAATGCTCCGATGCCTAGCACGAGTACTGCCGGTATCAGGAAGCCGGCCAGCGCGTCATTACACGCTGCCCGGTTTCGCGATTGACCGGAAGCTGGCCTCGTGAGGTAAGGTTACCTTACCTTAGTATGTGCAGCCTGCCATCCCCCGGGGCCTCTCCAGCGAGAATGCGGCCTTCGTCCGGTACCCAGCCCGAGCCGTCCAATCAGGAAGCCGGGCGCCGTCTGAAGCGACGCCCTGCTTTCCGATTGGCCGGGAAGCTGGCTTCATGCTCCCTCGTCATCTCATGACGAGAGCATGGAGCCGGCCTCCCGGCCAATCATTACACGTCGCCCGGCTTCCTGACTGGCCGGCTAGACGGCTCCGGCTGGGTACCGGACTAAGGCCGCGTTCTCGCTGGAGAGGCCCCGGGGGATGACAGGCTGCACATACTAAAAGGTAAGAGGGGACTTTTTTGTTAAATTAGGAAGCCGGGTGGCGACTCTTTACACGCTGCCCGGCTTCCCGGCTAATCAGGAAGCCAGGTGGCAAGTCATTACACGCCACCTGGCTTCCTGAATGGGACTTCCGTTACTCGGTAATTGGTATCGGCGAGTCCCGAAAAAAAATTAATCGGTACTCGGTACCAAAATACCGGTATCGGTGCATGCCTAATTAGCAGTCAGAGGCAACAGTATCTGACATTTCACGCTGCAGATATCCAGCTATGAGGCTGTACCCCAACATACCAGGATTCTACTGCTCTGCTATATTTTCCAGACAAAGGGTACTGCTAAGAGTTCCAGACAAAGGGTACTGCTTAGGTCAAAATGAATAGAGGTGCACCAAAATAGAAATTTAAAAACCGAAACGAAACCGAAATAAAAAAAATTGCCAGGCCGAAAACGTATTTTATTTTTTACTTTACTTTTAGGGGCATCGGGGGAAATATTAGGGGTCTAAACAGACCCCCTGATATTTCCCTTTTAAAAAAGAAAAAAAAGAGCTTGAGGACACAGGTATCCCCTGTTATCAATGAACAGGAATCCTCTATACAGAGTGTTCCTGTTCATTCATAACATGAGAACATTGTGTATTTACTATAACTACAACTATGAATGAAAAAGGAGGTGATGTAGATCACTTCCCATTCATTCATAATTGAGGATATAGTCACCATAACATGTCCTCAATTATCTACAAACACTCAGTGATCATTGATCGCTGAGTGTTTGCACTCGCTCTCCTCTGTTACACACTATCACATGCGGCTGAGCGAGCGGTGTAGGGAGGAGAGCTCAGCCTCCTGTGACAGCGCGGGCTGTCTCCGCCCCCACACCGCTCTGCTGGAATGTGATAGGCGGCTGAACAGTGTGAGAGGAGAGACACCGGCCGCTCACAAAGCTCTCCTCCCGCAGCGCTCGGCCGGCTGTCACTTTCTCTCCTCCCCGCTGGGACACTGAGTAGCGCCCAGCGGGGAGAAAAGAAACCTGGGATGTGCCGATGTATCGGCAGGAAAATGGCACTTTCGGCATGTAGCCAAAAGTGCCGTTTTCGGCCGATATGTGTCGGCGGCCGATGTATCGGTGCATCCCTAAAAATGAACATTTCTAAATGTCCCCTATAACATTCCAAATGTTCAGTTTTTAGTTCAGGTTCACTTTAAAGCAGAATAAAGCTGGCGTGGTGTTAATTGGCCTCACAATGCTGGTCAATCATGGTTCGCATTTTAGCCAAAATACAGCAATCAACCAAAATTCTTAGTGTGTGGCCCTGCCGGCTTGACAAAAGTAATTTTAGTAAGGAACGGGCCCGAAAATAAACTGTGGATGGAGGAATCTCCTGCAGCACTTGGCTTCTGCTGCCAGAACACATGAACAGTGGCTGCAAACAATTGCCCGTAGTCGCTGTTCACCCAAAATCATTCAGCCCAGCTCCTTACTGAATAATCATATCTTTTTGTCTTTCTAGCTATTAATATATGGCCATCTTAAGCCTCCCTAAGTAATAACTGCTGAGATAAGATATCAGCCATACCAGGATTGTATCTTTTCAGTGAGTTGCCAAGTCAGACTTGGAGTATGAGAAGAAGTAAAGAACATCCATTGTACAGCACTAAAAAAGCAGGAAGCGGAGTCTCGTGGATACATAAAAAGAAAATAAGGGCGACTCCAAAAGCATTAGCACACTGATAAAGTTAATTATATCCAGCAGATCTCTAACTTTACATTACTTGACATGCATATCTAAAAAAATGACTGAAAGAAGTATACATTCCCTTTACTGAAGAAGCCTGCGAGGCTCCGATAAGACTTTATAAAAAATGACTTGAATTAGATTTTCTACCTCCAGCCGAATCTTAGGGGCCGTTTCTGAACCTTGTATTTCCAGCTTCCTTACATGCTCCATGTTCAGACAGAAGAGGGTAATAGCAAACAGGGGGATGTAAGCGTGCACGAAAGAGGATTTAAATATAATCCGGAGTTTTGGCAAAATATAAAACGAATGACCAGGATAGCTGATTTGAGAGTGGGGAAGGGGTTACATCCATGGTCAGGTTTTTATTGCAGTCTTGTCCCTGCTAGGGAGATCCCACCCCCCTGTATTTGTTCTGTTACAGTAGTTATGTGGAGGACAGAAGGAGGAACCAGTGAGAGCTGCCAGGGATCCACGAGACCCACACTCTTGGAAATGGCAGTTTCAGTGCAGACTTCAGGGAGAAGATTTTTAAGGACTGAAGCAGCGCTCTGTGGTTCGGGCAGCAAGAAAGGCGACTGTTCGATTCACATTTACGGGTTTGCTTTGCCCTAAAACTAATTTATATGGTGACACAGGGTCACTTTAAAAAGAAAAAAATAAGACGAAGCATTTTTGTGCATTAACACGCATACATTGAAATTTATGGTACCTCTTGAGGTTCTGAGGAAGGGGGCGTGCCCCAGAAACACATTAACCAGGGCAAGGCATGCAGTGTAATGGAACCGTCATCTGTCTGCAGCTTATGCCGTGTTTGTCTGGTTTATTCCTGGATTGAGGATTATCCTCTCTTCACTGAAGGCTCATGTGATCGCTCCATTGGTAGTATATTTCTTGCTTTTATATTCGTCTAATAAAGATTAGGGGACCAGGGCAGACACCCCCTGTTTGTTTTGTGTTTCTCCCTGACTGAATCCCTACCTGTGGGATTTCCTTGTGCACACATCTCCAGCAGAGGGTTACTCTTGGCGCTAGTAATACAAACAAGTATCATGCAGTTTTGTGTGTTTTTAAGGCATCTGCATAGAAAGCCCTATGAGAAGGTTTCTCATTTTGCATAATGAATTAAAAAAAAGAAGCAGAAAAGCATCCAACATGTGCTAAAACATGTATTACTGCACATACGTTAGTGTGAATGGACCCCAAGTGTACTCTCTACATATGAATTTTACATTAAGCCCAACACTGAAGAGACCCTCTCACCAGAGCATTCACATCAACGACAATCATTCAATAAGAGTACATGTGCATTTAACTTATTTTATGTATGTTATGTACCAGTAAAAGCCTGCCTTCTGTAGACATCCAAAAGCCCCGAGACTGCTGCTGGATGCCGCCAACTTTGATGTGATGTCAGCAGACTCAGAGCGGTCACTGAAGTGGCAATGTATGCACAGGTTAGTCTCATTTACCAACAAACGCTTTACAGTGAACTCTTCTTACTGAACATCCTCCGCTTGTTTAGTAAATCACGTTCATTATGTCTCCTGAATGTGCACAAGGACAGGTGCATAGCAGAGCTGCCAGTAACAAATGTTACATTTATAGGGCTCCATGTGTAATACTGTTATAGTTACTTAGGAGCTGGAAGACAGCATACATCAAAAACAGTATACAGCAAGTTCAGGCAATTAGCAAGAGGCCTTTAACATCCAGCTTTTAGCTCCAACAGTTATCCTCAAGGGTGTAAATATATGTTTCATGGAAAACCCTCCACAAATATAAGAACAAACATTTATATTCTTCCCCGAGCACAATCATGACAGTCAAGACTTTTAGGCCTCATTCACACTGCTGCGCATATACACGCGTATTGTACCATATGCAGCATATGCAAATAAATGGCTCCATTCACATAGCTGCGTATGGAGCCGTATATTTGCATAGCGCAAAAACAGCAGCGTATTTACGCGCATATACGCATGTTTATGCGCGTACAGTTCATTAAAATTTCTATTATGAGTGATGCATTCTGGGATTGCATATAGTGCGTATATACAATTTTGCTCTTGCATAGTGTGTGAATGAGACCTAAAGCAGACCTTTACTTCCTTTGACTAAAAATCACATCAGTATGCCGCTCTGTATACGGATATGAAATCATCTTACATTCATTCGTTAAACATATTTTTATTTTACTTACAATTTCTTTTTTCTACTTCCTGGTTCTCTTGGGCATTTGTGGAGGTACTACCGCCTCGCACCCCGCAGTGCCCGTAGAACTGAATGAAATGTCGCTTGTAACATTTCACTAAACTTCTAAAAAAATATAAAAGGAAGAACATAGTGTGATGTGCTGGGATCAGCAATTTGGCACCACACACCAGATGCTATGCAATTAGCGTCTGGTGTGAATGGGCCCTCACAGTCAGTCACTTAAATGCAGTAAAAAGAACTCAAAAAGATACAAAGCATATCTACACCTGTTAAAAGTGCTCAGTTGCATGCAGCAATATATATGTGTGTTTTTCTCCATGGATATACGTGTGAACCATTATATTTACACAGCAGCAGATCTGCCATTAAAAGGAGAACTATGGGGTCAGGGCTTTTCCCCATAGTTCTCCTAAGGGTAACGGGAGGACACAAACTAGCGTCCTCCCGTCACCCAAAAGCTCAGTATACCGAGAGCTACAGCTACACCGTTCCGCCAGTCAGCGCTGGAGGATCAGACAGGGGAGGGGGGGAATCCCTGCAGGGAGCCGTGAGTGACAGTCACGGCTCTCTGCAGGGACAGGATCAAGAAGTGAGCGAGCGACGGTATGTGTTCCCTCACTTCCCGATCTATTGAGCCGACCTGTGACAGTTTAATTGTCACACGTCGGCTCAAACTATGAGGCTGGGTGATTTTCACTCACCTCATAGTTCTCCTTTAAAGTTGTTGTGGCTGACACAGCAAAAAAAAAAAAAACATTCTAACACAGAATCACATTTACAATCTATAGTCCGATTTCCTTTTTTAAATGCTGATGTTAGAACAGGTTAGCATATGCTGTGACTTTACAGCTCCATTGAACTTAATTTTTGGGTTATCATAATTTACGGCTTAGCCTTAAGTTGCCAATGACCGCAATCCTTCTGTAAAGCTGGATTCTAATACACCAATCTCCCAAAAATTTATTCAAAAGCAAATTTTAAAAAAAACTGTCTAAAATGTCAAGTCACCTCTGACAGAGCACTATTGGCTGTGAAAACACACTGGGGGGAATTTATCAAAACTGGAGCAACCAATCAGCTTCTCTCTTCAGTTTGTTCAGTTAAAATTGGAAAATGAAAGAGAGAAGCTGATTAGTTGCCATGCACAGCTGCTCCAGATTTTGATAAATTCCCTTCACAGTTTATACGACCCTCAGGAGACATTCAGGTTGTGCCATAAAGAAAATTTTGATAACAGTTTTGAAATCCATGGGACCCTCATTTAAGTAAACCAACTATAAAATACATGTTATGAAATAAATATTTCTTATCTGTATGTGAGCAAGGCTGGAAAATAAACATACAATACACTCAAAAGTTACAAATGATCCTGGTTCTATTTATCAGAAAAGTAAGAGTATTTCTTAGTATAGTAAGTCCTCCACTGCTTTACTCAGTCTCAGCTCAGCATACTTCAAGGCACATCATGCAGAAAGATTCCACTCAGCTGACCTGACTGCCATCTATCTACTGGGATCATGTAAGACTTCTTCTAATGCTTTCCTGTATCCAGCCTTGTAGAGCCTTGGTTCTCAAATGGTGGGTCGTGACCCAAAAGTGGGTCGCCACCCTGTGTTCAGTGGGTCCCTGTGTGCCTTCCACTTTTCTAGGTGAGAAGCTCCTCAGCCTCCCCCTAGTACAGCACTGTCAGTTCTCGCGCCAAGCAGCCATTCAAAATATGCTGCCCAGTGCCGAGTGTCAGCTTGAGGTGGGGTGGGCTCCATCCATACTTGTATTACTTACAGCTCACTCACGTGCCCTGTAGCGGTGCCTGGACCAGAGTGATTTAACATTCTGTCTCCCGGCACCTCTACAGGGTATGCAAGGGAGTTGTACAAGCAATGCACATATGGATGGAGCTCCATCATAGCCCAGCAGCCCACACTGGACCCCAGCCTGAGGATCCACTCCAGTCTTGTAATTTAGGGTGAATGGGTAGATCTTAAAAAAAAAAGGACAAAAATATATATATATATATACATATATTAGGAAATGTATGTGTGTGAGATTGTGTCTGTGGTTGTGTGTTTTGAGGGCCCATTCACACTAGTACAGTGCGTTAATCGCAGAGTCCCGTGCGATTAATGCCCTGTACCACGCAATCGCACCTACCGCCAGTTCTGATGTGAGAAGTGCATTGCATTGCCATTCATTTGAATGGCAACTCAAACGCACCTACCACCCACAGTTCTATTGCCCGCATCTGAACGCGCAGTGCAACTTGGGTCATGATTTCATGACCAAGGATAAATGTGGGTCCTGAGGTTACACAGGTTGAGAACCACTGTTGTAGAGGACCCCGAGTAAGTCAATACAGAGTTCACTGTGAAGCACCTATGCAGGTTTGTCATCTACCTCTGCTGCATTACAATGATGATTGAGAACGAGGAGATGCTTGTACATCTAATGTTCCAACAAATACTATACAAGGATTGCACTCTCGGGAAAATCTCTTCCAGGTCTTCCTCTACTTGACCACTTCTAATGCTTTACTGTATCAATCTTTGTACAGGACCTTGAGCAAGTCAATATAGTCGCCTATACAATGATGACTGATAATGAGGAGGTGGTTGGACATCTAAAGATCAAGATCTCCTGCAGGTCTTCCTCTACGTGACCACCACTTTGTTTCTCCGACCCACCTCTTTCAAACACCTTCCCACATAGTACATTCAACGGGGGTATTTTTTAGAATTCAGATATATTTTCATAATTCCTACAAATCTTTGTCTAAAATTCTGTGAGGGGAATTTATCAAAACTGGAGCAGACAAAATCTGGGGCAGCTGTACACGGCAACCAATCAGCTTCCACCTTTCATTTTCAAAGCTGAACTAAACAAACTGAAGAGATAAGCTGATTGGTTGCCGTGCACAGCGGCTCCAGATTTTGTCTGCTCGTTTTGATAAAGACCCCTCTGTGATCCTTGCAAAACAAATCAATCTGTAATGTAAATTAGTCTGCTCAAGCTTTCACTAAATGCCCATTCACACTGAGCGTTTAATCCCGCAATTTCTGCCGCGATACCGCGCATATTTGCCGCGCGACATCGCGAGAAGTCGATCGCCCAATGATTTTCTATGGAGCTCGCCTGTCGCCCATCGCATGTCGCTTGTGCAGGACCCTTTTCCCGCGGATATATCGCGCAATTTTTCTATTTTTGCATGGAACCCGATGGGGAGGATCGCGCGATCGTCGCTGGAACGTCACCCGAACAGTCGCGCTATCCCGGCCGTGCGGAAATCCGCTCGAGGTAAGTGTCGCTCAGTGTGAATGGGGCCTAAAGTATCTTAGGATCAAGAGCTGATTCTCACTTCCTGTCTTTATGCCAGACAGAACGGGAAGCAAGTTAAAATATTCCCAAAAACATCAATAAAAAGATGTTTTTCTAGTACAATTGTGAAGCTGAGATCTACCCTTACCCACCTGTTCTGACCCCTGTACAGGAAGCGATGGGAAATACTTCCCAACAAAATTAAAAGACAACTAATTTTTCTTTAGCTTACTTCCCCCTGCACCCTGTAAGAGGTACCTAAACTTTCAGACACTGGGATCTTCAGCTAGGAAAATGTGTCTACAGCCTCTCTTCCTACAGCACTTGCTCCCAGCCACCATTAGAAGGAGCTAAAAGGAAAGGAAAAAGTCTCATTGCTCATTTATCCCACTATAAAGTCCCTATATTTCCTTCAGCGCCCTCTAGTGGTGGCCAGGAACCGCTACTTCAGGATAAAACAGAGCAAACACACTACATCTAGGCTGGAAGTCTCTCTGAAGGGAATTTATAAAAAATGGAGGAGACAGCAGTTGCCCATGGCAACCAGCCAATCTATTTCATATTCAAAGCTTAACTGAACAAACTGTAGAGAGAAGCTGGTTGGTTGCCGGCTTCAGTTTTAATAAATTCTCCCCCTCTGTGTCTGGGAAATGTATCAGCAAATGAAGAATCCCTTAGACCCCATTCACACTGAGCGACATGCAAATCGCGCGACATTGAGCGACGAGCGACATTGAGCGACGTATCGCGCGACATCTTCCTATTGGGCTGTATGCAATCAGGAGCAATATCGCTCAAAATCGCTCTAAGGCCCCGTTCACATATAGCGACATACCTTTTGCAGCGGATCCGCACGGCCGGGATAGCGCGACTTTCGGGGCGACGATCCAGCGACGGTAGCGCGACCTTACCCGTCGGGCTCCATAGAAAAAAAGTAAAATCGCGCAAAATCCGCCGAAAAAAGGGTCCGGTAGAAGCGACTTGCGACCGCGACGAGCGACATGGGACATGGAGTTAAGACAGCTCCATTGAATAACATTGGCCGGCGACTTCTCGCGATATATCGCGCGGCAAAAATGCGCGAAATCGCGCGACAATTCGCTATATGTGAACGGGGCCTTAGAGCGATTTTGAGCGATATTGCTCCTGATTGCATACAGCCCAATAGGAAGAAGTCGCGCGACACGTCGCTCAAAGTCGCGCGATTTCCATGTCGCTCAGTGTGAATGGGGTCTTACAGTTAGCTTTTGGGAGCAAGCTGCAGTGACCAGTAATAAAAATATAAGGGAACATATGCCATGTTCTTGTCAAACAGATTTTTACTTGTCAAGTCCATCTCTAGCCCAAACCTTTTATTTTGGATCAAGTGGTAAAGGGTTAGAACCCCTCAGGTTTTTATTGCCGGTGTCCCAAATCAGCAGTTTCCAATAACACTTGATAGAACTTCTAACCTCTCATACATAGGTGTGTGCAGTTATTCTCTTCTCATCCTGTCAGAATACAAATGTCAGCTTAAAACTCGAGTCCCGTGATTAATACATAGTCCAACTGGATGTTTCCATCAGCTGATCGAGGGATGCCGGGCGGAAGGGTGCCGACAGCGGCACATGCGTTACGTGTTTGATGAACTTGGCCGAAATTCGAAAAGCGTGTACTGGACTGAAAATGTGAGAATTGTGTTCCTTCCATTAACTTCATTACCATACAATGGAGAAGCCCCTCACAATTCCTCCTAACATTACAAAGAAGGAGGATGCAATTACAAATTTTAACCCTTAAAAAGGAGAACTATGAGGTGAGTGAAAGTCACTCATCCTCATAGTTCGAGCCGACATCCGACAATTAAACTGTCACACGTCTGCTCTATAGATCGGGAAGTGAGCGAACACATAACGTCGCTCGCTCACTTCTCGATCTATCCCTGCAGAGAGACGTGACTGTCACTCATTGCTCCCCGCAGGGATTCTCCCTCCCCTCTCCGATCCTCCAGCGCTGACTGGAGGAATGGACAGGGGAGGGGGCGGGCACAACTGGCTCTGCCTCTAGATAGGCAGAGCCAGCTGTCACTCAAGAAGCTGGGTGGATCTCAACAGTATGGTAGCTCGTGATATACTGAGCTTTGGGTCACAGGAGGTTAGTATATGTCCTCCCGTGACCCTTAAGAGAACTATGGGGAAAACACTTACCCCATTAGTTCTCTTAAGAAGCCAAGAAACCCTAACCCAAGTAAAGTCAATTTTAGCTGCAAGAAGCATTTTTGAATATTTGTTTAGCTTATGTATGTGAACGAGAACATGTGACATATTTAAAATAGGTGTTATCCCAATTTGGCTGAGAAAGTGGAAATACACTGTCCGGAGCAATTTCTTTTTGCCCAGAAAAATCTGAATTTTTAGCTAGAAAATAGCTCACTACCCCCAAACAATGATATATTTTGTGAAAGGAGAGTCCCTGCAGAATAAAAAATACTAACTGCAATATTTTATGTCGGACGATATTTGCACAAATGTTTATCAAACCAGTATTTTTAGGATAAAATACACTAACATTAATTTTAGTAGGACAAACTGAATAGAACACCAATTTTTTAGTGGTAAAATATAAAAAATGGGGTTACATCGAGTTAAAAAAAAAAAGATACCAAACATGTCAAGTGTTAAAATTGCGTTGTCCCGAGCAAAAAAGTATGGTACTCAGAATTGTCAATTGGCGACACTTTAAAAGCCTTCACTGCTCATCAGTTCAGAGTTAACAGCAAATATAACCCTAGAATTATTGCTAACATAAGGGGATACCTAACATGTGTGCCGCAATCGCTATTTATGTACACATGCATGCCCTACGCAATCTTTCAATCACATGCAGATGGCGGGCGCGGCAGAGTTGGTTTTATTTATTTATTTTTTACTTTATCACTTTTTTTCACTTAACTTTATTGCTATCACACACAGTCTAACAAGCCCTCATGTGACAGCATTTGAAGGTGACAAGTTCCTTTATGGAGACATCTGAAGTCTACAACCTCAGATGTCTCCCCTGGCCTCCAATACAGGGGTCCGAGCACAGCATTGTGCCAGATCCCCTTTGTAACCGGCACTTCAGCCAGGCTTGTGACAGCTGAGTTTAGGAAGCAATGTGAGCACAGCTCTTCCTGCCTCACTGATCACAGAGCAGATTGGCGAACGGATACTCCCCGGTCTGCTCCAGCTCTCCACCCTGACAGGAATTGTCGGTAGAGCAGGGGACCCTGAAAAACACAGCTGGGGGGGAGGAGAAGAGGGGGAAAAGCACCATCAGAGGCTGCTACAAGAGATCTGGACGGCTTTACAGCCGCCCAGATCACTTGTTTGAAGCAAGCTCTGTCTGCTTGTATACTTATGCAGCCACAGTATTATTTTTTCCCCACTAAACATTTTGTTAGTTTCTTAATTGAATTGTACAGATAGGTCATATTAAAAAGGTGGGGGGGTGGGGTGGATCTGCAGTGATTCATCTTGGTCTGATATTTTTTTACATCTCAAAAACCTGGGATATTTACAGGGGTGTGTAGATTTTTCATATCCACTGTAAATAATCATATACGCGCGGCAGTGTGAATGAGGCCTTAGTGATCTCATGCTTGGAAAGTTACCACCAGTGACAGGATACTTGGTGTAACGTTCCTCCAAGTTTTCCTCAGCCTGCACACCTAGTAACTACAGAGGATAAAGTGCTGTGTGCAAGAATGTCTAGGTGCTGGATTTTAACTACTTATGCAAGCTTATTTACAGACATACTACAGGTTTCAAATCTCCTCCTCACAGATGCTAAAAACTTTATAAATAATTGTGTCCCAAATAATACATACTCAAGACGACATATTTTGGTAAAACTGCAGACACAACGTGGTATTTTTACTCCCCCGATTATAATGCAAAAAAACTGCTTTGAGCATTTTTTTTTCTTTCAACCCATTATGGATATTTTAAGGCCAAATTTTAAAGTGAAATTTACCCTCAAGTGGCAAAGTGTTACAACAGCTGCATTCCATGTCTGAATGTTCTTTGACATGCAATTGGAAATCTACTCAGAAATAGCCGTCTTGCTAGCATTTTGGAGTTGTTTACTGCAAATACACTAGTGACATCTTGTGGATATACAACAGCACTGCCTGTCTTCCATACGGAGTCGTGTCCTGCACCATACCCCTAAAACCTGAAACTGGTTTCATCTGAACAGCCTGAAATTTACAGGGAATCTGTAGAATCATGTAGGCTGTCAGTGTTGACCTCTCCTGAAAATGCTAGTTCCCTGGCTGTCATGGTGACTCAACCGCTTCGGTGCTTTCCAAGTCACTGACCTGAGAAAAGAGTCTGCCAATTAGGAGCTCTGACTTCACTGAAACGTTTTCATCAACATGCTTCTTCTAGATCAGTGTCTAAGTACTGAAGCCAGATTAAATATTTTCTTTTTTTCCCCATCATTTAGCTTTTTTTCTGTGCTGACAACGAAATAAAACCGAAATACTAGGGCAGTTAACGGGACAAAAACAAAAACAAATATTCTGAGAATTTTCATCGATGAACGAACAGGAAACGAAAATTCTCAGAACGAAACGAAAATTAGTTCCCAAACTTGTGCATTTGGCTGCTGGTTCCATGAGCACTTCCTGTAGTAGGGAGATGTGAACAACTGAATAATAACCGACTCATTTTCTTCGGCTAAAACAAAGATTAATCTGATGACTAAAAGGCGACTTTATTTTCGTCAAAAGACCAAAATGAATTTTGGTGTCAAAATTAACACTGACGCATATGCTTGCTCTGAGACCATAGAGCGGTTTGCAGCGCACTGACAAAGTACACATGGGTAAGTACCACACCAAATGTAAAGCATAACACTCAATGTCACATTCTAGGAAGATGTTGCCCTGTACAGAGGTATACTTTCACCTGGAGAAATCAGAAAATTGAGGAACACAGAACATGTACATCGGCTCTGAAACTATAGAGCGCTCTGCAACTATATGACACAGTACTGGAACAGGAAAGCGCCATATGCAGAGCATAACAATACATATCAACTACCAGGATGATGGGGCCCCTTACAGAGGCACGCTTACTGAGATATAAACTATGTCGCCAAAAGTATTTACACACACAGAAACTTTAATGACATCCAGTCTTAGTCCGTAGCGTTCAATATTGAGTTGGCCCACCCTGTGCAGCTATAACAGCTTCAACTCTTCTGGGAAGGCGTCCACAAGGTTTATCAGTGCGCCTATGGGAAGGTTTGACCATTCTTTCAGAAGCGCATTTGTGACGTCAGGGACTGATGTTGGAGGAGAAGGCCGGGCTCGCAGTCTCCGCTCTAATTCATTCCAAAGGTATTCTGTCGGGTTGAGGTCAGGACTCTGTGCAGGCCAGTCAAGTTCCTCCACCCCCAAACTCCTCATCCATGTCTTTATGGACCTTGCTTTGTGTACTGGTTTGCAGTCATATTGGAACAGGAAGGGGCCATCCCCAAACTGTTACCACAAATTTGGGAGCATGAAATTGTCCAAAATGTCTTGGTATGCTGATGCCTTAAGAGTTCCCTTCACTGGAACTAAAGGGCCAATCCCAACCCCTGAAAAACAACCACACACCATAATCCCCCCGCCACCAAACTTTACACTTGGCACAATGCAGTCAGGCAAGTACCGTTCTCCTGGCAACCGCCAAACCCAGACACGCCCATCGGATTACCAGACAGAGAAGCAGGATTCGTCACTCCAGAGAACACGTCTCCACTTCTCTAGAGTCCAGTGGCGGCGCGCTTTACACCACTGCATCCGACGCTTTACATTGCACTTGGTGATGTAAGTTTTGGATGCAGCTGCTCGGCCATGGAAACCCATTCCATGAAGCTCTCCACGCGCTGTTGATGTGCCAATCTCAAGCCACACGAAGTTTGGATGTCTGTAGTTTGGACTATGCAGACAGTTGGCGACTTCTGCACACTGTGCACTTAAGCATGCGCTGACCCCGCTCTGTCATTTTACATGGCCTACCACTTCGTGACGGAGTTGCTGTTGTTCCCAGTTGCTTCCACTTTGTTATAATACCACTAACAGGTGACCGTGGAATATTTATTAGCAAGGAAATGTCATGGATGTACTTATTGCACAGATGGCAACCTATCACGCTACCACGCCTGAATTCACTGAGCTCCTGAGAGCGACTCATTCTCTTATGTTTGTAGAAGCGTCTGCAGGCCTAGGTGCTTGATTGTATACACCTGTGGCCATGGAGGTGATTGGAACACCTAAATCCAATGATTTGGAGGGATGTCCCAATACGTTTGGCAATATAGTATATTTGCACATGAAGAGCTCAGAGATTGGGGTAGAGATAGAATGTATTCCTGCCCTAAAACTAGACATCACTCTGCAGCCATCAGACCTAGCCCAGAGGTCACAATCCAATATATCTTTGTTCCATCCATGCGCTTACTCACAAAGTGAGTCTTTCAGAGACCGATACATACCAGAGGCTGTGACTACAAACCAGTACACTAGATGTCTGGGGAGCACCACAAGCAGAGCACAATATAGGCAGGCCTCACAATCTTCAGTCGAGTGGGTCCAGGTACAGCCTCAGATGCATTGCAAAGGATTATCTGATCTGAATAGCTCAGGGGTGCAGAATTACTATCACCCAGGTAGAAGTTTTCTTCTACATTTAGCCCTGCTGCAGGCAAGCCAGGCAAAAATTTAGAGCGGGGAAGCTGCTGCTTGTTTAGTACAAGTGATTTGGGCGGCTATACAGCTGCCCAAATCACCTGTAGCAGCCTGCTTGTCCATCCGCCGCCCTTCAGCCCTCCGGCGTGGTTTTTGGGATCCTCCAGCTCTCCCCCTCCCAGCTGTCACAGGCCATGCTGCACAGGAGATGGAGATTGTGCACAGCATTGTGTAACTTCTGTATTGAATGTGCAGGCTCCATATCCATTAAGAGAACCTGTCACCTCCAAGCAATATCACATAGGGACTTGTTAGCTCCTGTGTGATAGCAATAAGTGGGGAAAAAAACAACATTTTAAAAAGGAGAACTATGGTGTCAGTGTTTTTCCCCATAGTCTCCTTAGGGTAACGGGAGGACACAAACTAGCATCCTCCCGTTACCCTAAGCTCAGTATACCGTGAGCTACAGCTACCCTGTCCCACTTCGCTATACTTACCCTTCAGCGAACGGCCCTTTATCTCCATCGGTACGGGTGGACTATCTGTACCCCATACTGCCGTCTAGCACAGCCCTGTGCTATGGATTTTAAACTTCGCTCGCAAATTGTGAGTGACCAATGAGAAGTGCTTCTTAGCACAGTTAAATATGGTTTTGGTTAAAATTATTTTTGGTATCAT